>NC_025689.1:27561871-27598369 GCF_000633955.1 Camelina sativa
CCGCAGTTAAACGGTTCACTGCAGTGTCTATAAAGATCGTTGGCTGAGAAAACACAAGATGGGATCACAAAGAGCAACCATATGACTTTAATGGACATAGATTTTTTCGGGGAAAGACTGATTATGTTATTGTAAGTGAACATAAGAAAAAATGGTACGTGAGGAAGACGAAAAGAGATGATGAGATTGGTGAATGGCTTTTGTATATAATGTAAGAGTTGGACTAAAGGAACCTATGTTTGGTCTTTCTAACCAACTTTTACGTTATTTTTTTCTTTCTTGGCGTATGCATGTCTTGTAAGGATAAGAAGCAAGTGGAAACGGTAATGCCCATGAAGGACTCTTGAAGTCTCTATTATTACACACAAACACGAAATTGAGGTAGAGAGATATTTGTCATTGGTGTTCCGAGAAATCCTACAAAAGACGTTGGACAATTTTCGAAAATATCACATTTTTGTTATTATGCATTGGAAATACCATTTTTTTAGTCAGTATTCGAAGAGACATTTTTATCATTTTTATCTTTTTCATTTAGAGGGAATGAGAAAGTGATATGACGATATATGTGAGACATGACTTGAATTTTTTCATGAAATCGTTTTAAACATTTTAAACCCGTCTAACCAGGCTTACAGGCAAACTTCCAAACGGAAACCTTGTTAAAGTTAAGAAAACATTTTCACCTTCAAATATTTTCTTAAATTATTTTATGAGAGATAATGTTAAAAAGGCCTATTACAATTTATCTGATTATCTTTTTATTGAATAATCACATTTTATGTCATATTTTGTATGTTTAGTTTTTATATGTTTATAAATTATATTTATTTATATTAGTATTTAGCATAGACAAGTCTTTTCATAACAGTTTTCTCGCAAAAGGATCCAAAACATACAATTAAATCTTGAGTGGGACTTGTTAATTGGTAACCCTTAATATACCCTATTCTCCTAAATTTTGTTTTTCTTCATACAGTAAATAGTTTTCTTTTCCTTATCAGCCATAGAAGATTAATTGTTAGACCAAAATTTTATTTAACCCTTAACATTGTGCGCATTTTTGTTATCAAAGACTAATAATTATTTTACGCACAAGACTAGAGGTAGGTGAGACCCAAGATCCTCTATCAACTGAGGAAGAAGGATTGAGATATTTTATTGGCTTTCTTAGACCCATGCAACATTATACCACATAGATATATGGCTGAGTTCAATAACGACAAATGTTATAGTTATTTCTTTTTCAATGCGAATAATTGCTCTTTTGAAACCTTCAGAGCGGAATCCAAGCAGGGAAACAATATTGATATCAAATGTGTTGCTCATGCTCGCAATTTCATTGACCAAGTCTGATGAGACACAACGTGAGGAACAGGATGACGTGACCAAGAGTTTAGTTAGTTTTCATGTTCTAATTTAGTAGTAGTTTATTTCTTGTATTTCAGCATCATCCATTGTAGAATCAAACATGAAGAAAATATTGTCTTAAAAAATTGTGTTATTGTGTTGTTGGTAAGAGCAATTCCCTTTGTCTTTGGGTGCAATGGTTGCAGAGATTGATCAGGTTGAAAAAAATTATTCAACCAATTTTCACCATTTGCATTGAAAAGGTTGAAGATGTTGGAAAAAACTATTCAGCCCGTTCAACTTAAAAAGTTGAAAAAATAAACAATCTTGAGTCTTCAAAAATTTCGTCTATAAGTATAACCCCATTATACAAATTAAAAGAATTATTAATTTTCTATTTTATTAATCTTTAATATATTTTTAATTTTTTTATTGGTCTTAAGTACATTAAAATAATTAAGATAAAATTGAATTTTTTTTGTCAACCAAACACTAAATAGAAAAGAACTCCAATGTTGGTAGCCCAAACCGGAGGAAGCAATGCCTCTTGGAATTTATTAAAAATAGAACAACTGAATCATATTGAAAATTTTCTCGGATACATATGTGGGATAAAACTGGGAGAATTTTGAAAATACCACTTTTGCAATACCATTTTTCAAAAATACCCCTTCTTTCAAACTTTACCAAAAAACCACTAAAAATTTGCAAATTTTCAGAATTTGTGTGTAAGCTTATAAATCTATACACAATTACTTTTATATATGTGTAAAAGTTTTAATATATTTTATAAATACAGTATAAATATCTTTTAAAAACCTTTTAAAAACTGTTTAAAAATCTTTTAAAAACTGTTTAAAAATCTTTTTAAAACCTTGTAAACCTTTTTAAAACCTTGTAAACCTTTTAAAAACCTTGTAAAAACCTTTTAAAATGTTTCAAAACTTTATAAATATTTGGATATAGTCTAGAAGTACCTTGTGAACCAAAACTTTATAATTTTTCATATTTAAAAAGGGGTATTTTTAAAATTGAGTAGATAAAAGGGGTATTTTTGAAAAGGAGTACACCAAAAAGAGTATTTCTAAAAAATTCTCGTTAAAATTAGAATTTTTGACAAACACTGTATTGAAAATCTAAAACACAGTTATTACAAAACAAAATTTTAACTTTAAAACGACAACTAAAACTAAACCCCAAAGAGTACTAGTAGTAAAACATTATTTTGTTGGAAAAAGGGTTTTGACAAGGACTAGCGTGTAAAACCGGACCATACTATCTGCTATATCTGTTTGTCATGATACTTAAGCTGAACAAAGAGGATTTAGGACTTTCACGTGTCTCGCTAAAACAAGTGTTTAGCAATGACTCAAACAAATACACACGAATGTCATCGATCTAATATCAGAGAATGTATCTGAGGTCTTTCAAGTTCAGTAATAACATGTGCAGAAAGTTGTCTTCCCAAAGGCCAGGCTCATGAAGCAGCTGCTTACGGCCGCATATTTTATAAACAATTTTCGGCCCTATTTTACAGAAAGTTGTCTTTAGTCCAGTGGTGTTAATATATCTGGGAGAGTTTGGGATCTCTGGTTCAAACCTTTGTTGTTACTTTTTTTCGTTCTTTAAATATCTCACTGCTTTAGTTTTGAAAAAAATACATATATAAGCAGCCCATTTTTTTCATTTGCCGGTGGCACTCATAAACTTAGAGACAGCTCTGAACATGTGTTCTATTGTATTTTATGCAAATAACATTTACGATTCTATCAAGAAAACATATTTTGGAAAAGGTTTTCTTGTTTATTATCAATGGCCATAAGGCTCTATATATACACAAAGATATATCCTTAAATGATATATGTAAATCTTCTTAAATATATGCAATCAAATCATATATTAAGTGATTAAGATATTTTTCCCTGACTCCCAAGGTAATAGATATGATTTGGTACAATCATATCTTACAATATCATAACACCCTCTCTCAAGTTGGAGCATGCCGCTTGCAAATGCCCAACTTGAACATGATCATATCCTCATCTTCGCATCATGGTTTCGGTATTCATCACGGTGTTATACTCCACAATTGAGTCATCTCGGCTTTTCTTGCCGAGATCTGGTTCGTCGATATCACAACACAAGAATTGTGTGTGACACAAGGATCCCTTCAAATCCTTCAAGTCGTGTTCTTGTTTGTCGGGTTTGTCGGGTTCGTTGGATTCGTCGGGTTCGTCGTTTGCTAAAAGAACATAAGATGGCAAAAACTTCTTCATGTTCATCTTCCTGCTTTCCACTATCGCATCTTTTCATCATCGGATCTGGGCACCACTGGACTGACTTAAGGGATAATGACTCATGAGTTCTCCGTCGCGGCAATACGCTGGTGCTACCGTCTTCGTCTTCTCATCCACCTCGTCTTATCATGTGGGAGCGAGAATCGTCAAAAGTTTTAGCAATTTTTTTTTTAACGTATATCACCGTCTTCATCGTCATCTTCATTACCGTTTGACGATTGTCATAATCGATCTACAAGGATCGACCCGCTCTGATACCATGTCAAGAAAACATAATTTGGAAAAGGTTTTATTGTTTATTATCAATGGTCATAAGGCTTTATATATACACAAAGATATATCCTTAAATAATATATGTAAATCTTCCTAAATATATGCAATCAAATCACATATTAAGTGATTAAGATATTTCTCCCTGATTCCCAAGGTAATAGATATGATTTGGTACAATCATATCTTACAATATCATAACAGATTAAACCACAGAGATATACTCATAAACTAAGAGGAGGAGATTAAATTTTCCTCTGAAATCTAGGAAGATTCGAAATGAGGCACTACGAAACATTGTAAAACAGGTCTAGGAGGTACTTCAAGAGCATCCAAGTATTTTCAAGTGATGTGGATGTGGATTTCACGGGGTCCACGGACGGTCATGTGGGAAGGTTGTTAAAGGGTGAGGGACCAGGGTTCGAGGAACGCCTGATGCACCAATAACCTACTGGTGGATTATGTGAGTTAATCCACAGTGATGGGTTAGGATCGATGCCCTACAGGGCCAGCCTATGGGGGCAACTAGCAGTGAGGCTAGTGGGGTCCACGGACGGGTTGTCACATTGTCAATTATTTAATTACTTCCTGATTTATCGCACATATCTTTGTATTTATGACCTGCGATTCTCTCTTGGCTTATATAAGCTATGTACTCAACTAAGTTCAATATACAGAACATTGTCTTCCTCTTGTGTCCATTTCATTCGCTGCAACCATGCAACCATCAGAAAGGGTTCCTCGGTACACAGTTTTGAATCCTCCTCTCCCTACCTCTTCCGGGAATGATTTTGTTATTCTCTTCACTTGTGCGTAGCTATACTGCTTAAGTGTAATAAGTGCTTTGAGTTTTTGTTGTGGAATAAGTGCCTTGACGTTCTGTTGACCTAGGTCTTGTGATGTTTTTCTCTTTCTCTTTCGGAGAAATTGGAGAAACAATGTTGTTAAGACCAGGAACAGAAACAGAGTAACACCTACTCCTAAACCTGAACGAAGAAAATTATGCAGTTAATAAATCGTTTGACTAAGAACTATCTTAGGTAATATATAAATAATAGGAGAAGGTTAGTTAATCACCTATTTTCGCTTTAGAAGAGATTCCTGCAACAATGGAACAAGACCAAAAGTTAGTTGGAACTCAATACACTACTCTGAATCAAAAGGTGTGTGGGAACAGGGGTGGTTCTTATGGAAGACCATTAGACTTGTACGTATATTTATAGAATAAGAGAAGATTAATCACCTGTTATCGCTTTAGAAGAGATTCCTGCATCAATGGAACGGCACCAAAGGTCATTTCAGTTTTAGATGATATATGGAGTTTACAGCAAGTAATTAGAGAAGAAGAAAATGCAACAAGTGAAAAGTGACGGAAAAGATTGCTTAGAGAGGGACTACACAAGCTAATGATATTTCAGAAGGCATATAGAATGAGGAAATCCAGTTGTGAGCAATCTATTCTTACCAGTTGATGGATAGAGTGGATTGCATTTAACTCCAGATGGCAAGGTTTCATCGTAGCTACAGATTCCACGAGAGGATGAACATTCTTGACACACTTTCTCATCGATCTTCACCTTCACCTCAAATCCTTTTCTTAAAACACTTTCCAAAATTTGCAGATCCAACTCTTTCTCTTTTGTAAGGAAACTCATAGGAACCTTCACGGTGAAACTGGAAAGGCATGTCTTATATAAAGGGTTTTCAGACACGAAGATCGTACCTATCTCAGGACATGTATAACTCGAACGGTGAGGAGAAACATATAAACGGTGGAATGTAGTGCTCTTGTAGGTTGGCAAAAGGTTGAAAAACTCTGGAGGTAAGGTTTCGTTGGTGTTTGTAGAGGAGCAAAAAGGCTCTTGCAGTAGGTCTCGACTGACAAATTTAAGAGTGTATGATGTTTGATTTATATGGAGAACATGGTACACGTGGTCTGAGATGAATAAAGAAGTGATGTTGTAATAGCAGTGAAGCTCCAGCAATGGATGACCGAAATATTTGCTACGACTCCCTCCCCACAAGGGGAAACCAACGGTGATGTTCCCACACTGAAAATGAGCCTCACACCTACTTGAAGTAGAAATAAGAGGGGAAAATAAGGAGAAAAGGAACAAGTAGATCAGGAAAAAAGTGGGGAGATAGTACATGATTCGTTTGATCTATGAACTGTCTCTCTTGTATTGTGAGGAAACAAAGAGAGAGAGAGTGATAAAGAGAGAGAGAGAGAGAGAGAGAGATAATTGGAAACAATGAAGGTTGTGAAGGACCAAGAAAAGTTATAGAGAGACTAGGTGATGTGAGCACGGGATCGGTCACTCGGCCGTGAACACTCGCAACTCTCGGACGTCTCTCGGCCACCCCTCGGTCAATCTCTCGGACACCTCTCGGACGCTTGGACAACCGGTACTAGCATCCAGTAACTACCGTAGGCGGCAAGTATCTGACCCGGAACACCAACGTGGCATCATTCAGTCCCCAAGGATCATCAAGGAGGAGCAAGACAAGGTCATCTAATGGGCAGTTTCAGGCCAAGCTCCAACCTTTACACCAATGGCTCATGGCTTGCATCACCACTGAAGAGTCTTGAGTTGCGACCACCTTTGGTAAGCTTGATTCGCGTGTCTTGACCATCACGCAAGCCTGAAGACACCCCTAAGTCATTAGAAGGAGCTGTACTCTTTTTCCTACTTTGGGTTTGTCCCAATGGGTTTACCAAAGAGGTTTTAACGAGGCAGCGAGCTCTAGTGCATCTCTACTTCGTTCGCGCTTGGCTCATGACTTGGAAACTTTCATTGACAAGATCATAGGCCAAAGAAGTGAAGATCCTATCCACCGCGTCCAGCCAATGATGTGGCAACACTATCTCCTTCCTTCCTTTACTTTATTTCCTTTGAACTTTCTTATGACCGTTGGATTGGTCTTTGTTTTAAATTGCTTTTGCTTGTGCCTTTAGGGACATGTGTGTTCCTTAGCTTTGGCCGCATGTCTAGAGTTCTAGTGTCTCCCATTTGTAAGCCTCCCTATATAAAGGCCTAAACCCTCATTGTAAAACTCAGACTTGAATAAGAATTAAAATTCCCAAAGAGAGAATCTTTGTTTCTCGTCTCACTCTCTCTTCCGCCCAAATCCGGGACTTGGCTCCAGAGAAATCCTAGAAGGTTCGCGAACCGGGTTCGAGACCTTCTAGTCTGACCGTATCACGGGCCGTGCCATCTCCCATGTGTCATCACATCGATCCACCTTCCGTCCATCTCTACCGAATGACATTCGGTCCCGACCGTTCGTTGTGCTCCGTTTCGACCCCATCTTCCCTAGTGAAGTGAGGTCGAGTTTTTCACTCGATTCGCTACCCGCCGTCCCATTTCCAACTGTACCATCCATCCTCTACCGTATTTCATTCATCCGACCAACCGCGGTCAAGCAGCTGCTCGACCGGATCCGCGTTCCACTTGTTCATTTGGTCTCAAATCTTGTTTCCACCGTCCATTCTCGTCGGTCTTTTACCGAGTTTCTTTTGGTCCGAGGAAAGTCCTCTATTTCCAGAGTGTCCCACGACTCCGACCTCCGTCCGAGCCGCTAGGCCGTCCGGCGCTCACATCAGTTGGTATCAGAGCTAAAAGCTCCTCCAAAGGTTGTGTCTTTCTGAAACATTAGATATTTTCCATTTATCATTAAAGCTTTTGCCTTTGTGTCTTTGCGGTTCCTTAGTTTCGTCCTTAGCGTCGCTTAGGTCCATTAGTTTTCGATTTATGCGTTGTGCCATCGTTAGATCGTTTGTTCCTTCGTTCGTTCATCTTGTTTCTGTGTTTGTTCATCGTTGTTCTTGCTTAGGACTTGTTAGATCCATAAAGTAGAGTGTTTGCTTTTCATTTCATGTTGTGGTCCCAAAATTTTGCTTTTTGTGCGTGTGATTGCTTTTAGGCGCGTGTAGGTTCTTTTGTTTAGTTTTAGGTTGTCGTTATTGCCTTGCTGTCCTTAATCTTTGACTGCTGCCTAGAAAATATCTTATCTGCCAGCTTTGGTCGCGTTATCCTAACGTATATTCGTTTTTGTTTTGATGAGGTACCATTGCCACGTCACGACCGATCCACCGATCGAGCNTGTAAGCCTCCCTATATAAAGGCCTAAACCCTCATTGTAAAACTCAGACTTGAATAAGAATTAAAATTCCCAAAGAGAGAATCTTTGTTTCTCGTCTCACTCTCTCTTCCGCCCAAATCCGGGACTTGGCTCCAGAGAAATCCTAGAAGGTTCGCGAACCGGGTTCGAGACCTTCTAGTCTGACCGTATCACGGGCCGTGCCATCTCCCATGTGTCATCACATCGATCCACCTTCCGTCCATCTCTACCGAATGACATTCGGTCCCGACCGTTCGTTGTGCTCCGTTTCGACCCCATCTTCCCTAGTGAAGTGAGGTCGAGTTTTTCACTCGATTCGCTACCCGCCGTCCCATTTCCAACTGTACCATCCATCCTCTACCGTATTTCATTCATCCGACCAACCGCGGTCAAGCAGCTGCTCGACCGGATCCGCGTTCCACTTGTTCATTTGGTCTCAAATCTTGTTTCCACCGTCCATTCTCGTCGGTCTTTTACCGAGTTTCTTTTGGTCCGAGGAAAGTCCTCTATTTCCAGAGTGTCCCACGACTCCGACCTCCGTCCGAGCCGCTAGGCCGTCCGGCGCTCACATCAGTTGGTATCAGAGCTAAAAGCTCCTCCAAAGGTTGTGTCTTTCTGAAACATTAGATATTTTCCATTTATCATTAAAGCTTTTGCCTTTGTGTCTTTGCGGTTCCTTAGTTTCGTCCTTAGCGTCGCTTAGGTCCATTAGTTTTCGATTTATGCGTTGTGCCATCGTTAGATCGTTTGTTCCTTCGTTCGTTCATCTTGTTTCTGTGTTTGTTCATCGTTGTTCTTGCTTAGGACTTGTTAGATCCATAAAGTAGAGTGTTTGCTTTTCATTTCATGTTGTGGTCCCAAAATTTTGCTTTTTGTGCGTGTGATTGCTTTTAGGCGCGTGTAGGTTCTTTTGTTTAGTTTTAGGTTGTCGTTATTGCCTTGCTGTCCTTAATCTTTGACTGCTGCCTAGAAAATATCTTATCTGCCAGCTTTGGTCGCGTTATCCTAACGTATATTCGTTTTTGTTTTGATGAGGTACCATTGCCACGTCACGACCGATCCACCGATCGAGCCATCGATCGTACCGCTCGCGTGACGTCCGATCGTATAGTCGCATCCGCGTATCACCGTCCAGCGCACATATCAACATCCACGTATCATCGTTCAAGCTTGTATCGTGTATCGCGTATCATCGTCCGGGCCGACGTCCGATATCCATCGGCCATCCGCACCAGCCTTCTGACTCAGCCTTCCGATAGCCATCCAACAAACCGTTGGCCATCCGTATCGACGTATGACCAACGTTGGCTATCCGTAGCAGCCACCCCTACCGTCTTCCGACCACCATCGGCCGTCCGTACCGCCGTCCGTACCGTCGATGATCTCTGATAGTCGTTCGTACCGTCGACCATACTTCGTTCCGAGACCGCTTCCAAGTAAGCGATCAACATGCAACGTTTGATTCCACACTGATCAAGCATGGAACCTGATGGGAACGATTCCGAGTTGGAATCATGGTATGATGAAGGCCATGGCCTAGACCTGGAGCAAGAGGCCACCGAGGACGAGCCATGGTACGATGAACACCATGGTACCGATCTGGAACCGGAGGCTACCGAGTACGAACCATGGTACGATAAGGACTTTGAAGAACGACCGCATCCTGAGGAACACGAGCATGGACCGTCGAGTTACTATTGGCCATCTACTTCACAAGCTACACGCCATAGCAAGCCCGTTGTGAATCTCTACGAAGAGTCCGATAGTGATGACTTGGGTTCTTACTGTGCCGCGTCCACATATCACCGAGAGCCTAAGGAGAAGGTGCCAAGACGCGGCCAAAGAATTCCAACCTGGACACCGTACACATCATCCGGCAAGACAGGTGCCGACCGTACAAGCAACAGAGGCCTCCCGAGCTGGGCACCACGTGCAGCACCAGCCGACAACTCTAGCCGTGGTCAAAACAAGGCCAAGGCAAGCATTGTGGAATCACGGACTAAGTCAAGGGGACAAGATTCAAGGAAGCCGGTGCATTCTCCCGAAGCAACAAGTTTCATGGACGAGTTGATTTCTATCCAATCTCAACTCCAACACCTCGGAGAAATGTTGGGCCAAGTAGAGACATCTTACGCCCTTGGAGAATCATCACGGAACCAACACTCGGTTCTTGTGCCTTCACCAACGCCGGTCCCACGAGTTCCTTACCAGCCGGAACAAGATGCTTTGACACAGAACATGCCGAGTACCAACTTGATCGAGGACGCCACACCAACGGAGCAATATGGGCATGAACCGGACAATATAGAGGACGTCTATGGTTCAGGCGGAATCGTAGAGAAGCCACCCGAGCCGCCTGACCACCAAGCTTACGTACTCGGAGATGCAAGTTCCAGCTGTTACGCGGACCAAGGTCAACTCCTTACCGCTCTTGACGACCGAGCCAACACTCGACCGCCGCATCCATAGCCGACCATGGTACATGAATCCTCATCCGAGATGCGTACCGAGTCATTAGGCGATGCCAAAGAAGATTCTGGCCGTGCGATCAGTTCCCTATTTGATGCTCACTCGGTAATGGGGAGTTTCAAGCTAGCTGGGCCACCGAAGATGGCCATTGAAGGGTCCTTTCACTCGGTATTATTCTTGACTACTTCGAGTAGTATGCTCTAGCTGGGAGTTACCAATACCGTGCCACCCTTCTCCACCCTTAGCGCCAAGATCTTTACTGCACAAGGTCCTATGGCGACACATTTTTCCAACTTTGGAGTGGATCAAACTTTTGTGTGGCATCCTAGAGAGCTTAAGCAACCAACCACGGTTCAAGAAGGGATCAGAGCAACGAACGCCATCGGCCTTACCGGGGAAGTCTTATCCTTTTCTCTTAAGGCCTTACTGTTTCCTTTTGATCCTGGTAAATTAAACCGCGGTTGAACTTTTGATGCTGCTGATCTGGGTTTTCCTTTTTGATCCAGGTTATGAGCAAAGTTTTGAGGTCAAAACTTCTATAAGAGGGAGGGAATGATGTGAGCACGGGATCGGTCACTCGGCCGTGAACACTCGCAACTCTCGGACGTCTCTCGGCCACCCCTCGGTCAATCTCTCGGACACTCGGACGACCGGTACTAGCGTCTAGGAACTACCATATTCGGCAAGTATCTGACCTGGAACACCAACGTGGCATCATTCAGTCCCCAAGGATCATCAAGGAGGAGCAAGACAAGGTCATCTAATGGGCAGTTCTAGACCAAGCTCCAACCTTTACACCAATGGCTCATGGCTAGCATCAGCACTGAAGAGCCTTGAGTTGCGACCAGCTTTGGGAAGCTTGATTCGCGTGTATTCACCATCACGCAAGCGTGAAGACACCCCTAAGTCATTAGAAGGAGCTGTACTCTTTTTCCTATTGTCCCAATGGGTTACCAAAGAGGTTTTAAGGAGGTAGCAAGCTCTAGTGCATCTCCACTTCGTTCCCGCTTGGCTCATGACTTGGAAACTTTCATTGACAAGATTATGGGCCAAGGAAGTGAAGATCATATCCACCGCGTCCAGCCAATGACGTGGCAACCCTATCTCCTTCCTTCCTTTACTTTATTTCCTTTGAACTCTCTTATGACCGTTGGATTGGTCTTTGTTTTGAATTACTTTTGCTTTTGCCTTTAGGGACATGTGTGTTCCTTAGCTTTGGCCGCATGTCTAGGGTTCTAGTGTCTCCTATTTATGGTCTATATAAAGGCCTAAACCCTCATTGTAAAACTCAGACTTGAATAAGAATTAAAATTCCCAAAGAGAGAATCTTTGTTTCTCGTCTCACTCCTTTCTTCCGCCCAAGTCCGGGACTTAGCTCCAGAGAATCCTAGAAGGTTCGCGAACCGGGTTCGAGACCTTCTAGTCCGACCGTATCACGGGCCGTGCCATCTCCCGTGTGTCGTTGCATCGATCCACCTTCCCTCCATCTCTACCGAACGACGTTCGGTCCCGACCGTTCGTTGTGCTCCGTTTCGACCCTATCTTCCCTAGTGAACCGAGGTCGAGTTTTTCACTCGGTTCGCTAGCCGCCGTCCCATTTCCGACCGTACCATCCATCCGCTACCGTATTTCATCCGTCTGACCAACCGCGGTCAAGTAGCTGCTCGACCGGATCCGCGTTCCACTCGTTCATTCGGTCTCAAATCTCGTTTCCACCGTCCATTCTCGTCGGTCTTTTACCGAGTTTCCTTTGGTCCGAGGAAAGTCCTCTATTTCCAGAGCGTCCCATGATTCTGACCTCCGTCCGAGCCGCTAGGCCGTCCGGCACTCACATCACTAGGAGTCTTCTATTATCACTTGTGTTTATTAGTTGACTCAGAAAATCGAAACTGGGATATTAGAGATATTGGTGTGTGGCTCTTTTCTTCCAAAGCCTTTTTCTTGGAACTTAAGTCTATAGTGGGAATGAGTTTATAAGAAAGCTACTTGCCGATAATGGGGTCAGCTGATACCATTTATTAGGCCTGGGCCGGAGCCGGATATCCGGCTGGGAGATCAAGATCGATCCGTAGTATGAAGTTAGAATATGAAACCTCGAAGAGTTCACAATTTTGATGGTCTCTATCGTACCTACAAGCTCTAAAAAATACGCTGTAAATGTAACAACTTTTGCCATAGTTACAACTTACTAGCTTAAATTCTTCTCACTCAAAATTAGTATTCATTGTAAGCGGTTGTAAGGACTATTTATATAAATTTCTCTAGAGCGCTAAATTTTATGGTTTATTGTTACTCTTACAAATAGCCAGAGGAGATGCAGAAGGGACAAAGTAAAATAGCAAAATAATTTAATTCGGAGCCTTTTGGTGCATAATTTTCATTTTGTTTGTTTTGATGTTGTGCATGAAGTTGGTGATATTAGTACACTCTCTCTAGTTAATATATAAGGGATAACATGGTTTAAATATAAGAATATTACATTGAAAATCATATTAAAAACACTCTAATTATGTAGATGATATATTAGATTGATGAATGCACTTTGTTGCTTTCGCATCCCGACGTATCCTCCGAAAGCGTAGAAGAATCTTCAAAAGGCGCTGACGGAATTTGGAAAACAGGCCTAGGAGGGACTTCAAGAGCATCAAGGTTTCCTTCCATCATCTCCACAACTCTGTTCATCGCTGGACGATCTGATGGAGAACATTGAATACACCACAAACCGACCAATGTCATCTGCTTGATTATCTCCTCATCTTTGCGGTTGATTCCATCGTCGATAAAACTTGCAATGTCTCCCTTCTCAAGATCCTTGTATACCCATCCAGGAAAGTACATTGAGCTTGTGTTCGATGCAGAATTTTGAGTAGGTCTTTCTTTATTCCTTGTTGCTCCTATCATCTCAAGGACCAACATTCCATAGCTATACACGTCTGACTTGTGGGAAACTCTACCGTACATTTTTGAAAACAGTTCAGGTGCAATGTATCCTATTGTACCTCTTGTGTCTAGCAATGACAAGATGCTCTCTTTCTTCTCACAAAGCTTAGCAAGGCCAAAGTCTGAAACTTTGGGGCAAAGATTGTCGTCTAGTAGTACATTCTGTGGTTTTATGTCAAAATGTACAATCCTTGTTTTGCAGCCATGGTGCAAGTACTCTAGACCACGAGCAACTCCAAGCGCAATTCTTGAAAGTGTTGTACAATCTATATCCATTTTGGTCTTGTCCGAGAGGAACTTATCAAGACACCCATTTTCAAGAAATTCATAAATAATTGCTCTCTTGGAACCTTCAGAGCAGAATCCTAGGAGGGTAACAATGTTGACATGAGATGTTTGACTCATGCTTGCAACTTCATTGATGAAATCTTCACCATTATCACCCTTTATGTCTTTCAAAACCTTCACCGCAACAAAACGTCCATCACAAAGGGTTCCTTTATAGACAATTCCAAATCCGCCGCTCCCAATCTGTTCCGTGAATGACTTTGTAATTCTCTTCACTTGTGCGTAACTATACTGCTTCAGTGGAATCAGTGCATTGAGTCTTGGTTGTGGAAGTGTCTTGAGGTTTTGTTGACCAAGATCATGCGATGTTCTCCTCTTTCGGAGAATTAGGAGAAACAACGTTAAAACCAGGACCATGAACAGAATGACACCTACTCCTGAACCTATTGTAAGAAAAAAAAATCATCTCTACAGGATTAAAAATTTTCAGAATTTACTCAGGTATACTTTAGCAATAAGGTCAGGTTAAGCACCTATTATTTTTGCCCCAGCTCCATGAGCGATTCCTGCATCAATCGAACGACACCAAATGAACTCATTACCTAAGTGGTGGTTCATAAAAAAAAAAAAACATTAGGAAACTATAAGCAAGAAATGTTACCATTTTTTCTTGAATCGCAAGTACCATTACGTGGTTCATCTACACAATAACAGATGAATCCACTTGAGCTCTTATTATATCCACAAGCACCCCCAGAACCTATGCACATCTGACATTCCTGGTTCAGACCAAGCTCAAAACCATCTTCAAGAGCGTTTTTTAGTTTAACTGTAGTCGGACCTGTCTGTAGTGTGTCGAGGGAAGGTCCAGATGCGGGAATACTAACGTTTCTTTCGCAAAATCTCCTGAAGTCGTTTAAAGATGAACTGATCCCTTGAAGTAGAGGAGACGAGAGGTTTCTCGTCACATAGTAATTTCTTTTGAGAGTAGTCTTATCAATCGGACAACCAAGCATGCCACCATAAGTATAAACCACCCGTGAAACGTCGCAGCCGTAAAAAATTGTTATCAAGTCGGTGTTGGGAGCAAATGAAAGGATGTTTTCCACGAAGGGAACATTTAAAGGAGCAGACGGACAAAGATCGTTGATAAGATCGGATCTGGCTAGTCTTATGGTACCAGAGATATAATTAGCGTCCAAGATTCTGAACGTTACAG
Organism: Camelina sativa; assembly: GCF_000633955.1. Taxonomy (NCBI): domain Eukaryota; kingdom Viridiplantae; phylum Streptophyta; class Magnoliopsida; order Brassicales; family Brassicaceae; genus Camelina; species Camelina sativa. The sequence goes on from NC_025689.1 coordinate 27,576,827, forward strand.
AGGAGAAGCTAACCTCTGCAAATCTTGCGCTGCACTCGAGCTTGAACTCTGGGTGGCCGCACTCTTCTTTGCCAGGAATCCAGAATGGGTACAAGAGACCGTTCTGATTACCGCAGTTAATCGGTTGACTGCAGTGTCTATAAAGATCATTAGATGAGAAAATACAAGATGGGATAACAAAGAGCATCCATATGATCCTAAGGGACATAAATTTTGTCGGTGACAAAAACAGATTGATCATTGTGTAGTGTAGAAAGAAAGAAAGAAAATGCTGAAAGAAAAAACAAAATGAAGCGTCTTGGTGAAGGTCTTATGTATTGTTAGAAAGAAAGATAGAGATAAGAAGCCAGTGGAAACAAAACAATATAGCTCACGAAGGAGAAGGACAAGTCAAGGAAGGCAAGTGAGTCACTATTACTGATTTATTGACAAACAAAAATACACGAAAAGGTAGATTTTGGTCATTAGTGTGGGATTATGATATGATACAGTATATTAAATTCGTTAAAATATACAGTAATATACGTCACACCAAAAAAAAAAAAATACAGTAATATACATATTTAGTTAATTAGAAAACGATTATATAAATTCTAATCTAATTATATTTTTTGTTTCTTCTAATAATCATGTTTTGTGTAATATGTAATATTTTATTAATTTCAGATTATTGTTTGAATAGATAGCAAAGAGAAGTGAATTAATTATTTGCTTAGGAAGATATCCAAAACATGGAGTTAAATCTTGAGTGGAAGTGACAGAGACTTGTTGGTCAACTTAAACCATACTTTCTCCTAAATATTGTTTTTTTCTTGATACATTAAAAAAATGTCTTTTTCTTATCGACCATGGTAGAATTATAAGACTGGAAAAGTCAACATTGTGGATATTTTGTTATCAAAGACTAAATTATTTCCATGTTATTTTTGATATAAAAAGACCTTAGCTATAATGTATTAGGATAAAGTGAATAAATTTAAAATCCAATTTATTATATTAGTATCATTTAATAATTATGAGAGTTGAAAATAGTATTGTAAAACTTGTATATTAGTACTTCTCATTTTATTATTGATAATATGATATATGGTATAAAATATAACTAATTAATAAATTAAATATATTTAATATGCAATTTAATATGTTTTAAAATATTAATAATTTTTAATATAATTTAAGATAAAATGTGAAACAAAATAATAAAATAAATATTCAACTAAAATTATATTAAAAATATTATACATTAATAGAAAAAAATATTATATTGTATTTCTCACCAATGGACACAATAAAGAGGTTCTTGAGTTTCTCTATATTAAAAAAAATTATATTATCTTATATAATGAAGAAATGTTCTTCCAAAAACTTTCAACCAGAAAGTGACACGTATCACTAAATTAAAATTATTCATTTTGTTCGTACAAACTTTATTGGACCCATATGATTATCTCTAGCAACAACAACAATCATGGAAAACAGATGATGATCAGTCAATTGGCGACTACACTTATAAAATAGAAATCCGTGAGCCTCTTGAGAGCTAAAAAAGAAAACGGCAAGCTAATATAAACCTACAATCTTATGGTGAAGAGTGGCAAATTGAAATCAGCTATTCATTTAGCATAAGTAAATCCTCATAAGACTCGATTAAATCATATATAAATGCAAGGAATGCAAGTAAACATTTGTACTCGTTCGGTGAACAAGAGCACATAAATGGGGGAAATTCAAATCAAGAATAAACACAATTATATGCATTCAAAACAGAATTAAGTCAAATTATTTGGGTCATGTTTTCTCAACCATGTTCATGGTTGACCAACAAATTAATACACTTGAATGTAAATTACTTACATAAATAATATCTATAATTTGTTATCAACATGCATATACCTCTAAATATTTTACACAACTATATTATTAAATTGTTTTGCAATGTCATTTTAGTAACATAATAATCGTCTTATATTGAGTTTCATCTCTCACCCTTGCATTAGAAATTTGTATTTGTATTATAATATTTCTAATTTTAATCATCTTAAATATACAATTAATTCATTTAACCCACTAACCATACTATCAAAATATTTTACATATTTCTTGGGACCTTTAACTTCTAAGATTTTTTACATTAAAAAATAACTGAATGCATTAAAAACACTATTAACTCAAATTAGTTTTGTGACGTACACTCAATTTTGCATGACCTACACATTTGTTATCAACAAATTCCCTATAAATAGCAAACACCTCACTAAGCACCATCAACTATCAAATCCCCCATAAAATTTAAAATTCTAGAATATCATTTTTCTATATAACAGATGGTGTTTCAAATATTTTCTTTACATCATTTATGAAGATATGGAAGCAAATATTGGTTTTAGTTTGTAGATATTCATATTATTATGTTTATAAGATGTTCTAGTAATTCAAATACGGCATAGCAGTAAATTTTGATTTCTATTTTAGTTTTATCATATTTTATAAGAAACTATTAAATTTTTGGTTTCTTATCTTTGTTATCTTTATAACCTACTATTTTTATTTTTATTATATTTTTGAGCTTTTAAAGCTCCCAATTGATTCCCAACAATTTTACATGTGTCATTCTTTTTCAATTTTAATGAATAATATTAATTAATATTATTTTGATTTTTAATTAACAACATAATTGTTTACTTATGTTTTAACTATCTATAGAACATAGAAATATTGCTGCATTACATTTGGGTAATATTTCTTCTACTACAGATGCACTTTTTGATGAAGATGGTAAAATGAACTTATTGATTTTTTTTTTATGATGATGGTAAAAAATTTGAATTAGTTTTGTTTTCCAAGCACTTATTTTTAAAGAATGCTGCATGAAAGGAAAATAAAAAGTTGCAGTCAAAAAGAAGGTGAATCTTCATTTTCAAAAAAAACTGAAAGTAAAAGAACAGCCACAACATGTGTATAAGAAAAAATCTCTTTTCATGTTTTTAAGTTATAACTGTACAAGTTATTTGTTTGCTACATGTGTGTGGAGATAAAAATTATAGAAAACAGTTAAAATAATCATGCAAAAATATATACTATAAGGAACAAATGAATGTAACTAAAGAAAAGAATTATGAAATCATAAAAAACTAATAAATATGCCAAAATAAAATTCTATAGCACAAAATAAAGATAATGAGAAATCAAACTAAGAGGTATCTTCTATTAACAAGAAATGATTATAAAAATAATTAATAATAGGATTACAAACGCGTAGCCCAAATTTTAATTGACAGGACTATATAATTTATCTTTCATTATTAAAAACAAACAAAATATGTAGCCCTATTAAGAGTTAATGTTGTATAGGGAAAGAACATATATATGGATCCATGCGAGGCCAATATTAACTACAAAAAGATATATTGACTTATTGAATCATACATAATGGATTGAAAAACTATATAAGGAAAAATGTTTTTACTGATCGTTAAAGTTTTCATTAAACCTTATGTAATTCTACATACACATACAAAAAAAGAAACAAAAAAGGAAAATAAAATATATCTTACACATTTTTTAAAAACTATTATAATTAACAAAAAAACACATTTGTATATAATAAAATTATAAAAAAAGGTTTCTCCAACTAATCAAAAAGAGCTTACTCCTCATATTACATAGAACAATGTAAATGTCTAATAGTTAGTATTTTTATAATTGCGTTTAATAGTTTTTTACCACTTGGTTTTCATTATTTGGATGTATACTGTTAAGCCGGAGATGTTGGAAGAGGTCAATGGGGCTCCATATCTACGGAACGTCCGATTGTAATTTCTTTTTGATTTTAAACAATTAATGGATTAAACTAATTGTCTGCTACTTCCTACAAAAAAAAAATTAAATAAAGAATTGTCCATAGAATAACTTTATTTACATCCAGATTTGTTGAAAACAAAATTAAACAATTAAAGGACTAAAAAAATTGTATGCAAAAACTAACAAAAAAACAAACCCGTCCACGGACGGGCCTCTCCCTAATATGATGATAAACTCAATGAAACTCTACCAATGCACATTAACTAACTGTAAACGACATAGTTAATTGTTCTGGTGGTTACTGCGACTCTGAAATCTATCCGGATTCCATCAAACATCAAACATCAAACAAAATTTGTTGGCAGCACACTAGCAAAGCAAGCTGCTAGAGGGCGAGATCGCAGAACGTTAGAAAATGAGTTACTTTCCACGTGTTTCTCTAAATAGTCTCGACAAAAAAAAATGAAATAAGCCTTAGCGTTGACAGTTTACTTGATGACTGGTGACACAATCTGGAATATAAACAATATGTAACATTTCTTGAATAAATATATTTTGCTGCTTTCATGCATGCTTTAATAGGTTCCAAAAAGGTTTATTCTCTTTATTAGACATTTGTGAAACATACTTCTGTGTAAATTGAAATATCCTCAGAGAGCCTAGAAGATTCTTGAAGTGGCGCAGCGGAAATTTGAAAAACAGGTCTAGGAGGGACTTGAAGAGCATTAATGTTGGGGGTGGATCCACACCCCAAACCAAAGGCCCAGCTCAGAAAAAGCCCATAATAAACCCCCAAGAGAAGGGAGGGTGTTATGGTCTTTTACATAGACGAACCGACACGATTCTCTATAAATATAAACATACGGCCTGCGTAGAAAAAAAAAAGAAAAGAAGGGAAGAAAAGGGATACAGCAAGTACAAGAACTTCAACTCGTCCAAGTAGAAGTCAACGGTTTGGAACCGATCGCTCGGAGAATTGGCGAGATAACAGCTCGTCTATTATCCTGACCTACTTTTGTAACTCGTCTAAGTCGTGTTAAAGCCTGTCTTTTGTGTCTCGACATCAATATAATATAAGAGAACTTTGACCCTCCTTTGACCGAACTAAATATACTAATTGTTACTGATATCATCATCAACAATTTGGCGCGCCAGGTAGGGGGAGCCAAGTCAAAGTTTTCTAAAAAAATTGAAGAACGGACCTACACCGATTAGACGAGATGACAATAATTGACAAGGAAAAGAGCAAGGAAGGAAGCTCGTCGGGGGGGACGACTACCCCGGCAACGGAACAAACAGACCAAGCGGTCCTCCCCACGCCAGACGCTCCAAGAAAGGTCGTGACGGTGGACAGCCCGGAGACTTTTGTCATAGCTACAAACCTGACGACCCCAGCGACCGTAGAACCAACACAGGTCCCAACGCAGCTTACTTTGCTCAGCAATCAGCCCGTCTCAAGTATTGACGAACTGTTCCGCGGAATCTTAACACGCCTTGACCAGCAAGAAGAGCGAACCAACAGCCGATTGGATGCACTCACCGCGGCACAGTTTAACTCACAAGATGAAATCAACCATCTCAACAACGCTCGGCTCAACCCAATGAACTTCACCTCGGTAAGAACAACGCCAGGGTCGTATGTGCAAACCAGCGGATTAGGACGTAATCCTGCCCAGCACCCTATCGAGCGAAATAACGACGTAACTGATCTAACGAAGGACACCGAGCTAAAAGAAATCAAAGAGCAAATGAAAGAAATGGCCGCAATGATTCAAAAAGCAACGGACAAGGCACCCGAAGTCGGACTTATGCTCGAAGCAACACAGCGAACTCCGTTCTCTCGAAGACTCGCTACAACGACGGTCAGACGGGCAGTCAAACCACGGTTGGGTCACTATGACGGAACGGTCAACCCGCGAGACTTCTTACTCACCTTTGGCGTAGCCCTCGGCCCTTTACAGTTCAGCCCGGCGGAATACGACGCTGGAGCTTGTCAGTTTTCGCCGAGCATCTAACAGGAACCGCATTGAGCTGGTTCTCGAGACTCCCACCCGGATCAATCGATAGTATCAGAGAGCTGATAACCGAATTTTTGAAGCAGTTTTCTGTTTTGATCGAGGATAAGAATTCCCATGCCGACTTATATGCCTTAACTCAGCATAAGGGAGAATCGCTTCGGTCCTTTATAGGGCGATTCAAGGAAATCTACGTCAACATTTCAATTCCGGACGCTGCCGCAATTGTCGCACTTCGAAATGCGCTCTGGTATGAATCTCGGTTCAAGGAAGAGCTGTCTTTAACGCATGTCGAGACCGTAGCCGAAGCATTACTCCGAGCTGCAAAACACATTGGGCTCGAGGAAGAGAAAGCTATCAATGCTAAGAAGCATTCTTCGGAGGCAAGCGCGATACCCAAACAGCCTGTAGCCGCAGCTCCAAAAGTTGATTACGTCGAGCCTCGACAACACTTCATCAAAAACCAAGATCGAACTCGCCGAACCTTTGCGATCGGCGAAAACAAGTATATACGGAAAGAGGGAGGTGAAAATAGTGCAACCCCATACTGCGACTACCATCAGAGTACCACCCACGCAACTGACGAGTGTCATTACCTCCAGAAGATCTTGATGGAGCGATACAAGAAAGGGGCAATAGTCGTCGAGCCCGACAGAAGCAAAATAGCCCGACCTGGATGAAGCGAGGCCAAGCGCGCCGAATATATCGCTCGAAAATTCGTCAAGGATTCAAAGGTACTAGCCGACCAAAGCGAAGACGAGATGGAAATTCAAAACCTACTTGCCGAACGGCGCGAAGACAGCGGTAACGAAAAACGACCGCATACAGACCGCAAGCCCGACCAACGTCCTCCGACGATACGACGAATCAACATGATAATGGGCGGGCTAGCCGGATGCAACGATTCGGTCAGAGCGATCAGAGATTATACTAAGAAGGCTGAAATGACGAAATCTTGGCCGTCAAGGTTCGAGGCTGAAGGCATGCCAATCACTTTCGACGGAAAAGATCTAGAAGGCTTGGATTTACCGCATAACGATCCATTGGTCGTCGAACTCTTGATCGGCGAAAGTGAGGTGACGAGAATATTGATCGACACTGGAAGCTCAGTCAACGTCATCTTCAGAGACGTGTTGGCCAAAATGGAAGTCGGCGAACGGGACATTATGCCAGAATGTCACTCTTTAACGGGCTTCGACGGGGATCATCTTATGTCCGTCGGCACCATCACCTTACCAATCTTCGTTGGGGGGATAGCCAGATACTTCCGGTTCGCAATTATCGACAAGCCAACGATCTACAACGTCATCCTTGGAACCCCATGGCTCCACAAGATGAAAGCCGTCCCGTCAACATACCATCAGTGCGTTAAGTTCACAACTTCGAAAGGAATATACACACTGCGTGGCAATCAGCAAACCGCATGGGCCTGTTTCCTGATCGAGCATAAGCTTCGCACCGGAAAGAAATTATAGCAATCAAAGCAGCGGGTCGGCGACGATAGCGCATAACCAACAGACGGAAAGCCGACTGCCGTCCAGCAGGGCGTTGCCGCGGTCGAGGAGGTGAACCTCGACGAAAACGACAAGAAACGATGCGTGAATATCGGTACAGAGATAACAGACGCCATGCGAAACGAGTTGATACTTTTCCTCAAAACCAATATCTCGACGTTTGCATGGAGCGTGACCGATATGAAGGGGATCGATCCAAGTGTCACAACCCATGAACTCAATGCCGACCCAACGCATAAGCCGGTCAAACAAAAACGGCGCAAGTTAGGTCCCGAACGATCACAAGCAGTGAACGACGAAGTTGACAAACTTCTTGGCGCTGGATCAATTATAGAAGTAAAATATCCCAAGTGGTTAGCTAACCCGGTGGTCGTCAAGAAGAAGAATGGAAAGTGGCGAGTCTGCGTCGATTTTACCGACCTTAACAAAGCCTGTCCAAAAGATAGTTTCCCATTGCCAAGAATTGATCAACTCGTCGAGGCAACCGCCGGCAATGAACTATTAACTTTTATGGACGCCTTCTCTGGTTACAACCAGATTCTAATGTACAAGGACGACCAGGAAAAAACGTCGTTCATCACGGATAGAGGGACCTACTGTTATAAGGTTATGCCCTTTGGCCTGAAAAACGCAGGAGCGACGTACCAACGGCTAGTCAACAAAATGTTCGCCGAGCAACTTGGCCGGACTATGGAGGTTTATATCGACGACATGCTCGTCAAATCTCAACGTGCAAAGGACCATATCACTCATCTCCGACAATGTTTCGACACCCTAAACAAGTATGGGATGAAGCTGAACCCAGCCAAATGCACCTTTGCAGTTAAGTCTGGCGAATTCCTTGGGTACCTGGTAACCAGAAGAGGCATCGAGGCGAACCCAAAGCAAATTAAGGCAATCATCAACTTGCCACTACCAAAGAATGCCAGAGAAGTTCAACGACTATCCGGACGGATCGCCGCCTTAAATCGTTTTATATCCAGATCGATCGACAAGTGTCTACCATTTTACCAGCTTCTCAAAACCAAGGGCAAGTTCGAGTGGACCGAAGCCTGTCATAGCGCGTTCAACGAGCTAAAGAACTATTTATCGACCCCACCGATCTTAGCGAAGCCGGAGCTCGGCGAAATCTTATTTCTTTATATTGCGGTCTCAGAGTCGGCCGTCAGTGGTGTACTCGTTAAAGACGATCGAGGAGAGCAACGACCCGTCTTTTACATAAGCAAATCACTCGACGACGCGGAAACTCGCTACCCGACAGTCGAGAAGGTTGCCCTAGCAGTCGTCACGTCCGCAAGGAAGCTCCGACCGTATTTTCAGTCACATATTGTCGCTGTCCTGTCCAACCAGCCTTTACGGTCTATACTGCACAGCCCGAACCAATCGGGTCGATTAACGAAATGGGCAATCGAACTTAGTGAGTACGACATCGAGTATCGAACTCGTCTGGCTGCGAAGTCCCAAGTACTCGCCGACTTTTTGATCGAACTTCCGTTTGGGGAAGCCGAACCAACACTCATTGACCCGTCAGACGACCGGTGGACCCTGCATGTGGACGGAGCATCCTCTCATCTTGGATCAGGAGTAGGGATTCGACTAACCTCGCCGACTGGTGAAATTTTGGAGCAATCCTTCCGTCTCCGATTCCAAGCAACCAACAACGTCGCCGAGTATGAAGCACTCATCGCCGGTCTAAAGCTCGCCAACAGAATGCAGATCAAGCGGATAAGAGCCTTCTGCGACTCTCAGCTCGTCGCCAATCAGTTCAGTGGAGAATATGACACCAAAAGCGAACCTATGGCCGCCTACCTTGATGTCGTTAGGATTTTGTCAAAACGCTTCGACGAATTCGAGCTCATCAAAATTCCCAGAGGAGACAATGCCCCGGCCGACGCTTTGGCAGCACTCGCTTCAACATCGGATCCCGACCTTCGGTGAATCATCCCGGTAGAAAGCATAGATACGCCGAGCATAAGCGAAACACACCCCGAGATTTGCCTCGCACTCCACCAGCCCAACGAAATTAGGACGACTTATCAAACGATGAGGTCACGCCGAGGATGCGAACCTGCATCAGACAGCGACGTGACAGATTGGCGAGTCGAAATCCGAGCATACTTGGCCGATGGCGACGTGCCAACAGACAAATGGGCTAAGCGAAGATTAAAAGCCAACGCCCACTACACCTTAATGAAAGATCATTTGTTGCGATGGACCGCGTCAGGAGCCCTTTTGCTCTGCATACACGGTGACGACACCGAGCGCGTCATGATGGAAATGCACGAAGGAGCCGGAGGAAATCACTCAGGTGGCCGAGCCTTGGCACTGCGAATCAGGAAGCATGGTCATTACTGGCCGACGATGATATCCGATTGTGAAAAGTTCGTCGCCATGTGTGAAAAATGCCAGCGACACGCCCCCATTATTCATCAGCCAACTGAACTCCTACGAGCCGGAGTAGCTCCTTACCCTTTTATGCGCTGGGCGATGGACATCATTGGCCCGCTACCAACTTCTATACAAAAGCGATATATACTCGTCCTCACCGATTATTTCACCAAATGGGTCGAGGCCGAGTCTTACGCAAATATCAAAGCAAGGGACGTCCAACTCTTCGTTTGGAAATATGTAATCTGTCGCCACGGTCTCCCGTACGAGATAGTCACTGACAACGGGTCGCAGTTTATCTCCCTGCAATTCGAAAATTTTTGTGCACGATGGCGAATCAAACTAAGCAAGTCGACGCCGAGGTATCCGCAAGGAAACGGCCAAGCCGAAGCTACCAACAAGACTATACTCGATGGCCTAAAGAAAAGACTAGACGCCAAGAAGGGTGCCTGGGCCGACGAGCTTGACGGAGTACTTTGGTCCTACCGAACGACCCCAAGGACATCCACTAACCAAACCCCATTCTCCTTAGCCTACGGGATGGAAGCAATGGCACCCGCTGAGGTCGGCAGTTCCAGCCTCCGACGAACAATGCTCGTCCAAAACACCGCACTTAACAGTCAGATGCAAATGGATAGACTCGACGAGTTGGAAGAAGAACGAGACAAAGCACTCCTACGAATCCAAAACTACCAGCTCGCCGCAGCTAAGTACTACAACAAGAAAGTTCACAACCGGCATTTCGACGAAGGGGATCTCGTCCTCCGTAAAGTCTTCGAAAATACTGCCGAACCAGATGCCGGAAAAATGGGAGCCAATTGGGAGGGTCCATATCTAGTATCCAAGGTCGTCCATCCCGGCGTATACGAACTCTTAACAATGGGCGGTGAACCAGTACCGAGGTCTTGGAATTCGATGCATCTCAAGCGCTACTATTACTAGAACCATCGAGGAAGCTCGGCTATGTTCAGCTCGTCCTTTTTACCATTCGAATAATCATGTAAATATGAACTACGATCGGTTGATCCCTCCTGATCGGAGGGTACGTAGGCAGTCCCACTCTACGGGACACAGCCGCCAATAATATAAAATTTCTTCCTCACAAGAGTGAGTTGTCATTTGCAAGTTATTTTAGTCGTTACCATTGGCCCGGTAATGACCCGACGTTCCGACGTATTACTTTAAGCCGAGTCGCAACTTGCACAAAATGATAAGCCGACTATTAACGGTCGCCCCCGGTTATATCAAGCGGAGCGTAGCTCGCATAAAAGAAATAAGCCGACCATCACAAGTCGCACTTTAAAAAAAAAAACAAAGAGAGAAAAGTAAAACTCTCAAGAGTAGCATAGAATTTGACTTATTTAAAAAAAAAAAAAGATACAACGGTCTGATGCGGGTGCCGACCCCATTACGGCACAAACAAAAAAAACAACAATAAAGGATAGCAAGTCAATCAACTCCAAGATCGGCACTGGAAGGCTCAATAAACTCTAACCCGCCAATTATGGTTTGCCAATGACGGCACGATTCCTTCACGTCTTTCAGTAGATCCATCGGGACAGCCGCACCTCGTCCAATCATATCCTCGAGGTACGCACGGATCCCTTCGAGGCGATTACTCTCACTAAAGTAGTGACTCGTGCTCTCCAGTTGCAAAATGTAACGACGAAGCACGTTGATACGAGCTCGGCAGGCCTCGATTTCCTCCCGATCTTCAAACAGCCTTCGGCCCAGGGAATCAAGGTCACCCTGCTCAAGTGTAGGTATCACCACTTCTGCAAAAAGATTCTTGCGCCGGGTACGTTCGTCCAGCAGCTGATCCCAGTGCCATTTCGGAACGAAATATCCTTCGTCAATCAGCGTTTCGAGACATTCCACTGTCCCGTCCACACGACAGAAATCATAATAGCGTTCGAATGAACGACGGGTGGAGATGATGTAAGCTCTTAGTCGCTGGATGCGAGCGTTATAATAGCCGAGTTCCGCTTGTATCACCTCGTCGGACCTAACGCCTAGTCGTTCCTGCGCCCTACGCAACCACGCCGCTCTAGTCGTCACTGGCATCGGAATAATTTCCTCTTCCCTACAAAGACAAAGGAAACTCACCAAGACGAAACTGAAGTAAAAAGCAAAGACTATTTATAGAACGAAAAGTGCAAGTCCCAACAAAAAGGCATTCAATGACCAGTAAGCAACGTTTTGAGAAATAAGGCATTAAATAGAGTAGGAATAAATGCCCCAAGGGCAGGAATAAAGTTTCGGAAGGGAGCCGACCCCTAAACACGGCGCATAAAAGTACGTGGGAGCCGACCCCAAAATACGGCAAACAGAAGATAGTACGAGGGAGCCGACCTCTCGACACGGCGACAACGGAAGAGTCANTTAGCCTACGGGATGGAAGCAATGGCACCCGCTGAGGTCGGCAGTTCCAGCCTCCGACGAACAATGCTCGTCCAAAACACCGCACTTAACAGTCAGATGCAAATGGATAGACTCGACGAGTTGGAAGAAGAACGAGACAAAGCACTCCTACGAATCCAAAACTACCAGCTCGCCGCAGCTAAGTACTACAACAAGAAAGTTCACAACCGGCATTTCGACGAAGGGGATCTCGTCCTCCGTAAAGTCTTCGAAAATACTGCCGAACCAGATGCCGGAAAAATGGGAGCCAATTGGGAGGGTCCATATCTAGTATCCAAGGTCGTCCATCCCGGCGTATACGAACTCTTAACAATGGGCGGTGAACCAGTACCGAGGTCTTGGAATTCGATGCATCTCAAGCGCTACTATTACTAGAACCATCGAGGAAGCTCGGCTATGTTCAGCTCGTCCTTTTTACCATTCGAATAATCATGTAAATATGAACTACGATCGGNCACGGCGACAACGGAAGAGTCACGATACTAAGCCAACAACCGGCGACTCATGCCCGGGAGTTAACGGACGAGGAAGTCCCTTGGCAGCTTGCTCCTCAGCTCCATCAGAAGGGTGGTCGTCAGCTTGCACCTCAGCTCCATCAGAAGGACGATCGTCGACCTTCTCCTGCTCGTCCAGATCTTCACCCCCAATCTCCCCACTCTCCGATCCGTCACTCCCACCCTCGTCATTACAGACCTCGGTATTCTCGCTGATTGGGGAAGCGATCCAAGTCGGAATTGGGGGAAGAGGCCCGGCAAAGATCTGAGACATGTCGAAGTCAGCTTCGGTAATATCCGGCAGATCGACCTCTTCAACCTCGCTCTTCAGTTGGCCCATCACGGCCGTAACTCGGACCTTAATCCCCTCATCGAGCAAAGAAATCCGACCCTCGGCAACGAGCGTTTCGAGCATCTGGACGTTCCCAACAGCTTGGTTGTACTCAAGAAACTTCTCCCGCGACGCTTCCACCGCTTCGGCATAGCTTTTGTGCTTCGATAAGAGTCTCTGCACGCGACCAGCCACCTCGTGGAAAGCGTTGATTCGCTCGTGGTGCCCATACTCATCACGTCGATCTCTAAGCCTCCTCGTCTCCGAGTTAAGGGTGAGCTTCAGACCGTTACAGGCAACTTCAGCCTCCTCAAGCTTCGTCGTAAGGGAGTCTCGTTCTGTGATCAACCCGCTCCGGTGATGTTCGAGTTTGGCCACAAGGTCGCTAAGTCTCTGGTTGGACCGCACCGCCTCCCCCAATTGTCCCTCGAGGCGCACGATCCTCTCACTCGACGCCCCAGAACGCTCCCCTTCCAATTTCCGAACACGGCGCTCGTAGCGAGAAGCCAGACGATTGATACGCGCAATAAACTATCAAAGTGAAAGGAAATGACAACCATAAGAAAAACGAGTAAAAGAAGATTAAAAGCAAGTTGGTTTAATCGACAAACCTCAAAAGACGCTTGAGCAACGTCGGTAACCGCGTCGGCCTCTTTCATCTTCTCAACTGCAGGAAGACGACCTTCACCAAAGTGGATCTTCCGAAATAACTCGGCGCAGGACCGCGAGTCATCCGGAAAAGGACGAGCCCCGGAGGAATGCGTAAAATTCCAGCTGAAGTCGACCGACTTAGACTTCTTTGATGGGGGAGACTGCTCTTGTTCGGGACCATCCTTCCTTTTCTGCGAATCTTTCGCCACCTCGGCGACGCGACCAGGAGTCCCGACCACCTTCTTCCTTGGAAGTGTCTCCTCTGGACCAATATGACGATTCGGAGGAAGGGATCTTGGACGCATCCTCGAAGGGTCGTCCACAACCTGACGAGAGGAAGGAGAAGCCCTTTTTGACGAGCCAGAGCTTGGAGGATTGGCACCCGGACGAGCATCTTGACGGGGAGCGGAACGAGGCAGCGGCTCCGGAGCTCGGCGATAACGAGCAGACGCGTTGGGAACACTCAAGTTCATCTTACCCATCGTCCCGGCTACACTCAAGTACAACACAAAGCAACGAAATTAATCGGAGAACTCAAGAGCAGAAAAAAAAAAAAAAAAAAAAAAAAAAAAAAAAAAAAAAAAANAAAAAAAAAAAAAAAAAAAAAAAAAAAAAAAAAAAAAAAAAAAAACAAAAACAAAGGGCGGTTCAACTACACTAGGGTGTACCTGTCTTTCTTCAAGGATCAGAGGTCTTCCTTGAACGCTCCTTTTTCGACTCGGTACCTGGCCAAACGTAAGGGCAGAAAGCTTTGATCGCGTCTATCTCGGCTTGGAACGAAGGAGGGTATGGGAGCAAACACCTTGGAACAACAACTAAAAAAAAAAAGAAGAGGGGGGGGAAGGGTTAAGCACAACCAGAGAATAGTGCAAATAAAATATACTAGGCAAGAAGGGTCGGCTACCGGGTGAAGGGTTCCACCCAGAAAACCAAGGAATCGACGGATCCTCCAAAACCCCCTCACCGACTTCAAGAAAGAAGTACGAGCCCTTCCAATTATATGTTTTGCCCTTAGCACCCTCGACGAGCGTCGTCTTCCTTCCCGACGCTACATAGTAAATTCCAGGAGTTTTGTCTCGGCTCGACGGGTTCAGACACGTCAACTCTTCCAAATGATCACAAGTAAGCTTAACCCCCGCAGCTTCGGCCATAATCGAAAGGCCAACAGCATTTCGAAAGGTCGCCGGGGCAAATTGAGAAATGGCCGCCTCACGACGAGCAAAATATGTCATCAGGAAAGACGGCAAAAGGAAGGTAAGCCCGCACTCGGTGATGTACTTCTCCGAAAGGCAAATAAAGCCGGAAGGAGCATCCCAGGGACGCTGAAATAGTTCTGGAATCAAAATTCTCGGTTCGGTGTTTAATTTCCCAATACGAACTGCATCAGACGCCGCTCCCGGTTTCAACGTCGACGGAGGGAAATGAGAGAAAAGGTTCTCGGTTGGCAAAGGAACGTTGTCCAACTCGGGAAAGGATGGGTCATTGATCAATGGCTCGTCTATCAGGGAAGGAATCCTGCAAGGCAGACCCGACGAGCTTGGAACCGCCGACCCTGGAACGAGACGACGTCTCAATTCTTCAAATCGAGCCATGTCTGAACCCGCCGAAGACGAATCAGAAGGACTCCGAGAACGGCCCTCCCGGCGAACGGACCTATTAGAGCCATCAGATTCGGAAGTCATCGCTCGTCGAAGGTGGCTCTCGACGGATGGATCGGACGATTGAGAACGAGGGGAGTTCATAGTAAAAGTACGACGCACTAAAAGCAAAATAACAACAAGATAAGAAGGAGGGAGAATACCTGAACGATGAGCACCGAAAAAACGCGAGAAGAAGATAATGAGAGAAATGGAGAAGTGATAAAGACGAAGGATCTGGAAGGGTCATCATTACGACACGCGCCCCAACAACGATACGGTTTCCGGATCTCACGCGCGTTGATCACCGCACACAACGATTCGACCCCAAAAGTCGGGAACTGTTCCTTCACGCGCGACTCTTCGCTCTTTCACGATTATTCTTCGCCTAAAGACTACGAACTAAAGGCCCGGGGGGGGGGACTACTGTTGGGGGTGGATCCACACCCCAAACCAAAGGCCCAGCTCAGGAAAAGCCCATAATAAACCCCCAAGAGAAGGGAGGGTGTTATGGTCTTTTACATAGACGAACCGATACGATTCTCTATAAATATAAACGTACGGCCTGCGTAGAAAAAAAAAAAAAGAAGGGAAGAAAAGGGATACAGCAAGTACAAGAACTTCAACTCGTCCAAGTAGAAGTCAACGGTTTGGAACCGATCGCTCGGAGAATTGGCGAGATAACAGCTCGTCTATTATCCTCACCTACTTTTGTAACTCGTCTAAGTCGTGTTAAAGCCTGTCTTTTGTGTCTCGACATCAATATAATATAAGAGAACTTCGACCCTCCTTTGACCGAACTAAATATACTAATTGTGACTGATATCATCATCAACAATTAAGGTTTCCTTCCATCATCTCTATAACTCTGCTCATCGCAGGGCGATCGGATGGGGAAGGTTGAATACACCAGAAACCTACCAGCGTCATCTTCTTTACCACCTCTTCTTGTTCACTACTGTTTCCATTCTCAATAAGCCTTCTAGTGTTTGCTTTCTCAAGATCCTTGTATATCCATTCAGGAAAGTACATAGAACTTGTGTTTGAAGCAGAGCTATGTTCAACTCTTTCTTTGTTCCTTGCTCCTATCATTTCGAGGAGTAACATTCCATAGCTGTACACATCAGATTTGTGAGAGACCCGGCCATACATTCTTGAAAACAATTCAGGTGCAATGTAACCTATTGTTCCTCTTGTGTTTGCTAATGACATGGTGCTTTCTTTCTTCTCGCAGAGCTTAGCCAGACCAAAGTCTGAAACTTTAGGACAAAAGTTGTCATCTAAAAGTATATTTTGTGGTTTGATGTCGAAATGTACAATCCTCGTTTTGCAGCCATGGTGCAAGTACTCCAGCCCACGAGCAATGCCTAGAGCGATACTATAAAGTGCCATCCGGTCTATGTTCATTGTGGTCTTTCTTGAGATGAACCTATCGAGTGATCCATTTTCTACAAATTCATAGAGAATTGCTCTCTTGGAACCTTCAGAGCAGAACCCTAGGAGGGTAACAATGTTGACATGAGAAGTTTTGCTCATGCTTGCAACTTCATTGATGAAGTCTTCCCCATTACCCTTTGAGTCTTTTAAGATCTTCACTGCAACACTACGACCATCAGAAAGAGTTCCTCTGTAGACTGTTCAAAATCCGCCTTTCCCAACCACTTCGGCGAATGACTTTGTAATTCTCTGTACTTGCGCATAGTTGTAGTGTTTGAGTGGAATAAGGGCCGTTAGGTTCTGTTTTCTCACATGATCTGATGTCTTCCTTTTGCAGCTGATTACACAGAACATTCCAGCAACTATAAGAATGAGTCCCACCAATGCAGACGCAGCCCCAATGCCTTGAGAGGAAAACAAAAAGAAACAAGGAATAATAAGACTATAGTGTTGTAATCTAAGCAGGTTTCTTTATAAATAGGAAAACAATGAGCACCTGCTTTTGCCTTGATGTTTCGACCTGCACAAATAATAAAATCAGTTTGAATTACATACAGAACTTTGGGTTAAAACTTAAGGGAGTTTCTTTATATACTTATCAGAATTAATTTTTGGGACTTCACATAGATGATCTAGTTATTTGTGGTGGGGGGTTGGATTTGAGGAAGGGACAAGTGGTGGTTATTATTGTTGAACCTATTAGAAAAGTAGAACATGTGGGGGCAAGAAATCTTACCCTTGTTTCTAGAACCGCAAGTACGACTATGTGCCTCGTCTACACAATAGCATATAAATCCACTTGACCTCTGGTTATATCCACAAGTACCTCCTGAGGATATGCACATCTGACAATCAGAGTTAACTTCAAGCCCGAAACCCTCTTCAAGAGCCTTCTTTAGATTATCTGTACCCGGAGTTTTCTCCAGTGTATCCAAAGCTTGTCTAGAAGCAGGAATACTGACGCCTCTTCTACATGATCCCCTGAAGTCGTTTAAAAGTGCACTAATACCTTCAAGTTGAGGGGATGAGAGGTTTCTCGTTATATAGAAATTTATTGTGTCATCATCCTCACAATCAAAGAATCCAACATAAGTAGAAACAAACAGTGAAAAGTCTTCGGTGCAGTCGTAATAAAGCGTCAGCATCTTGGTGTCAGGAGCGAATGGAAGAACGTTTTCGTTGAACTGCACATTTGGTAGGTTTTGAGGACAAAGATTGTTGATATAATCCACGCTGCCAAGTCTTATGAAACTAGTAGTATAATTTGCCTCTAGGATTCTAAATGTCATAGAGGAGATGCTAAGCTCTGCGTATCCTCCACTACAGTCGAGCTTGATGTCGGGGTGGCCACAGTCTTTTCTGCCAGGTATCCAAAAAGGGTATGAAAGATTTCTCTGGTTACCGCAGCTAAACGAGCTACTGCAGTGTTTATGAAGCTCATCAGCTGAGTGAACACATGATTGGTAAAGAAAGAGGATCCATATGATTCTATAGGACACAGAATTTGTTGGCGATAGAAACAGATTGATCATTGTGTTGGAAGTAAAAGGACAAATGGTGAAGAAGAGAGAAATTCTCAAGATTTTACATGAATATATAGATATATGGCGTTAACAAGCAAAAAGTTTCATTGCTAAATAAGGAAAGTGCGATTTCAAGGGCGATTCTAGGGTTTGCAGTGTCTCCCTCACGCTAGGGTTTGTGTGACGGCTACTGCCGGTGTGCCTTCATGTCGGAGGTGGAGCCCCCTCAGGGGGATGAGTCTTCCTCGCAAAACAAGCAACTGTCTTACGCAGCTGCAGTGAATAAGCGTCCATCGCTTAAGAAACACGATTATGAAGTTAGTTTGGTTGATGGTGTCCTAACGATTGCGGTTCCTGATGCGGTGCTTCAGGATTCGGTTCCACTCTGGGATGACTTTCTGGTGGGTCGGTTCCCTTCAGCGGCTCCACATGTTGCAAAAATTCACGTATTAGTCAATAAGATCTGGCCTCTTGGTGATAAGTCTGTGCGGATTGATGTCTATGAGCACTCTGCAACTTCTGTCCGATTTCGAATTCGTGATGAGGACACACGGCGGAGAGTTCTACGACGAGGGATGTGGAATATTGCGGGAGTACCTATGATGCTAGCCAAATGGTCCCCTCTACCAGAAGATGCGCGGCCTGTTATTTCCTCGATGCCCTTATGGGTTTCTCTGAAGAATGTTCCTCACTCTATGTTTTCCTGGGAGGGTCTTGGTTTTTTGACCAGTCCAATAGGTACACCTATTCGGTTGCACCCGGACATTGAGCTCTGTAGTAAGTTTGGTGAGGCTAAGGTTTTTGTGCAAGTCCATCTCACGCAAACCTTGCCTTCCAAGTTTCGTTTTCAATTGACCAAAGATGAGGATGTTACTGTGGAGTTCACGTACCATTGGCTTCCACCGAAATGCTCTCGTTGTAATGGGTGGGGGCATACTAGTGATGATTGTCTGTCTGTTCCAATGTTGCCAAACAAGGTTTCTGAAGTAAATCCTGAAGAAGGGGAAATTGTTTCACCAAAAAAGGCTTCTGTGGTGAAGGTTCCTCCTCCGGTTCCAGTTCAGCAGTCTGCCGCTCTCATTTCTAATGATGTGAGACAGGGAATACCTTCTCAAGTGGATGATGCTGCAGGTTGGTCGGTTGTATCTCCTGGTAAGGGTTGTAAGAGCTCTGACAAAGTTTGCAGTTCACCTGCTGCTGAACAAGTTACAGTTTCTGGTTCTTCGAGGTTCTCAGTCTTAGGGGATACAGAGGATGTTGGTGAGTCAGACACGGCTAAGACTGATCTACCGGTTCCGACTTCTGTAGTCACAGCAAATGCCATAGGGACTTCCGCTTCTACTGTGGTGCCTATTAAGCAAGTAAATGTGATGGAGGCTCCCATTCGAGCCTCTTTGTCGTGGCAAACGAAACAATTAAACAAGACTGCTTCAGAGTCTTCTTCTCAGCAAGCCAAGGGGATCCCTCCTGGTATCACGAGCAAGAAGAACTCCCACAATCGTCATTAATGTCTTGTTTTTTCTGGAACATGCGTGGCTTTAACAAATCTAAAAAACATTCTATTGTTCGTGATTGGTTGCAAACTGAATCTCTGCAGTTTGGATGTTTACTTGAAACACGTGTCCAAGAAACTAAGGCCCCTAGGATCATTACTTCAGTGTTCCGTGGTAGGTCTTCGATTACTAATTATGAGTTTAATACCCTTGGTTGAATTTTGGTGGTTTGGAAGGAAGATGTGCGTGTAACACCAGTCTTTAAGAGTGGTCAGGTTGTCACCTGCTCCATTCTTTTGCCTGGTAACACTATGGAATTCTTTGTTTCGTTTGTCTATGCATATAATCTGGCTGAAGAAAGGAAAGAGCTCTGGGAGGATCTCAAGGCTCATTTTGATTCTCCACTTTTTGCAAATAAGCCTTGGTTGATTGTTGGAGATTTTAATGAGATACTTGATGGAGTCGAACATTCTACTTATGATGATAATCCCTTTGTCACTAGTGGAATGTGTGACTTTCAGGATGTCGTACGACATTGTTCCTTAACAGATATGCATTCTCATAGTCCTCTGTTTACTTGGGGAAACAAGCGGGATGAAGGATTAATCTGTAAGAAATTAGATCGTATTTTGGTTAATGAGGTTTGGAGTCGTCGCTTTGTCGATGCTTATGGCGTCTTTGAATCTGGTGGGTGCTCTGATCATCTCCGGTGCAGATTCTCAGTGGGGCATCAAGTTTGTAAACCTAGGGGGCCTTTTAAATTTTCAAATGCTATCATGTCATCTTTGGAGTTTTTTCCCACGGTACAAGCCTTCTGGGATAGTACGGAGACTCTCTATCACTCTACCTCTGCTATGTTTCGCTTTGCCAAGAAGCTTAAGGCGCACTAAAACCTCTCTTAAGGTCTCTAGGTCGTCAAACGCTTAGTAATCTTTCAGAGCAGGTGGAACACTCACAGAAAGACCTTTGTCAGAAACAGCTTTCTACGCTATCTAATCCCACGACTGCAGCTGAGGAGGCCGAGGAGCAGGCTTTTCAGCGGTGGGATCATGTGTCTGATTTGGAGGAATGTTTCTTGAAACAACGGTCAAAGTTACTCTAGTTGTTGGTGGGGGACAAGAAAAATAAATTTTTTCACAACGCTGTCAAATCTCGACAAGCTCTTAATGCTATCCGAGAGATACTTTGCCAGGATGGCTCCACTGCAAAAACTCAACCGGAGATTGAAGCAGAGGCGGTCAGGTTCTTTAAGGAGTTCCTGACTTACGAGCCAGTTGATTACGAGGGTATGAGTGTTGCTCAGATAGAGGAGTTGGTGACATTTCGTGTTTTCTCTGCTCAATATGAGGGATTATTGAGGGTGGTTTCTGAAGACGAGATTCGTCAAACACTATTTAAGATGCCGGTAAGTAAGTCACCTGGTCCGGATGGTTACACTGTTGAATTTTTCAAGCAAGCCTGGTCGATATTGGGCAAGGACTTTGTTGTTGCTGTTCAGTCTTTTTTTTCTTAAAGGTTTCCTCCCTAAGGGTGTAAATTCGACAATCCTGGCCCTTATCCCCAAGAAAACTGACTCTCAGGAGATAAAGGACTACCGGCCTATTTCATGTTGTAATGTGTTATACAAGGTAGTCTCCAAGATTATTGCTAATCGTTTGAAGGTTATACTACCCTCATTCATCGCTCCAAACCAGTCAGCTTTCATCAAGGATAGGCTTATGATGGAAAATTTGTTGCTTGCGTCAGGACTGGTGAAGAATTATCACTAGGAGTCTATCTCTCCTCGTTGCATGATGAAGATTGATATCTCTGATATGTCTATACTTTGTCTCTCCTTA
>NC_025689.1:27600821-27603118 GCF_000633955.1 Camelina sativa
GCTCATCAATGGGAGAAAAACCTTCCCAAGGGATCAATCACCACCTGGGATGGCTGCAAGAAGGCATTCTTGGCCAAGTTTTTCTCTAACTCCAGAACAGCACGTCTCAGGAATGAGATTTCCAGCTTCACTCAGAAGAGCTCAGAATCATTCTGTGAAGCCTGGGAGCGTTTCAAGGGTTACCACAGCCAGTGTCCACACCATGGTTTCAGCAACGAGTCACTGCTGAGCACTCTATACCGTGGTGTACTTCCAAAAATCCGCATGCTGCTTGACACTGCTTCTAACGGTAATTTCTTGAACAAAGACGTTGAGGAAGGATGGCAACTGGTTGAGAATCTCGCTCAGTCTGACGGCAACTACAATGAGGATTATGACCGCACAGTTCGCGGCGACGCTGGGTCTGAGGAGAAGTACAAGAGGGACCTTAAGAATTTCAATGACAAGCTTGACCGCCTCTTGCTAAATCAGCAGCAGACTGTCCATTTTGTATCTGAGGATGACCCTTTTCAAGTTCAGGATGGGAAGGGTGAGCAGTCTGAAGCAATCAACTACGTACAGAATCAAGGTGGATACAACAAGGGTTATAACCCCTACAAGATGAACCCCAATTTGTCTTACCGGAGCACCAATGTTGCAAATCCACAAGATCAGGTGTACCCTCCTCAGCAGCAACAACAAGGTATGCAAAAGCCTTTTGTTCCTTACAATCAAGGATTCATGCCTAAGCAACAGTTCCAGCAAAGTTCTCACGCTCCTCCCGGACCACCACCTGGATTTTCACCACAACAAGTTCAACCTACTCAAGCTCCAGATCAAGAAATGAAGCACATGCTGCAACAACTTCTTCAAGGTCAAGCTAGTGGTTCTCTGGATACTGCTAAGAAGTTTGCTGAACTCAGTCAGCGGATGGAATTCTCTTACAATGATCTGAATGTCAAGTTTGAAGCTCTTAACTCCAAGATGAAGTATATGGAAGGCAAGACTGTTTCTACTTCTACCCCAACAACTGGCCAACTACCTGGAAAAGCAGTTCAAAACCCCAAGGACTATGCTACTATGCATGCCATCACCACCCAAGCTGTAGATGTACGGCTCACTGAGGACACTGAGAGTTTAGATGGGGAGGATTTTCTTCAATATGAAGTTGAGATAAAGGATCCTGTCGAGGTGCTCAAGGATCCAATTGAGTCAGCCAAACAATCTGATCCTGAAGCTACTAAAGAACCCACTACTCCCAAGGATAAACCTGTGAGATTCATTCCTCCACCATACAAGCCACCTCTACCATTTCCAGTGAGGTTTAAGAAGCAGCTTACTGAGAAGTACAAAGCTCTGTTCGAAAACCAAGTCAAGGAGATTGAACTTAGGATGCCTTTGCTTGATGCATTTGCACTTGTGCCTCAATATCAACAGTTTTTAACTGACTTGGTAACCGAAAAGACCAAAGAGAAGGAGGAGATAGCTAAAGGAGCTCAAGCTAAGGCTCTGGAAGATGAGAGGGTAGGGCATGACATAGGTGGGGTTATTCATGAATGCAAGGCTGTCGTTCAGAAGATGATTATCCCAAAGAAGCTAGAGGACCCTGGTTCTTTCACCTTGCGTTGTTCTCTAGGTCCATTGACCTTCAAAAAGTGCCTATGTGACCTTGGTGCTTCAGTAAGCCTCATGCCACTCTCTGTAGCTCAGAGGCTAGGATTCAACGAATACAAGTCATGCAACCTCCGCTTAATATTGGCTGATAGGACTACTAGATTGCCTCATGGTCTATTAGAGAACCTGTCCATCAAAATTGGACAAGCTGAGATTCCTACTGACTTTGTGGTGCTGGAAATGGATGAAGAGCCTAAAGATCCACTAATCATGGGAAGGCCTTTCTTAGCTACAGCTGGAGCAGTCATTGATGTAAAGAAGGGGAAGATTGATCTCAATCTGGGTAACAACTTCAAGATGAAGTTTGATATCAAGGATTCTAAGAAGAAACCAACTATTGATGGACAGACCTTCGTGATTGAAGAGAAAGATCAGAAATTTGGGTTTGGCATCTTTGAGGATGTGAATGAGGAAGAAGCAGAGGTTTTGGTAACCAAAGAGAAAACTCAAAGTGTCACTCGAACATTCTCCAACTCGAGTGCAGTCATTACCCTCCCTACGCGTCGAGACATACTTCCTAATCACCAACCGAAAGAGACAAGTCCTCCCGCGCTTGACAGTTTATCTGAACCCCAAACAACCAAGATTTTAAGGGATACAGTGGCGGAGTTAACAGCCACGTTGGAGGAGATGAGAGGGCAAAT
>NC_025689.1:27606838-27632752 GCF_000633955.1 Camelina sativa
GCAAAGACTTAACAAAATGTATATATAGTAGTCCAACATGGAAAGCCCTAAAACTTAAACCGACAAGGTAAAGCGTCGGTTCGGTAATCTCCTGAAGTGTGTGAAACCAAACGTCCTTCTTCCCGACATGTTCGATCGAGTCCGTGTGCGTTGAATGGAATGCAATGTCATCATAGCTCAGATGGAAGGCTGAGGAGCATGGCTTGGACGGAACGGAGATGGTGACAATGGCTCGGACGAAACGGAGATGGTGACCATGGCTCGGACGAAACGCAGATGGTGACCATGGCTCGGACGAAACGCAGATGGTGACCATGGCTCGGACGAAACGCAGATGGTGACCATGGCTCGGACGAAACGCAGATGGTGACCATGGCTCGGACGAAACGCAGATGGTGACCATGGCTCGGACGAAACGCAGATGGTGACCATGGCTCGGACGAAACGCAGATGGTGACCATGGCTCGGACGAAACGCAGATGGTGACCATGGCTCGGACGAAACGCAGATGGTGACCATGGCTCGGACGAAACGCAGATGGTGACCATGGCTCGGACGAAACGCAGATGGTGACCATGGCTCGGACGAAACGCAGATGGTGACCATGGCTCGGACGAAACGCAGATGGTGACCATGGCTCGGACGAAACGCAGATGGTGACCATGGCTCGGACGAAACGCAGATGGTGACCATGGCTCGGACGAAACGCAGATGGTGACCATGGCTCGGACGAAACGCAGATGGTGACCATGGCTCGGACGAAACGCAGATGGTGACCATGGCTCGGACGAAACGCAGATGGTGACCATGGCTCGGACGAAACGCAGATGGTGACCATGGCTCGGACGAGAATGGCTTCCAATGTTTCCTAAATACCTGAAATACTCCAAGATGCACAATGTATGCAAGGATGATGCAAGAGCTACCTAGACGTGCAAAGTGTATAGAAAGAACTAAAAAATGATGCAAACCAATGAGTTATCCTAGCTAAATGCATGATAAAAATAGGCTAAGGAGAGACAAAGTATAAACATATCAATCTCCAAGGCTTTTTATTCAGTGCAATGGCCGTTTCTACTGAACATCCTCAAAGCTATCAATATTCCTCCGGCTTTTATTCACTGGATTGAACTCTGCATTTGTTCGGCTTCCTTCTCTATGCAAGTAAATGGGGAGCTCGCTGGTTACTTTCAAAGTACAAGAGGCTTGCGGCAAGGATGTTCTTTGTCCCCTTATCTATTTGTCATATGTATGAATGTGTTGTCTCTACTGCTGGATAAGGCTGCTACTGATCATCGTATTTGCCATCACCCTCGCTGCAAAACAATGAACCTCACCCATCTCTGCTTTGCTGACGATATTCTCATTTTTTCTGATGGTAGCTCACACTCTGTTGCAGAGACTTAAGCTGTTTTCAAACGGTTTGAAGTTGTCTCTGGCCTCAAAATCAGTCTAGAGAAATCCACTCTGTTCATGGCTGGCTTCTCCCCGCAACATCAGCAAGACATCCTGCACCACTTTCCGTTTGCAGTTGGCTCTCTCCCTGTCCGGTATTTGGGGGTCCCACTCCTCACTCGATCTATGACACATGCTGATTATTTACCTCTACTTGAATGCATTCGTCTTCGTATCTCCTCCTAGACAGGACGTTTCTTGTCTTTTGCGGGCAGGCTTCAGTTAATAAAGTCAGTGTTATCCAGCTTAACCAACTTCTGGCTCTCTGCTTTTCGTCTGCCGAAACGGTGCCTTCGGGAGATGGATAGCCTTTTCTCGGCTTTCTTGTGGTCTGGTCCGGACCTAAGCTCGAAAAAGGCAAAAATCTCTTGGCTTGATGTGTGTAAACCAAAGCAGGAAGGAGGTTTGGGGCTTCGTCGTCTGCAGGATACGAACACAGTGCATTTTGAAGCTCATTTGGCGTCTTGTGTCTGCTAGTAACTCTCTTTGGGTCAACGAGGTTCGAAGAAACTTGGTCCGAACTGGCTCCATCTGGTCAGTTAATGAGAGGAGCGTTGGTGGATCATGGATGTGGCGGAAGTTACCGAAGTATCATGAGCTTGCAGCGACTTTGCATAAGAAGGAGATCACATCTGGCACTGAAACATCTTTTTGGTTAGATGTTTGGAATCCGCTTGGTCAGCTGTTTGCTCATCTTGGGAACCGGGGTAGCATTGATATGGGGATACCACAGCAGAGTACTGTGGCAGAGGCTCTGTCGCATAGGAGACGTCGGCACCGTGTTGATATACTGAATCAGATTGAGGATATTCTTGACTCTATCCGTCAATCAGTGCAACTTCAAGGTGGTGATCGCTCTCTCTGGAAACAGAAGAACGGTTCTTTTAAAAATAAATTTTTGTCCTATGATACTTGGTGTTTGATACGGCAACCAAATGCGCCCTAGGACTGGTCTGCAGGCGTTTGGTTTACCCACTCAACACCTAAATTATCCTTTATCGCTTGGCTTGCATTCCATAATAGGCTCTCTACTGGTGACAAATTGGTTCAGTGGAACACTGCTGCAAACGGAGCTTGTGTTCTTTGTCAGGGTTATGGGGAAACAAGAGAACATCTATTTTTCTCCTGTTCCTATTCTTCAAGCGTGTGGTCAGCTCTGGTTCAGAGGTTTCTGGGGGTTCGGTTCACCACTTCCTGGGCTACTTTGGGTCCTATGCTTGATGACTCTTCTATTCCAAGGCTTCAACTCTTTGTTCTGCGCTATGCTTTTCAGTCTACTATACACAGTATTTGGCGAGAACGTAATGCACGAAGGTATGGCGAAGCTCCACTCCGTCATCCTCTCTCTGCCGCTTCATTGACAAGAATATCCGTAATCGTTTACTCACGCTGACAACCTCTTCTGGCTATGAGGGTGGTCTTCAGCTTTGGCTTCAATCCCATCCTCTTTCTTCCATTTCAAGTTTTTAGTAATTTTTGCTTTTAAAACTTTGTTTTAAAGTTGTAAAAAACGTCTTCGGACTACTGTTTTTTTGGTGAATATAATTTAACTTTCATACAAAAAAAAAAAAAACAAATGGTGAAGAGATGGAGGAATATGTCAATGGTTTTGGTGTATGTATGTCGTGACTTTGCAAGAGTTGAATAAATGAAGGTACGATTTGGTCTCTTTGACCAACCTTTTTAATTTTATTTTGTCGCATGACTTCAAAGTCATGATATGTGCTTAGCCGTTTCTTATACTTAATAAAATATTCCGAAGATAGGATCCATTTTTACAATATTTGCCGTCTTTTCAGTTCAAATTTTCTATGAATCAAACTTTTAAATTTTTTTCGACATATAAAATTTTCGCATAATAAATCTTTAGAAGTTTTTGAGACTCAGGATAACTCAGAACAGTAAGGAAACTTAAGGTCTGAGACTCTGAGAGGTAGAAAACAGTGAGGGTCTTGTAGGTGCTCAAAAAATTTTGGGAGGCAAGGTTGCATGTGGCTGTCAATGTAGACTTGCTAAAATAACCTAAAAGCTCTGCTTTGATCTATATGGAGAACTTGGTAGAAATGGTGTAAGATGACTGAACAGGTGATGTTATTGTTGCAGTTAATGCCAAGTCGGAAGAAATTTCCCAACCAGTTCTCTCTAGGCCCACTGGCAAGATACGTCTAAACCTGTGAAAATTAACAAAGGAAGATCGGAATAATGTTGGTAAGGTTGTGTTGGTGTATGTAAAGATACGTTTGATCGAACATTGTTGTTTTTGTTGCAGTGAAACTCCAGCAATGGGTGACCGCAGTGTTTCTTACGATTCCCTCCCCAGAAAGGGAAACCAGCGGTGATGTTCCCACATTAAAACAGAATGTCACACTCACACAATCCAAGTTCATGTTTACTTGAAGTAGAAGTGGAAGAGGAAGAAAAAGATCAGAAAAGAAATGGAAGGATAGTACATGGTCATTGGTTCTCTTGAGTTCTTCTGAGCTACGCAAATAGAGAGATAAGCTTACGCGACGACAAAGTCAAAGTCAAATGAGTATAGTGACCGAAGCAGAGACTCACTATTAGTTTACTTTGAGAGACTTTTATATTCACTGCTTAAATCACATACTTAAACGATTGGCCGATTGGGTCAATAACGATAAAAATTTTGAACTCTACCAATTGGTCAAAGTATACCTATGTTCAGAATCGATCCTATGGAACTAATCTTAAATGTAATCATAATAGTAAAAATGAAAATTAGGACTGAAAGAAGTAAATGATGAAGGACTAACCTTGATTATCGTGACAGGAGGATTTTTGAGGCTTGTCTTCACACAGACATTGGAAATTTTCCGACACCGACTCCGAACCACAAATCCCATTGGAAGTGATACAAGTCTGGCAAACTTGATTCGCTATGCTGTACTTCAAATCGAACCCTTGATCCAAAGCCCGCTTTAATGCTCGGTTCGAGTCATTTGACTGGTGAAGGTCGTTCTTAGCAGACCGAAGCATCGGAATTTCCTCAACCTTTGTACAACCATGGACATGAACATACGCCGGTCCAAAGACGTGATATGTTATCCGACTGTCGTTGCTTGTTTGGCAAGAAATATTTGATAGCGAGTTTATGTTTTCGGGGCAATCGAACAAATCAATCTTATCGGTGGAAACTGGAAAGGTTTACTGTAAACTCCTTCTCTCCAGTGAAGTTCCAAATCTGTGGGCAGTTCCCATCTAATCAGCTCTCATCAACAACGGTAATTACTTGATCCTCCAGATTCACAGATCTTACGCGAAGATTGAGATCCCCGATATCTATGGATAGGGTTTGATTATCCACGCAGGAGAGTTCGAACGATGATTGGCCGCAGGATTTGGGTTTATTGGATCCCCAGAACGGGTACGTGGTGTTCGACTCGAACACCTGCGGTCCAGATCCACATCTCAGAGCTAAGCTACACTCTTCATACTGTTGATCGGCAGAGAAGCACGACGGGAGGTCAACAACGGAGAAGACGACGAAGCTGATGAAGAGAAGAAAGATGGACATTCGGTTTTGTTGACAACTAAACCTTTTTTGTTTTGGATTGCTTAATAAATTTATTTTATGTATATGAAGTAAGAACGGTCAGAAAATTCGTACAGATCTTTGATGGTTATTTGACTTGTTTGTTTTTTTATTGCACAGACTGAAAGCGACTTTTATATAGTAAATTATGGAATACAATTCTCAGTGAGAAGAATAGTATCCCCTGCCTCTTATATCTGTTTCACTAATTTTTAATAAAGCTGACCAAAGGTGATTTAGGAGACTATAGATGATAGAGGAATAAATTTAGGATGTAAGTTTCATGCTTTTTCATTTGGGTACTAAGACATTATCTTTTTTTTCTTGTTGTTGTTACATTGTAATGTATTATGGACGTATCACAGTAAAAATTAGTACTAATCGTCTCGGCGAGATTGTTGTATGTGATCAATTTAGTATTTTTCAAGTTCAAGCACTGCCCTTCCATAGGATCGGCTGTGTTCCCTAGACAAGTATTTTTGGACAAGAACATTAAGCTTCAAGTTTTCGATTACAAATCATTTTAAAGTCTTTTGTTTGTTTTGTTTTTTTTTTTGGTTTAATGTGTAAGATGCCATTTGTTTGTTGTCTGAAAGGGAACTAGATCGTGGTTCACTCCATTTGGCAGGAGCGGAATGATCGCAGACATGGGACTGTTCCCAAATCCCCGACTCAGATCATTCAATTGATAGATAGGCAGGTCAGGAACCAGCATTGTCTATTCAAATTAGTGGCGATGGGAAATATCGCAATGGACTTCTACAGTTCTACTCTGGCTAGCATCAAAACCAAGCTTCTGATTTTCTCAGTTTTTTGACTTCAAGTGTTAATCTATTGTTTTTTTTATATGAATGTAAATATATATGGGGAATTGCATTGTATAACTAAAAAAAAAATTATAATTCAAGAAATAACTACTCTAACCATAAAAAAGTAATACACTCTATATAAACTATAATATATACTATATTAATCTTGTTATAACCTCTCCACCAACTCCATATCACCACCACCACTTTTACCTTCTTGCCACCAACACCACTTCTACCTGCACCTCTTTATCCCCATCACCCTAGGGTTCCCAATATACTATTCTCTAGGGTTTAGTTTTCCTTTAGCCACCACTACTGTCAACCACCGGCCATTAATTCCGGCCACCTCCCACCACCGGTGAAACTCTGACCTCCGGTGAATTCCAGTAATTTCGGATCTCCAGCGAACTCCGGGTACCGCCGGCCACCTCCAACCTCCGGCGAACTCCGGCCACCGCCGGTCACCTCCGAACTCCGGCCACCGCCGATCACCTCCGACCTCCGGCCACCGCCGTCCGCCAGTCTCCGGCCACCAATGGCCACCACCTACCAAATAACCCAAGACACCAAAATGGTAATTCCATGTATCCTTTATCCTATTTTTCTAATTTTTCCATGTAATATGCTATATTCTTAATTACATTTGTGAATATGGTTATTCAGCAAATTGACCCAATATATATTCCACATAAAAAAACCTGTTTTTTACATTGGATACAGCTTAGCGAGTATAAGTTTTTTTTTTAAACCAGTCTCAAAATAAGTTAAGGCCCTGTGGTGTCTCCATAAGATGATGCTTTAGTAATAGAATAGAGAAAAAGGAGAAAAGGCTTACATTTTTCACTTTTGTTCCTATATATTTGCCAGAAAATTAAACGAAACAAGACACAATTACAACTGTTATGAGAAAACGGATGGGGATGGCATTCAGGGATTGTATTGAGGTTTGAGGATGTCCCTAGTATGACCAATATTGTCTCCAAAAGCATGGTTTGGTTTGAGTAGAAAACAGTTGCAAGTACTTGGTTCGGAAGTAGAGATCTTTGTAGTGGTTTACTGAGCTCTTTGATGAGTTCTTGATTTTCTCTGAGTAAAACATCAGAGTTCGTCTGATGACATTTTCCTTTTTTGAGCACTTTTTTTGAGCAACTAGAGTTCAGATTACTTGGATAGTGTAATAGTAATAATCAGGTTTAAGTAGTAAAACATATTTTTGTTGGAAAAGAAGATAATTAGGGTTTTAATCTCACCCTATTGGTCGACTTGTAATTTTTTTTCCTTTCATTAATATATTGCTTCCTCGAAAATATCATGTAAATAAGCAATATATCAACAACAATTAATGAAATAAGTTTCTCCAATGTAGAATTATTTCTATTTCTAACTTATAGTAGTGCAATTATATTGTGTTTTTGCATTTAAAGAATTGGAGTTGTAGGACAGTGTTAGTTACATGGTTAGTTGTCCACTTATGCAGATTTTTTTTTTTTAATCGAAATTCGATTCTAGCAAGTGTGTTATTTTGCGTAATTGAAATTGTATTATTTGTCAGGTTTTGTAAATTTAATTGATGTCTAAAAAAATGAATGAAGCTTTGAAATTGAACTATTTGAACTACTAAGCAAATATCCGCGCTACGCCGAGGGATAGATTTTTAAGCTCATTTTGTTTTACGTAAGTATGACTAGTTAAGTTTTTAAATGTTTTTAAAATTTAGTATTTTGCATTTGCTCATTTTAGTAATTTTACTTATACTCATATTTTTAAATTAAAAAATTCATTCATATATTTCTAATTCCAAAACCCATTTTTAGAGATTTCAACATCTAATGACAAAAATCCAACCAGGTTCTTACTTATAAGAAATTTAAGTTTCTGATATAATAACAATAAGTTGTCTATACAATTTATCGATAAGTTATTTTCTAACAAAAATTTATATATATAGCAAACTATACCAGAAAATAATCATTGGCTGTGAAATAGCACTCTATATATATCAAGTTAAATAGACTTTAAAAAATGTCGATAAGTTAGTTTGTGACAAACTTATATACCAAATTTTCAAATATAAACCTTGGCTAAGATGCAGAGAAGTTATTAATTTATTTTTATTTTTTTGAAGCTTTGTTAATCCAAACAAAACCTTTAAGTACCACAATCAAACATAAATAAACCATAAACAGACTTTTTCACCTTCATATAAAAATTTAAAATGACGAAATTGTATATACATGAATCATTTTGACTCAACGCTATTTTCTAAATGACAAAAGAGAAAAAAAAAATTACCTTTTTAATGAAGTACTCAAAAGTTAGTGTTCCACTCAGGGAATCAGGTTTATGTTATGCTCCTCCATTCTCTACCACGTCAAAATTAATATTCACACCTTCATCTTCCTTCCCTTATGCATACAGAGACTTTGACTTAACAAAAACCCCATTTTCTTCTTACAAAACTATCTTCTCAACTCCCCAAAAAAAACTACCGTGTAAAACCAAGAAGGCATCAATTGTGAGTTGTCTTTAGAAAACAAAAATCTATCTAAATTACAGTGAGTTGTCTATTATGATTTCAATTTATAATATACTGCAATTTACTTTGCTTTTTTTTGGAATGAATGTAAATATATTAGGGAAAAAACCTTGTTTGCAGCTACAACCTTGTTTTTTACTCTAATTTAACAAACTAATGAAAACAAAAATAAGTACAAAAGACCTAAGCAAGAAGAAAATAGAGTATAACTTCCTAAGGACTTGAGCTTGGTAAGGTCCCAATAGGCGTTTACACGAACACAACACAAGATATTTGTTTGGTAGTTTAGACTACCTTTCTTTTTGGGTTTTTCATTGATTTATAAAGAGTACTGAAACAAAGATTCGGGACAATCCATCCCTTGATACATGGAAGCAAATAACGAAATGGAAAAACATAGAAGGAGTATATTCTCCTATTATTCAGCAACGGAAATAAATGAAGATCCTAGACTGTTCGCGAGATCAATCTAGGTAACGAGGATTGGGTTTCCTCTAACGAACGGGCCGGACTGCTATGGTCGAACCTCTCTCACGTTCCCGCGGCCCATCAATACCCTCCCCTCGAACAGCAACCTTGTCCTCAAGGTTCGGAACAAAGTCGGGAAAACTTTCTGCAATTTGCCTCTCCTCCTCCCACGTAGCGTCATCTGCATACAGTCCCCTCCACTTGATCAACAACTCCACCACGTCCTTCTTGCCCGAGCGAACCTTACGCTGTTGGAGCGCAGAATCCGACTGCAAGATAAGATACCCATTCTCCCTCAACGGCGGCAGCTCCCCTTGCACCGGCGTCTCTAGACCAATGTGAGGCTTGAGTAATGAGACATGAAAAACAGGGTGTATGCGGGAACTAGCTGGTAACGCCAAATGATATGCGACAGCCCCCACCTTCTCAATGACCTGAAAGGGCCCAAAAAACTTATGGGCAAGCTTCTGTGAAGTCCGACGAAGAACCGACCGTTGGCGATACGGTTGTAACCTCAGATACACCCATCCTCCACACTCAAGCTCCACATCCCTGCGTTTTGCATCTGCCAGTTGCTTGGTGCGGTTGTTAGCCTGTTGAATGTGTTGCTTTAGTTCATCAAGAAGTTGGTCACGGGAGGTCAACTGCTCGTCCACTTCTGCGAGCGTCGAGGAACCAGATTCGTACAAAGGAATGGCGGGTGGCGCGCATCCATAGAGTGCTTGGAAAGGAGTGGTGCCCGTTGAGGAGTGGAAAGTGGTGTTATACCAAAACTCTGCCCACGGCAACAAAGCTCTCCACTGCTTGGGTCGGTTCTGAACAAAGCATCGAAGGAATTGTTCGATGCACTGGTTGACCACCTCTGGCTGACCGTCAAACTGGGGATGATAGGCCGTGGACATACGAAGCTTGGTACCATCCAACCTCGAGAACTCCTTCCAAAAGAAACTGACAAAAATGGGATCACAGTCACTTACAATGGAACGCGGAATGCCATGGAGCTTCACAATTGCAGCCACAAATTTTGCCGCCACAATCTTAGCAGTATACGGATGTGCCAATGGAACCAAGTGGGTGGACTTCGTCAGTCAATCCACCACCACCATGATCAAGGTATGACCTTCGGACCGTGGCAAGTCATCAACAAAGTCCATAGAGACATCCTCCCAGACTTGGTTCGGGATAGGTAGTGGCTGCAACAAGCCGGCTGGTGCCAACGACGACGACTTCGCCTGTTGACATATGTCGCAAGCCACCACATATTCCTTCACAATCCTATGCATGTCGGGCCACTAAAATTGCCTTGCCAGTCGACGATACGTACGGAGTACACCCAAGTGTCCTCCCATTGGTGTGTCGTGATGCTCACCAAAGGTGAGCTAGGGGGAATGGTCACCCGGTTCTTGTAGCATAATAGGTCGTTCCTCCATGCGTAAGGACACCCTGGTTTGGAGCGTGCTAGTCGACCCATACGCTGCATATAAGCATCCTCCTTCGCCAATGCTCGTATGTCGTCCCACAATGACGTATGATGCACCGAGATAGCATTTAAAACCGGAATCCTTGGAACACGCGATAAAGCATCAGCGACCACATTGGTTTTGCCTGGTTTGTACGAAATCTCATAGTCGTAACCCACTAGTTTTCCCATCCACTTTTGTTGTTCAGGCGTTAAGATGCGCTGCTCAAGGAGATAACGTAGGCTGATCTGGTCGGTCTATATGAGGAATCTCCTCCCCAGCAGGTACGGTCGCCACATTCTTATTGCCACTACAATGGCCAGCATCTCCCTGGCGTAGGTGGACCACGATCGTTTTGCTACTCCCAGCGACCTGCTCATGAAAGCGATTGGTTTCTCGTTCTGCGATAAAATGGCGCCAATACCATCTTCGGACACATCGGTTTGTATAACAAACGGACTTGAGAAATCCGGTAGAGCCATTGTTGGAGTTGTGGTAAGTGTCGTCTTGAGAGCCGCAAAAGCAACCTCTGCCTCTTCTGCCCATTCGAACCCTCCCTTGCGAAGCAAGTTAGTCAATGGCCTGGCAATTATCCCATAGTTTTGTACAAACTTGTGGTAATACCCAGTCAAGCCAAGAAATCCTCGTAACTCGGTGACATTCGTGGGTGTTGGCCAGTCAAGCATAGCTTGGATCTTGGTTCGGTCCACCTTCACACCTTTGTTGGAGATTATATGTCCCAGATATTCTAGTTTCCGCTGTCCAAACTCGCATTTCTTGAGCTTCACGGCTAGCCAGTGTTTGCGTAAGATAGCAAAAATCTGCTCCATGTGATGCACATGTTCTTCCCATGTCGCACTGTAAACAAGGATATCGTCGAAAAATACTAGCATGTACTGGCGAGGATGGGCCTGAAGATGTCGTTCATAAGCGCTTGGAAAGTCGATGGTGCGTTACAGAGCCCAAACCGCNGTTTACACGAACACAACACAAGATATTTGTTTGGTAGTTTAGACTACCTTTCTTTTTGGGTTTTTCATTGATTTATAAAGAGTACTGAAACAAAGATTCGGGACAATCCATCCCTTGATACATGGAAGCAAATAACGAAATGGAAAAACATAGAAGGAGTATATTCTCCTATTATTCAGCAACGGAAATAAATGAAGATCCTAGACTGTTCGCGAGATCAATCTAGGTAACGAGGATTGGGTTTCCTCTAACGAACGGGCCGGACTGCTATGGTCGAACCTCTCTCACGTTCCCGCGGCCCATCAATACCCTCCCCTCGAACAGCAACCTTGTCCTCAAGGTTCGGAACAAAGTCGGGAAAACTTTCTGCAATTTGCCTCTCCTCCTCCCACGTAGCGTCATCTGCATACAGTCCCCTCCACTTGATCAACAACTCCACCACGTCCTTCTTGCCCGAGCGAACCTTACGCTGTTGGAGCGCAGAATCCGACTGCAAGATAAGATACCCATTCTCCCTCAACGGCGGCAGCTCCCCTTGCACCGGCGTCTCTAGACCAATGTGAGGCTTGAGTAATGAGACATGAAAAACAGGGTGTATGCGGGAACTAGCTGGTAACGCCAAATGATATGCGACAGCCCCCACCTTCTCAATGACCTGAAAGGGCCCAAAAAACTTATGGGCAAGCTTCTGTGAAGTCCGACGAAGAACCGACCGTTGGCGATACGGTTGTAACCTCAGATACACCCATCCTCCACACTCAAGCTCCACATCCCTGCGTTTTGCATCTGCCAGTTGCTTGGTGCGGTTGTTAGCCTGTTGAATGTGTTGCTTTAGTTCATCAAGAAGTTGGTCACGGGAGGTCAACTGCTCGTCCACTTCTGCGAGCGTCGAGGAACCAGATTCGTACAAAGGAATGGCGGGTGGCGCGCATCCATAGAGTGCTTGGAAAGGAGTGGTGCCCGTTGAGGAGTGGAAAGTGGTGTTATACCAAAACTCTGCCCACGGCAACAAAGCTCTCCACTGCTTGGGTCGGTTCTGAACAAAGCATCGAAGGAATTGTTCGATGCACTGGTTGACCACCTCTGGCTGACCGTCAAACTGGGGATGATAGGCCGTGGACATACGAAGCTTGGTACCATCCAACCTCGAGAACTCCTTCCAAAAGAAACTGACAAAAATGGGATCACAGTCACTTACAATGGAACGCGGAATGCCATGGAGCTTCACAATTGCAGCCACAAATTTTGCCGCCACAATCTTAGCAGTATACGGATGTGCCAATGGAACCAAGTGGGTGGACTTCGTCAGTCAATCCACCACCACCATGATCAAGGTATGACCTTCGGACCGTGGCAAGTCATCAACAAAGTCCATAGAGACATCCTCCCAGACTTGGTTCGGGATAGGTAGTGGCTGCAACAAGCCGGCTGGTGCCAACGACGACGACTTCGCCTGTTGACATATGTCGCAAGCCACCACATATTCCTTCACAATCCTATGCATGTCGGGCCACTAAAATTGCCTTGCCAGTCGACGATACGTACGGAGTACACCCAAGTGTCCTCCCATTGGTGTGTCGTGATGCTCACCAAAGGTGAGCTAGGGGGAATGGTCACCCGGTTCTTGTAGCATAATAGGTCGTTCCTCCATGCGTAAGGACACCCTGGTTTGGAGCGTGCTAGTCGACCCATACGCTGCATATAAGCATCCTCCTTCGCCAATGCTCGTATGTCGTCCCACAATGACGTATGATGCACCGAGATAGCATTTAAAACCGGAATCCTTGGAACACGCGATAAAGCATCAGCGACCACATTGGTTTTGCCTGGTTTGTACGAAATCTCATAGTCGTAACCCACTAGTTTTCCCATCCACTTTTGTTGTTCAGGCGTTAAGATGCGCTGCTCAAGGAGATAACGTAGGCTGATCTGGTCGGTCTATATGAGGAATCTCCTCCCCAGCAGGTACGGTCGCCACATTCTTATTGCCACTACAATGGCCAGCATCTCCCTGGCGTAGGTGGACCACGATCGTTTTGCTACTCCCAGCGACCTGCTCATGAAAGCGATTGGTTTCTCGTTCTGCGATAAAATGGCGCCAATACCATCTTCGGACACATCGGTTTGTATAACAAACGGACTTGAGAAATCCGGTAGAGCCATTGTTGGAGTTGTGGTAAGTGTCGTCTTGAGAGCCGCAAAAGCAACCTCTGCCTCTTCTGCCCATTCGAACCCTCCCTTGCGAAGCAAGTTAGTCAATGGCCTGGCAATTATCCCATAGTTTTGTACAAACTTGTGGTAATACCCAGTCAAGCCAAGAAATCCTCGTAACTCGGTGACATTCGTGGGTGTTGGCCAGTCAAGCATAGCTTGGATCTTGGTTCGGTCCACCTTCACACCTTTGTTGGAGATTATATGTCCCAGATATTCTAGTTTCCGCTGTCCAAACTCGCATTTCTTGAGCTTCACGGCTAGCCAGTGTTTGCGTAAGATAGCAAAAATCTGCTCCATGTGATGCACATGTTCTTCCCATGTCGCACTGTAAACAAGGATATCGTCGAAAAATACTAGCATGTACTGGCGAGGATGGGCCTGAAGATGTCGTTCATAAGCGCTTGGAAAGTCGATGGTGCGTTACAGAGCCCAAACCGCATGACTAAGTACTCATAGTGGCCGTTGTGGGTTCGAAATGCGGTCTTATGCACATCTCTGGGATGCATTCGCACTTGGTGGTATCTAGCAGTCAAGTCCAGCTTAGTGAAGAAAGCAGCCCCATGGAGCTCATCGAGCATATCATCAACAGTAGGGATCGGAAAACGGTCCTTAATGGTGACGGAGTTGAGAGCCCTGTAGTCCGTACAGAACCGCCACGTCCCATCCTTTTTCTTGACCAAAAGCACTGGTGACGAGAAGGGGCTAATACTTGTGCGAATGATACCAGCCTTCAGCATCTCGTTTACTTATTTCTCCATCTCATTTTTCTGGAAATGGGCGTACCGATATGGCCTGACATTGACCGGGTCTGTTCCCTCTTTCAACGGAATATGATGCTCAATGTCTCTCTGCGACGGTAGTTGCGTTGGTGGTTGGAAAAGGTCGTCATACTCCTGGATCAAGGGTCGAATGCCCTCTGGAATGATGCACTCCTTCTCTGCCGCCTCGGCAATATGTATGGCGAACAGAGATTGTCCCTGACGAGCCTCTTTCTCCATCTCCTGCAGACCGCCGACTTGAAGGTTTGGTTGTATTCCTCTGAGTTTGAATGTCTCCCCTCCCCACTCGAACTCCATCGTTTGCTCCTTCCAGTCACAGACCATTGGTCCTAGGCACCTCAACCACTGCACTCCTAAGACCATGTCTAGCCCCACAAGGGGTAGAGCATATAGCGTCATGGTGAAGTCCACTGCTCCGAAGCCCACCCTGACCGATTCGAACTTGCTTTGACACTGCAATGGCTTCCCATCTGCCACCTTCACTACAAACGGTTTCACCGGTGTTGGGTCAATCCTCAACTCCCTCGCCGTTCTTTCACTGATGAAACTGTGCGTGGACCCGCTATCGACCAACGCCGTGAGGTGATGTTTGCCAATGCAGGTTGACAAGCGGATTGTCTGTGGTCCACTCCAAACGGTCAGTGCATAGGTGGTGATCTCTGGAGCTTCATCATATCTCGGCTCTCCCTCCACTTCTTTGTCTGAGTCACTGTCGTCATCTCCTTCTCCCTCCATGACAAACAGTTTCGGTTGCTTGCACATATGACCTGGAATATATTTCTCGTCGCAGCTGAAGCATAGGCCTAAACTCCTCTTTTTCTTCAACTCATCCCAGCTCAAACGACGTGGTGATGACGATGCAGATTCTTTGGTTTTAGAGTCGACTTCCCTGAACGATTCGACCCGGTTACCCATTGTGGATTGATGGAACCGAGATGTAGGCGTGCCGTAGCTCATCGCTGATGGACTACTACTGAATCTCTCCCTCCCGCGTTGCATTTGTTCGTCTTTAAGTCTAGCCAGATTCAAAACTTCCTTGAGCGTCTTTGTCCTGAACATTCGGACGCTGTCTGCGATAGAAGAGTTGAGCCCTCAAATATAGGTACCAATCAACGCCTTTTGAGTCCACCCCTCTACCTTGTTCTGGAGTCTCTCAAATTCTCTTTGGTACTCTTGCAACGTCCCCTTCTGCTGAATCTTTGACAGTGCTTCGTCGAAGTCATCCCCATCGGTAGGCCCAAAACGGACCCACAACTCTTCTTCGAACACTTGCCAAGTCAGGGGAACCCCGTGTTGCAGCAACCCTTTCGCAGTTGCCTGCCGCCACTCATTTGCTTCGTCCTACAAATGGTAAGAAGCGAACTGGACCCTCTGTTCTTCCACGGTACCATGGTAATCAAAGTATTGTTTGACTTTGCTCACCCATGATGTCGGATCACCCCCCTTGAATCGTGGAAATTCAAGCTTCACCGACCTCCCACCTGCGAACGGATTAGTGTTGTCCATGCGAAACAACGCCCGGTTGGTGTCTCCACGTCTCTCCGAGCGTTGAGCATTGCCTTGGTCTTCCTGGTTACTCATCACCGATTCTGCTAGACAATTGACAGCGAGTTCCAATGACTGAAACTTTTCTGCCATGCCCTCTCTCATCTTGACGATCTCGTCCTGCATATCTCCCATGTTAGCCTCCAAGTCCTCGATTCTCTCCTTGTTACCCATACTTGACACCACGCCAGTGGTCCGGATCAAGCCCCTCTGTTACACTGCTCTGATACCAATTGGTAAGGTCCCAATTGGTGTTTACACGAACACAACACAAGATATTTGTTTGGTAGTTTAGACTACCTTTATTTTTGGGTTTTACATTGATTTATAAAGAGTACTGAAACAAAGATTCGGGACAATCCATCCCTTGATACGTGGAAGGAAATAACGAAATGGAAAAACATAGAAGGAGTATATTCTCCTATTATTCAGCAACGGAAATAAATGAAGATCCTAGACTGTTCGCGAGATCAATCTAGGTAACGCGGATTGGGTTTCCTCTGATGAACGGGCCGGACTGCTATGGTCGAACCTCTCTCACGTTCCTGGGGCCCATGAGAGCTGAACTCCATGAACGGTTATTCTGGTTTCCTGAGAGAAGAAATTCGATTTTGAACTGTCTGATCTTACCATAGTGAGTTGTGACTTGAAAGACGTACCAAAGAATGAATTGCAGTCAACTTGCAAAGGATGAATCAATAAGCATATGAAGGACACTGAAATCTTAAAGAAATTATTTTGAAGAATTTCATGTGTGAAATTCTGCCATGTTTTCTCTACCAAAATATTGTAAAGTAAATAATGTAAAGAATCTATTCCAGTCATCAACTAATTATAGTTTAGAAAAAAGCATTTTTAATTTGGCCAAAGAAAATAGTATTTAAACACAAAATCAATACTTAAGAGTATCAAACGACACATTAAGCAAAGCCATTATTGTTAAGCCTAATCCATTTAGAAGCACCAAACAGAACATCAAATGGTATACACAAGTGACACTTCTCTCTACCACTCATTTACATCAAATCGACATTAGTGTAAGAGATATGCAGTTATATATACGAATTAGAATCTACATCATTAAGTTTACTTTGCTTACCTTCTCATCAACAAACCACCAAGAAGCAGGTCGTCCAGCCAGTTCATGGAAAAGAATGTATAAATACGATTGAAGAGGAAAGTTGGAACTGCAAAACACACAAACAAAAAGATATATTAAAAAAAAAACACAAAAAGTATTCAAATCTCATGATTATGTTTTTATTTTTTATATAAGAAGAACTCACGTTACAAACCTTAAATACACAAAATAAATTCATATTTTATTATATAGAGGACAAACATCAAATACTAACGAAACGATTAAACTTGCATAGATTGAAACCATCATATACAAATTATAAAGCAAAGAGAACCCATCCACACTTGTTTTCTCTTAAAAAACCAGGATACACCCTCAATCGAAGCAATACGTTAGGAACTATTCCGTCGAAATCAACATTTCACTTAGAGAAAGTTTATCGATAGTATGTTAGTAGGGGGTTGTTAAATTTAATATGAATTAACTGTGTGTTTTTTTTAAAATAAAAACCCACGATCTCTTAGATAAAATTTTCTTATTTATTGGTAGGTTCTTATTTTGGGTCTCTTATTTTTGAAAATATTATTTTTTAAAAATTTTTAAATTTTAATTAGAATAGAAGTGGTATAAATGTGTAAACATTTAAGATTTTATTAAATTAGAAAATAATGCATTTTAATTAATTTTCAAACATACAAAACATAATAAAAACATTAATACATATTACAACAGAAGTGCAATTTATAAATGGAGAGAATGATTAATTTTAATACTGATTTGCTCCAAATTTTGCCCAAATATTCTCAATCAAATCATCTTGCAAGCATTTATTTTTTTCTTTATCACGAACATCCTTTCGATTCTTGAGCATAGTAGCGACACATGAAGGCATGGGTGTTGGAAGCGTGTAGTCAACTTCTGAAGCACTTGACTCCCTTTGTGCGAATTCAGTTTGATCAAACAGATTGTACCCATTTCGTTGGTCCTCTACTATCATATTANAAACCTTAAATACACAAAATAAATTCATATTTTATTATATAGAGGACAAACATCAAATACTAACGAAACGATTAAACTTGCATAGATTGAAACCATCATATACAAATTATAAAGCAAAGAGAACCCATCCACACTTGTTTTCTCTTAAAAAACCAGGATACACCCTCAATCGAAGCAATACGTTAGGAACTATTCCGTCGAAATCAACATTTCACTTAGAGAAAGTTTATCGATAGTATGTTAGTAGGGGGTTGTTAAATTTAATATGAATTAACTGTGTGTTTTTTTTAAAATAAAAACCCACGATCTCTTAGATAAAATTTTCTTATTTATTGGTAGGTTCTTATTTTGGGTCTCTTATTTTTGAAAATATTATTTTTTAAAAATTTTTAAATTTTAATTAGAATAGAAGTGGTATAAATGTGTAAACATTTAAGATTTTATTAAATTAGAAAATAATGCATTTTAATTAATTTTCAAACATACAAAACATAATAAAAACATTAATAAATATTACAACAGAAGTGCAATTTATAAATGGAGAGAATGATTAATTTTAATACTGATTTGCTCCAAATTTTGCCCAAATATTCTCAATCAAATCATCTTGCAAGCATTTATTTTTTTCTTTATCACGAACATCCTTTCGATTCTTGAGCATAGTAGCGACACATGAAGGCATGGGTGTTGGAAGCGTGTAGTCAACTTCTGAAGCACTTGACTCCCTTTGTGCGAATTCAGTTTGATCAAACAGATTGTACCCATTTCGTTGGTCCTCTACTATCATATTATGCAGTATGATACACGCTCTCATTATTTTCCCAATTTTTACTATATCCCAAATAAGAGCCGGGTTTTTGACTATGGCAAATCGAGCCTACAAAACTCCAAAAGCACGCTCTACATCTTTACGCACAGCTTCTTGTTGTCTCGCAAATAAAGCGTCTTTTGGAGTTTGTGGCAGTGGAATAGATTGGATAAAAGTAGCCCATTTTGGATAAATACCATCTGTCAGATAGTAAGCCAATTTATACTCATGTCCGTTGACACTGTATTTCACTTTAGGAGCTCGACCATGCAAAATATCATCAAAGACTGGAGATCGATCAAGAATATTGATATCGTTTAATGTACCTGGTAGTCCAAAGAAAGCATGCCAGATCCAGAGATCATACGAAGCCACCGCCTCTAAAACAATTGTGGGCTTTCCTGTTCCGCGGGTGTATTGACCTTTCCATGCGGTAGGA
Organism: Camelina sativa; assembly: GCF_000633955.1. NCBI lineage: Eukaryota > Viridiplantae > Streptophyta > Magnoliopsida > Brassicales > Brassicaceae > Camelina > Camelina sativa. The sequence continues at coordinate 27,625,963 of NC_025689.1, forward strand.
CAATTCTTCCACTCCCAATGCATACAATCGATGCTTCCTATCATGCCGGGAAATCCGCGATACTCGCCAACGTCAAGTAGTCTTTGAAGATCTGCTGGTGTGGGTCTTCTCAAGTACTCATCTCCAAATAAATTTACGACTGAATCTGTAAATTTGTCCAAACATGCTAGCGCCACGTTTGGAGAAAGTCGGAGGTATTCATCAAACGCATCAGCTGCAGAACCATATGTCATCATACGAATTGCTGCTGTACACTTCTGCAATGTAGACATACCCAACCTTCCGGTAGCATCTCTTCTTTGTTGAAAATAGGGGACTTCATTTGCAAGCTTATCGACAATACCCATGAATAATGGCTTGTTCATTCTAAAACGGCGACGGAAAATGTTGGTAGGGTAAGTAGGAGCATCACTGAAATAATCATTCCACAAGTGGTCATGACCGACTTCTCAATTTCTCTCAATGTGAATTTACTTTTTTCTTGGTTTAGGTGGTGGTTGACTTTGGATTGGTGGAGTAAGAAGATTTTGCCATACATTATTGATGATTTGATCGCATGTTTGATTAAAACATTCATCAAGTATATCATCAACATCATCATTATGGGAAGAAGAAGAAGCCATTTTGGAGCTTTTGGAAATAAAGGAAAAGTGTTTTGGTGTTTAGAATTTAGAGATGAAGTTGTGTTTTCATTGGTTTGGTGTGAATATTTTGTGTGCTAGTAGTGGACATATATAGGAAATTTTGGGACAATCAAAACTATAAATATGTGGATAGAAAATATTGAATACAATTTGTGGTCTTAAATGAAAAGATAAGATGTGGTAGATGTACAAAAATACAAAAACCCTTGTAAAAACATGTGGTGAAAGTACATAATTATACATGGTGTCACGGGGATGAAAACATGTGGTGAAAGTACATAATCTTGACCGACTTCATCACTTGATTCCTTCTTTTGGTGTCACATTTGCTGTTCTTTTGGTGTCACGGGATGACATCTGGTTCATCATCTTGATTACGAAGCATCACTGAAACAAAAACACAAACACAAACACAAACAAAATTGAATAAAAACACAAATAAAACTGAATCAAAGACACAAACAAAACTGAAACTAAAACACATCAATCGGTTAAAACTATTAAAAACACATCAAACTGAAACATAAACTAAGTAAAACATAAACTAAGTAGAAACAATTCGATTACACCAAAACAAGAAACACTTGGATTACATAAAGCTTGTCCGATTACAAAAAAACACAAGCTTGTCCGATTACAACCAAATACTTAGAACACAAAAAACACAAACATATTTAGAACACAACAATATTCGAAACTACAACAACCAAATACATAGAACACTAAAAACATAAGCATAATTCGGATTCAACCTGATGACATCATGTCATCAATTAGCTTGTCCTTAAGAGCTTTCTCGGATTCAGATAGTGAATCCTTCTTAGCAATCAGATTTTCAAGCATAACATGCTTCATATGCTCCTTCTTCATAGCGAACTCTTTCTCCTTCAAGGCGAAATCTTTCTGTTTCATCTCATACATCCTCTCTACACGTTCCAACTGAAACTCCAAGAAAGCTTTTCCATCTTCCTCCACATCCGGTTGTGTACTAGTGCTCTTTTTCGACTTCCCCTTTACAGCCTTAACACCAGGAGGACGTGGCTGTGATCCACCAATGTCATTCAGCAGATGTGCATCCTCCCTTCCCCTCTTCACTCCATTGCCTTTAGCAGATATGGACGCACACCATTTTTGATCATACCTTAAGTCTCGCCAAGCATGCTTCAAGGTAAACCGATGTCCTTGATCATTGAAGAATATTTCATGTGCTACCTTCATCACGTCATCTTCACTCTGTCCACTCGACTTCTCTCTTGTAGCAGTCTCGTAACAACCGACGAACTTGCACACCAAGTCGTTTATCCTCCCCCACCTCTGCTTACAATGACTCGCCTCCCTCTTTGGCCGACGTACATCATTTGGACATTTTGCAATGTAATCTGCAATCCTTCCCCAAAAGGCACCAAGTCTTTGCTGATTAGATCTAACCGGATCCTTGCTGGTGTTGAGCCAACCGGAGACAAGCATGATATCATCAGCTGGTAACCAAGCATGCCTTGACTTGCGGTTTTCTTGAGGTGAGCAGGAGATGCAGGTTCAGAACATGGACTTAGAGAAGGACTGTATTCGAGGTTTTGTGTTTCAAGCTGACTTTGTAATAGATTGACATAGCTAGAGGAAGGATGATATGGATTCATGTACTCGTCAGGATCCATATCAAAGGGGTTAAAGGAGAATAAAGAGATTCAAAGGAGTTTATAAGGAAGATTATGATCGAGATTCAAAGGGGTTAAAGGAGAATAAAGAGATTCATTTGCGAGTTTACTATGAAGAGGAAGACTGAATTTATAAGGTTTACGTTTTTTTACTTTTACAACTAGTTGGTTTCAATTTTGTAATTAAGTCTTTCCCTAAACTACACCAACCACACATTAAACATCTTCACAACTAACTAACACAAAACTTCAAACAATGACATCAATGACTGACAAGACTAATACCTACACTAACAAGTACTAAACACATTTATCACAAACAACAAACAAACCCTTTAACATCAATGAATGACTAGACTAATACCTACACTAACAAGTACTAAAGGAACATTACTCACAACCAACAAACAAAACCTTTAATATCAATGATTCACTCTCATACTTTAACGAAGCACACAAACACAAAAGATTCAGAGACTATAATGAAATAATCTAACAGGGACTTTTTACTTACAAATGATGAAGCAGAGGATTTGGAAGCACACGAACTTGTTGAGATACCTCTCTCGCTCTCTGACTTGTTTGCTCTCTTGTCGCCATTATAATGGTTCAACGTTCTGAGAGTTAGAAGAAAATAAATTTTGGATCACACACCATAACTCAATAGATTATAAGCGAATCATAAAATGGGAAGAAAATGAACCATGTACCTCTCTTCTATGACTTGTGAATGATATTGGTAGTGCTATGTAGCAGCTTTTCTCCTATAGAACCTCTACAAGGAAAAGAGAAGAGACCAATTAGTAAGACTCACTAGGAAGATCAGCAACTCTTACTTTGAACCTGAAACAACTTTCAATAACATGGCAAAGAGAAACTATGAGAGTATGATTAAAATCAAACCGTAGGAGGAGGAGTGGAGCCTCCATGATTCGCTTCCAACAAAACACATGCAGGACAAACAATAAACTTAATTACTAGACCAAAATATAAATGCCAACAGATTGAAGATTGGATTTGATAAAGACTAAGATTAGCTGGAAACGAATCAAACCAATGACAATCGCCAGAGAAACTAGCTATTCAGTTTCACCCACTTGAATGAGTACAGCAAAATCACTCTGTTTGAATTGTAAAAATAATTTCAAGAAGAAACGAAAGTTGCAAATTTTACCTCTCGCTGGTCTCCGGATACCAGTGAACAAATCTCTCCAACAAAGCTTGTTTAGCTCCATCAAGTACAGCTGCAATAATTAAGCATAAGTCATTAGGAGAAGAAAACCTGACCACATCTCCATGAAATATAGAGGTAACCATGACAGAGATAAGGAGAAGGAAACCTGATCACATCTCCATCAAGTCCAGAAATCATAATGTTAAACCTGAAAGTTTATCTCCCACAATGTTTTCTATTTGAACCTCCAACACAGTCAGTAATCCAGGTGTATTCTCGATCTGCATCAAAAGAGAGACTGAGAAGTTAATTCACGCATATAGGGAAGAAAAAAAGTTAAAGATGTATTAAGACTTAAAGAGGAAGAAAAAAACCCATGAAGACTTTGCACAGAGAAGAAGGAGTCCATCAAAGCCAACGAACATCGATCAAAGCATCATCCAATACCTGAGATAACATAGCAAAGAAGTAAATATAACATGATCATAATAAAAAAAGTCTTGAACGATTCAGTTTAGAAACTTAGAAACGAAACACAAACACACCATAAACTAAACACACTTAGAGCAAATCAGAAAACAATAACACCAAAAACCCTAATCCGTTTAAAGCAGAACGAAGAACACACCAAGAACCCTAATTTCTCGAACAAACATCAAACAACCCTAATTTCAAGAAACCAAAATCAAATCAACCTAATGCCCTGATAAACTTACCCTCTCAATCGAATTCATCCAATATCTTCCAATTGAATCGCCTACTCCTTCAAATCGCCACCGCTAGAATCTCCACGACGATTCAAATCACCACCGCTAAAGTCGCCTCCGCCGATAAGATCTCTGCCGATTGAAATCGCCTCCGACCATGGTTTTACTGATTCTATAACCTCCGATTAAAGCAGATCTTCCTTCGTCGGATGGAGACTTTGATCGAGAGAGAAAGAGAGAAATTGATCGGGAGATAAAGAGAGAAAGAGAGAAAGAAATTAATCTTTTGTGGGCAGAAATTTTTTTTTTCCCTTTTGTATTATTCTCTTGGGCCAACGAAAAATGGACACGTAGCGTCTCTTATAATTGATTTCAGTCTGTTATATAAAAGAGTCTCTTCCCTTTTTTCTTTTCTTTTGATTTAATTTTAACCTACCAAAATTCTTACGACCCCTCTTACAACCTCCGATAATCATGCTCTTAATATATAATCCCAAATTTCAAAGTCACAAAAAATACAAAACAAAGAATTTGTTTATGAAAATATAAGTCACTGAAAGAGAAAGAGAACCGGAAAACATCTAATCGATTATTCGTGGCCTTTTTCTATAGGGTTTTAATTTTTTTTGGAATTGTGAATATTGACAGGTTGGCAAAATTACAGATGAGCTGTATAATTTTATTGATTACATATTTTGATTGATGTGTAAACTCCTTTTTTTAACTAAAAAGCTGATGTGTCAACACATAAGAAAAACTCTTTCTTTATTGATTTGTGGGGTCTCATCAACAAATTGAATGATATTTAAAGAAAAACAAAATGAAGCTTTTTAATTAGTTGGGTCTACTTGACATTAAATTTGAAGCTTATAAAAATTCTCACCCAATTGGTCTACTTGACATTAATTTTTTAGAACTAAAAATAATTTTCTTAATAAAATATCATCTAATGATCGTCACATCGAATTAGTACATCTAAGTCCACAATTATGAAATGAATATCTCTAGAATGTGGAATTATTTGGTTATCGCCTGGTTGTACTTATTCTTGGTTTAATTATTTAAGTGATCAAATATTTAAAACATTAATTTGTTGTTAGCTAGGAGAAGGGTTTTGATCGTTGACAAAAAAGTAAAAAATAACTCATATTGATCCCACTTGATCATCAGATTATATAAAGAAGTTTTTATTTCCCCAAAAGGTCTATTGACTTTGGGAAAACTTAGGGAAGTCTTTCATAGTCAACTTAAGCAATTGGATGAAATAAGCTCTTTGTCTTTGTAAAAATGATACCTTGACTTCGTATACTCCTCTCCTCCCAACACAAACCAAACCTAGAAGACATACTGTAAACAGTTCTCAAACAAATCATGTACTATCTCCCCACTTCTTGTCTGGTCTTGTTCTTCCTCTTCTTTTTATTCCACCCTCTTCCTTGTGTTCTAAGTAAAGAAGACCTTGGGTGGTGTGAGGCTCTGTTCCAATATGGTAATCTCACTGCTGGGTTCCCCTTCTGGGGTGGGAATCGTCCCAAATCTTGCGGTCATCCCTTGCTGGAGCTTCACTGCCTCAAAAACATCACCTCTCTAAGCATCTCGAACCATGAGTACAACGTTTTCCATATAGATCAAACATATAATACCCTTAGACTTGCTAGAACAGACCATCTAGGTTCTTTTTGTTCGGCTGGATTCAATACCACAACCTTCCCCCGCGAGATCTTTAAGCTTTTCCCAACATATAAGAGCCTCACTGTCTTATACCATTGTGATCCTAAGCTATCTTACCGCTCAAGTTATACATGTCCAGATCTAGGTCTTTTCTCAATGTCCCAAAGCCTTGATTACAAGTACTCCTGCCAAGATAGTTTCATAGTTAACGTTCCAACGAGTTTTGTTCCCGAGGAGAAAGAGTTAAATTTGACCAATTTGGAAAGTGCTCTACGAGAAGGGTTTGAGATGAAGCTGGTGATCAATGAGATACCATGTCAAGAATGTTCATCCACTCATGGAATCTGTGGTTACAGCAGTACCACACAGATTTGCTGCAACGTAACCTCACCATCTGGTGGAGTTAGTTGCCTACCACAACCTCAACCTAGTGGTAAGTTTTTAACATAATCCTTCTTCACTATTTACCTATTGAGTGTAGTTCAAGAAATAAAACAGAGCAGTTCCCAAAATCTAGCTATCTCTGTTTTCAAGAAAACCTCTGTCCTAAAAATCATAGGATGGTCTTTGTGATCCCATTTTTTGTTCTACTTTTCAGCTGATGAGCTTAGGCGACGTTGCAGTGAAAGGTTTAGCTGCGGAAATCTGCGAGATCTCTACTACCCCTTTTGGATACCTGGCAGAGAATACTGTGGTCACCCTGACTTCAAACTCGACTGTAGAGGAGAATTGGCAGAGCTTAATATCGCCTCAGTGAAGTTCAGAATCTTAAATATGAGCTATGACTCTTCTATCATAAGGCTAGCCAGATCAGATTATATCGGCGATCTTTGTCCCTCAAACCCACTAAATGAGCCACTCATCGAAAATGTCCTTCCCTTCAGTGTTGACACAGAGCTGCTAACATTATATTACGAATGCCAACTAAACTCATCTGTT
>NC_025689.1:27639543-27660919 GCF_000633955.1 Camelina sativa
GCGAGATCTCTACTACCCCTTTTGGATACCTGGCAGAGAATACTGTGGTCACCCTGACTTCAAACTCGACTGTAGAGGAGAATTGGCAGAGCTTAATATCGCCTCAGTGAAGTTCAGAATCTTAAATATGAGCTATGACTCTTCTATCATAAGGCTAGCCAGATCAGATTATATCGGCGATCTTTGTCCCTCAAACCCACTAAATGAGCCACTCATCGAAAATGTCCTTCCCTTCAGTGCTGACACAGAGCTGCTAACATTATATTACGAATGCCAACTAAACTCATCTGTTATTTCTACTACTAGCTTCATTGGAGAGTTTGTCTGTGATGGCGGAAGAAGCTACTATGTAACGAGAAACCTCTCGTCACCTTTACTTGACAGGTTTCGAGGCGTTTTAAACAACTTAAGGGGAATGTGCAAAAAAAAAGTCAGTGTTCCTGCATCTGGACCAGCGTTAAACACCCTTCAGAGAAGTCCAAATTCAAATAATCTCAAGATGGCTCTTGAACAAGGTTTCGAGCTTGAAGTTAACTCGAATTGTTCCATGTGTGTATTTTCCGGCGGTTCTTGTGTATATAATCAGAACTCAAGCGTGTTTGTTTGCTATTGTAAAAATGGACCTCAAGACTACCAATGCGATGATTTTTCATTGAATGGTAAGTTATCTTCAACCTATAGTTTCAAAGCTCTGTCTTAAACTCCAACTGACTTTGTTTCTGGTTGTTGTAGGACCCATGTTTCGGTTGTTCCGGTATCCAATAGGTGCTTAACTCTTTCTTGGTGTGACTGATTTTATTATATTTAAGTCAATGTTTGTTTCGTTTCAAAATGTATTTATATATATGCTGATAAAATTTTCCTTTTCAATTGTTCTACAGTTTTTTTGATCATTGGCCTTCTCATAGGTAAGTTTGGTGCCCAGAGATATTCCAAATTGCTTCGGTCAAAAAGAGTTACTAATCAAAGATTTCCTCTGTTTTTTTCTTTTGTTACAGTTTTGTGTACAGTAGTAGGAATAATTGCATGCCTGGTGTTATTGTGTCCGTGTTGCAAAGTCCAAATATTCAGAAAAATAAAAACGTCAGATGATCGGAGACAAGAGAAGCTAAAGGCTCTAATTCCACTGAAACATTATACTTACGCGCAAGTGAAGAAAATTACAAAGTCATTTGCTGAAGTGATTGGGAGAGGCGGATTTGGAATTGTTTATAAAGGAACCCTTTGTGATGGTCGTATGGTTGCGGTGAAAGTTTTGAAAGAATCAAAGGGTAATAATAGTGAAGACTTCATCAATGAAGTTTCTAGCATGAGCCAAACATCTCATGTTAACATTGTTTCCCTTCTTGGATTCTGCTCTGAAGGTTCAAGAAGAGCAATTATATATGAGTTTTTGGAGAATGGGTCGTTGGATAAGTTCATATCGGAAAAAGCGTTAATGACTTTGGATTTAACGACATTGTATGAGATCGCGCTAGGAGTAGCTCGTGGTCTAGAATATTTGCATTATGGCTGTAAAACAAGGATTGTGCATTTCGACATTAAACCTCAGAATGTGCTGTTGGATGATAATCCTTCCCCCAAAGTTTCTGATTTCGGACTTGCTAAACTGTGTGAGAAGAAGGAGAGCATCTTGTCAATGGTAGAAACAAGAGGTACAATAGGATACATTGCACCAGAGATGATCTCTCGAGCTTACGGGAGTGTTTCTCACAAGTCTGATGTGTATAGCTATGGGATGTTGGTCTTTGAAATGATGGGTGCAAGGAAGAAAGAAAGATTTGGTCACACCTCTGCCTCTAATGCAAGCTCCATGTACTTTCCAGAATGGATCTATAAGGATCTTGAAAAGGCAGACAATAAGGATCTTGATAAGGGAGACATTGGAAAGTATATCGAGGTTGGAATCGGCAACGAAGAAGAGGAGCTAGCAAAGAAGATGACATTGGTGGGTTTGTGGTGTATTCAGTCTTCCCCATCAAACCGTCCACCGATGAATAGAGTAGTAGAGATGATGGAAGGAAGCTTGGATACTCTTGAAGTGCCACCTAGACCTGTTTTGCAGCAAATTCCTACAGTACCTCTTATTGAATCTTCTTGGAACTCAGAGGAAAGTTCAAGCCCCTGGGAGATTGATGATAGAAATATATTGTTGTGAAGGTCATATATACTTTACAGAAGAGATCTATACAGTTGTGTCTGTAAATGTTAGAAGTCACAAGTTAAGCCAATTCAAAAAGAGTGTTTTTCTAACAATCCTAGGATGGTCAAAATACAAAACGAAAATGAGTCACAGAAACATAAACAAAAATGTATGACAAGAAGCAAGGAAGAATAAGCGAAACCGAAAACGATTCTAAGCATGAACAAATGAAACAGTCTTGGGAATGTAATATCAATCAAAAAGATAAAAGTCCTAAGGATGGAGTAATTGATGTTGATGGAGTATCCTAGTCTACAGAGTGTTTAACATACCACAAGCAAATTATCCATAAACAATGAACATCACAACCTAGCTAATCCAATCTCTTGGCAAAAGCTACTCAGACTCAACCACTTCCATACCTAGCTCTCGCTAGAGGCACATGGTCGAGCAGGCAAGACAAACAAGTTCATTCACGTAAACAAACATCCTAGACAACTAATCTCTTAGGCTAGGAACGTAAGTCTCTGGCACTAGTTGGTCAGACATTTCATCAAACACCTTTTGGGTGTGAAAATGTCTCGAACATAGTCCCAATTGATCAGAGAGAAACTAGTATTTCTCACTCTAGTCCAGAAGGGAATCATGCAATCAACGCTTAAACACTCTACATCCTAAGATCCTCCACCAAATCTATCCCATCCTCAAGAACTAACACACTACTCAGATCCGAAAATCATCATCAACAATACAAATTCAGAAAACATTGAAACAAGCATTCTTAGATAGGTAAAAATGAGATGAACAACTTTGCAGAAGAAATCAAATACAAAAACTCAATTTATTAAAAGATATCTGGATACAAAGTCTCAGAACAGTTTTGGAGGCTAGGTGAAACCTTCAGAACAAAATGCGATAAAAGATAAAATGATGTCCGCCAAGACTTAACAAAACGTATTTATAGTAAAAACATGTAAATCCCTAAAACTTAAAACGACAAGATGAAGAGTCGGTTTGGGAATCTCCTGAAGCGTGTAAGACGGAACGTCTTCCTGACATGTGCGAACGATTAATGGCTCAAGTGGGTGATGGTGTTGGCTCGAGTGGAAGGGGGTCGAGTCGACGGGCAGCGGCTCGAGCTGGAGGGTCGAGTCGACGGGTGGCGACTCGAGCTGGAGGGTCGAGTCGACGGGTGGCGACTCGAGCTGGATGTATACGCTTCCACTAAAACGATGATAAAGTTTGAACCACACCTTAGATTGGCTTGAAATAAACGGAATTGGAAAGATGACTCAAATCTCTACAACTTTGATGAAGACGTCAAAAGCTAAATCCCACTCGGGTGGAATGACTCAAACGAGGTGTCTCGAGTGGAGTGACTCAAACGACTAAAGTGGTGCGACTCGAACGACGTCTTGGATGATGGCTCGAACGACGACTCGAACGGCGACTCAAACGACGCCTTAGAGGATGGCTCGAACGGCGACTCGAACGAAGCCTTGGAGGATGGCTCGAACGGCTACTCAAACAGCGACTCGAACGACGATGCTGAGCGATGTGTTCCCAACGTATCCTAGATACCTGAAATACTCCAAAATGCACAATGTATGCAAGAATGATGCAAGACTACCTAGACATACAAAGTGTATAGAAAAGACTAGAAAATGTTGCAAAACAATCGGTTGTCCTAGCTAAATGCACGATAAATATATGCTAAAGGGAGGCAAAATATAGACATATCAACTCCCCAAACTTATTATTTCCTTGCCCTTAAGCAAACAATCAAGAATAGAGTATGGAAGAGATGTGTGAAGATGGGGTCTCAGAACCTAAAACATGCTAAATAAAATAGTTAGAATCAAGGTCCTTGTTTTTAGTTCTATGATGCATGGTGAAGGAACTCTATATATTTTTTTTCCTACACATGCAATCCTATCAATTATTCCCTTTAACATTCATTAATAGAGAACCGTGAATCGAGCTAAGCAATGTCGTTGAACTCATTTGGCTAGGGTAAAAGGTTAGAGACTTAGATGGTCTCCTTCTCAAGTGGTTTCATCAATTCAGAACAAGGTTCTCTCACAAAAAGGAGTTGAGCTTAAGAGAAGGCTAAAGGTTGAAATAAACTGGTATATACAAGAGCAGCGCCCTGTCTACCCAAAGAACATTCCAAACCGAAGTTGGTTCTACCCTTCATCACAAACGTTGTCTCAAACCCATTCTTTCATTCTTTACACTTGGTCTTAGGAGGAGTTCACTTCTTATCATTCTAGCGGATTGGGAAATCTTTATTATCAGTAAGGTTCTTTTTCTTTCCTTCTAAGGAATCTAGACATCTTAAATATTTTACTTTCTTTTCTTTGTCTAATGTTTTCGTTTTATGCCCAGAACCAATAACTCATTATTTTGCTCAACCCAAATCCTTTACTAGACTTGTAAACCTTGAAAACATATCCCCCTCCTAAAGACTTTCTACCCTTTACTTTCTTTTTACACTTCACTTTTCTGCACAAATCCATACCCAATACCCAAAATCGAGTTCTCACCTAGTCCTACTAGTCCGGATAACGCGAACTAGAACTACACAGGATCCTACTCTTGTCGGTTAGAACCTAACACTTTCTAACAAGCTCAACTCGGAAAAAGGCCTGACATTCAAGAATACAATTGGCTTGAAAGAACGGTTGGTTAAGGGTGCGGGGAACTGTTCCAAAGATGGGAATCAGCTACTTGGATCGACAAGGGTGGTAAAAATGTGAAAGACAATCCAAGTATGTATATGGTATCCATGAGTTCAACTTCAATGCATAACAGGATAATTGCAAGTCAGGATTAGGTTCAGGTAGATAGTGAATGATATCAATTCAAAACATGCTTCAATCTTAAATTTACAAGTTCAATCAACAAGCATCAAAGAATTAAGAACAAGGGCCTTGATCCTATCCTATTGAATCCAACATGCTAACAAGGTTACAATCATCATCAACCCCTATGCTAAATGCAACATTCCTAAATGAACAACACTAGACTCAATCCTAATATGCAAATGCAAACTACATGAACATTCTGTTTTTGTGAAAATTTTTATGGCTTTTCTATGCAAATAGATGAATGTAGACTCAATCATGATATGATGCAAAAATTTGAAATAAAAATCACAGAAAGCATCATCAGAAACATCATCTCAAACCCTTCCCCAAACTTAAATTACACAGCCCCTGTGTAAGAAAAATTTGAAGTAGGATTTGAGAATCATAATAGAAACAAATGCAAGGATGATATGGTATATACAAAGGAAATGTTGGAGTACCTCAGTAGTAGAAGAAGGAGTCGGTGCTCGCGACGGCGGATCGAGTGAGATGATGGTTGATTCCGAGAGCTGCTCCGCTTCGTCGTCGATCGAGTAGGGGTACTGGTTGGTTCCGGGAGCAGCTCCGCTTTGTCGTCGATCGAGTGGGGGTACTGGTTGGTTCCGAGAGCAGCTCTGCTTCATCGTCGATTGAGTGGGGGTGAGGTCGAGTCGTCGGAAAGAGTTTCACGAGAGCTCCTCTTCTATTGCTTCATTCTATGTCTGCAAAACCCAACACTCTGCTATTTGTATTTTTTTCTTTTTCCACTTTAGTTGGCCATACTCCCTTTTGTGGGTTCCTGAACAGGAGAAAATGAAAACAAAAATTAAAAACACAAGATCCTAAATTGTATTTACAGAGATACCTTTGGGACTTCCTCCCAAGTGAGCTTGTTTAAAGTCCCTAGCTTGACTTTTCAGCTTTTTAGGCTTTTGGGGGTTCATAGAGGAGCACAGAAGACCCCTCTGGTTGGACTTGATCAGCTAAATATTTCTTGACTCTCCGACCATTTACAGTGAATTCACTACCATCCTTGTTCAGAAGAGTGATGGCTCCGAATGGCAGAACTTCCTTGACGTCAAAAGGCCTAGACCACCTAGACTTAAGCTTCCCAGGAAATAACTTAAGTTTAGAGTTGAAAAGCAGAACCTGATCTCCAGCCTTGAGCTCCTTGACAACAATTTTCTTATCATGAAAATTCTTGGTTCTCTCTTTGTAAATCTTTGAGCTCTCATAAGCATCAAGTCTGATTTCTTCCAATTCATGTAGGTCGAGAGTCCTCTTAGCCTGAGCTGTATCAATATCCAACTTCAGCAACTTGATAGCCCAAAGCGCCTTGTACTCAACCTCTACAGGGAGATGACATGCTTTACCATATATCAACTGAAATTGTGTTCTTCCTATTGACGTTTTGAAAGCCGTCCTATACGCCCAGAGAGTCTCGTCGAACTTGACAGACCAATCTTTCTTCGAAACCCGAACAATCCTTGACAAGATACCCTTGATATGCTTATTCGAGACTTCAACCTGTCCGCTAGTCTGAAGGTGATACACGGTAGACACCTTGTGCTTGACCCCATACTTCTTCAGCATACCTTCAAACACCTTGTTGACGAAGTCAGTTCCACCATCACTGATCACTGCTCTGGGTATCCCATACCTTGGAAAGATTATACTCTTGAACAACTTCAAAACGACCTTGTGAGCATTGGTATGACTGGCAATGGCTTCAACCCACTTAGAAACATAATCAACTGCCACCAGAATATAGACATTACCATTTGATGGAGGATTGAAAGGTCCCATGAAGTCTATCCCCCAAACGTTAAATATCTCTACTTCCAGGATCGGATTCTGGGGCATCTCGTTCCTCCTTGTGATGTTGCCCATTCTTTGACAAGCATCACACATAGTGATGAAACTGTGAGCGTCCTTGAACAAGGTTGGCCACCAGAGACCTGCTTGAAAAACCTTCTGAGCTGTCTTGAGCGTGGCAAAGTGACCTCCATAGGTGGAGCCATGATAGTGCTCAAGCACTCCCTGTACTTCCCCTTCTGCTATGCATCTTTTGAACAGACCGTTAGAACCTCTCTTGTATAGATAGGGTTCATCCCTGAAGTAGTGATTGACCTCTCTGAAAAACTTCTTCTTCCTGTAGGGATCCATGTCATCAGGAACTTTTCCACAGACCTTGTAATTCACGAAATCAGCATACAATGGTGCAATATCCGAAGTGATCGCCATACAGTTGATTTTTAGGTTCTCAACCCTGGTGTCATGCATCTGCTCGCAAACCTGGGCGACCAGAAGTTGTTCCTCAGGCATTGAGTCACCTATTGGAATAGTATCTTCAGTCCTCATCCTTGACAAGTGGTCTGCAACTCCATTTTCTATTCCTTTCTTGTCAACTATCTCCATGTCAAACTCCTGAAGAAGCATGATCCATCTCAACAGTCTCGGTTTGGTATCCTTCTTCGAGTAGATGTGTCTCAAAGCAGCATGATCGGTATACACAATGACCTTCAAACCCACAAGATAACTCCTGAATTTTTCGAATGCAAACACAACTGCTAGGAGTTCCTTCTCTGTGGTAGCATACCTTCCCTGAGTCTCGTCCAAGGTGCGACTCGCGTAGTAGATGACATGAAGCTTCTTGTCAATACGCTGTCCCAGAACAGCTCCAACTGCAAAGTCTGAAGCGTCACACATAATCTCAAACGGATGATCCCAATTCGGAGCTTGAACTGTGGGTGCCGAAACCAAGGCCTCCTTGATCTTGCTGAAAGCTTCCAAGCACGCTGCATCAAATTCGAACTCAACTTCCTTGCACATCAACCTTGTCAAAGGTCTTGCAATTTTTGAGAAGTCCTTAATGAATCTCCTGTAAAACCCAGCATGTCCCAGAAAACTTCTGATGTCCTTCACTTTCTTAGGCGGTTGAAGTTGAACCATGACCTCAATCTTACCTTTGTCAACCTCAATTCATTTCTCAGAAATCTTGTGTCCGAGAACGATACCTTCTTCAACCATGAAGTGGCATTTCTCCCAGTTCAGCACCAGGTTCGTCTCCTCACATCGCGTCAATATCCTGCATAGATTCAACAAACAGGAGGAGAAAGTGGAACCGTATACAGAGAAGTCGTCCATAAACACTTCCACTGACTCCTCAATTAAATCCGAGAAAATTGAAGTCATGCACCTCTTAAAGGTGGCAGGAGCATTGCACAAACCAAATAGCATGCGTCTATAGGCAAAAGTGCCATAGGGACAAGTAAAAGTTGTCTTTTCCTGATCATTTGGGTGGATAGGGATTTGGAAGAATCCAATATACCCATCAAGGAAACAGTAATAAGGATGACTAGCTAGTCTTTCCAACATTTGATCAATGAAAGGTAGAGGAAAATACTCCTTCCTAGAAACAGCATTCAACTTCATATAATCAATGCACATCCTATGTCCTGTGATGGTCCTAGTTGGGATTAGCTCATTTTTTTCATTTTTGATGACAGTGATTCCTCCTTTTTTAGGTACACAGTGCACTGGAGATACCCAAGTACTATCAGAGATAGGATAGATAACTCCAACATCAAGTAGTTTTCGGATTTCTTTCTTAACTACCTCTTTCAGATTAGGGTTCAATCTTCTTTGGGGTTCAATACTAGCATAAGACTCATTTTCAAGATTGATCCTATGTGTGCAAAGACTAGGTGAGATTCCTTTGATATCATCTAAACAATAACCTATAGCCTTTCTAAACTTTTTTAGCTCAGTTACTAGCAACCCCAATTCATCATCACTCAACCTAGCATTCACTATGACAGGATAAGTAGAATTGGTTCCCAGAAAAACGTACCTGAGCCCGGAAGGAAGAGTTTTGAGTTCTACCTTTGGAGCTTTCAGTTCCGACCAGTCGTCAGCATGGGAGTCTGGAATGATCGCGGTCGAGTGAGAGGGGTGCGACTCGATCGATCGGGACATCGGTGTCTCAAGTCGGGTCTTGACGTCGGTCGAGTGGGAGATATCACGTTCTAAACTCTCTGTCTCAACTGCAGATTTTTGTAATCTGTTTCTTTGTGGGAATCTAGCAGATTTTTGTAACAAGTGGTCTCCCCATGCAGGAACCCTTCTTCTCCACCCTTGGTCAAAGCAGTCTTGAGATGATCCTCCTCAGCTAGTTCCTCCAACAACTCATCAGCCAATTTATCCATCTCTTCAATGTAGAAGACTTGTCCTCCTATCGTTGGCTTCTTCAAGGTATCCTTGATGTCAAACTTCATAGTGAAGTCGTCGCCCAGATTGATGTCAATCTTGCCATTTCTGACATCAATGATGGCTCCAGCAGTCGCTAGGAACGGTCTTCCTAAGATCAGAGGATCTTTTGGTTCTTCATCCATCTCCAGAACCACAAAGTCGGTTGGCACTTCCACATCTCTGATCCTGACAGANGGGAGTCTGGAATGATCGCGGTCGAGTGAGAGGGGTGCGACTCGATCGATCGGGACATCGGTGTCTCAAGTCGGGTCTTGACGTCGGTCGAGTGGGAGATATCACGTTCTAAACTCTCTGTCTCAACTGCAGATTTTTGTAATCTGTTTCTTTGTGGGAATCTAGCAGATTTTTGTAACAAGTGGTCTCCCCATGCAGGAACCCTTCTTCTCCACCCTTGGTCAAAGCAGTCTTGAGATGATCCTCCTCAGCTAGTTCCTCCAACAACTCATCAGCCAATTTATCCATCTCTTCAATGTAGAAGACTTGTCCTCCTATCGTTGGCTTCTTCAAGGTATCCTTGATGTCAAACTTCATAGTGAAGTCGTCGCCCAGATTGATGTCAATCTTGCCATTTCTGACATCAATGATGGCTCCAGCAGTCGCTAGGAACGGTCTTCCTAAGATCAGAGGATCTTTTGGTTCTTCATCCATCTCCAGAACCACAAAGTCGGTTGGCACTTCCACATCTCTGATCCTGACAGATAAGTCCTCTAAGATACCATGTGGAAGTCTCACTGATCTATCTGCAAGGATGAGGGAGATGTCGCATCCCTTAAACCTTGTGAAACCCAACCTCTTAGCCATAGAGAATGGCATCAGATTCACTGAAGCGCCAAGATCACATAAGCACCTCTCAAAAGACATAGGTCCAATGGAGCAGGGTAGAGTGAATGATCCAGGATTTTTGAGCTTCTTGGGTACAACCTTCTTCTGGATGATTTCACTGCACTCAAGACTCAGTACCACCATGCCTTGAACCTCTTTTGATCTCTCCATTACTAGGTCCTTGAGAAATTTCTGGTAGTGAGGAAGAAGTGCGAATGCATCTAGCAATGGCATCCTCAACTCAATCTCCTTGACTTGTTGTTCGAACATAGCTTTGTATTTCTCAGTAAGTTGCTTCTTAAAACTCACCGGAAATGGTAGAGGAGGCTTGTACGGTGGAGGTATGAATCTCGCGGGTTTGTCATCAGGAACAACGGGTTCCTTAACAGCTTCAGGTTCGGACTGCTTCACTGGCTCGATTGGATCTTTGACTGCCACAATGGGGTTCTCCATCTGAACATCATCCTGAACAAAATCCTCCCCATCTAATCCCTCACTGACCCCAGTGACGTCTGGAACTCCTTGCCTGGGAGGCAATGTTTCCCCACTTCGTAGCGTAATGGCATTGGCAAACTCCTTGGGGTTCTGAACAGCCTTTCTTGGGAATTGGCCAGGCTTTGGGGCAGAAGTAGAAGCGGATTGGCCTTCCATGTACCTTATCATCGAATTCAGAGCTTTGAATTTGACGTTCAGATCATTGTAGGAGCATTCCATCCTCTGACTAAGGTCAGCGAACTTCTTTGTAGTATCCATGGAACCGCTAGCTTGGCCCTGAAGAAGTTGTTGCATCATCTGCTTCATTTCTTGATCTGGGGTTGGAGTAGGCTGAACTGGTTAAGGGTGGAATCCTGAAGGTGGTCCTGAGGGAGCTTGGTAACCCTGCTGGAACTGTTGTTTTGGAGCAAATCCGGATTGTAAGGCACAAAAGGTTTTTGTTGACCTTGCTGTTGTTGTTGAGGCGGGTACACCTGATCTTGTGGATTAGCAACATTGGTACTTTGGTAAGACAAATTGGGGTTCGTCTTGTAGGGGGTGTAACCTTTGTTGTATCCACCCTGATTCTGAACATAGCTGATCTCCTCAGTCTGCTCGCCCTCTCCATCTGGAACTTGGAAAGGGTCATCCTCAGATACAAAGTGGACGCTCCTCTGCTGGCTTAACAAGATACAGTCAAGCTTCTCATTGACATTCTTGAGGTCTTTCTTATACTTCTCCTCAGACCCAACGTCGCAGCGAACTGTGCAGTCATAGTCCTCATTGTAGTTGCCGTCTGACTGGGCGAGATTCTCATCCAATTGCCATCCTTCATCAACGTCTTTGTTCAAGAAATTACCGTTAGAAGCAGTGTCAAGCAGCATGCGGATTTTTGGAAGTACACCACGGTATAGAGTGCTTAGCAACGACTCGTTGCTGAAACCATGGTGTGGACACTGGCTATGGTAACCCTTGAAACGCTCCCATGCTTCACAGAATGATTCTGAGCTCTTTTGAGTGAAGCTGGAAATCTCATTCCTGAGACGTGCTGTTCTGGAGTTTGAGAAAAACTTGACCAAGAATGCTTTCTTGCAACCATCCCAGGTGGTGATTGATCCCTTGGAAAGGTTTTTCTCCCATTGATGAGCCTTGTCTCCCAGGGAGAAAGGGAAGAGGCACAACTTGTAACCATCCTCACTCACGCCGTTGATCTTGGTGAAACTGCAAAGACGGTCGAACTCGTCCAAGTGGTCGAGTGGATCCTCCATAGGCAACTCGTGAAACTTGTTTCCTTAGATCATGGTGATCAGACCACTTTTGATCTCGAAGTTGTTGTTCTGCACGGCGGGAGGGACGATTCCAGCATGCTGAGTATGAGTGTTTGGTGCATCCCCAACAGCAATGTTTTGCGGTCCTGAATGTGGTTCATTCTGTTGTTCCATAGTGACTGGTACGGGATGATCAGTGGGAGTACGAGTTTGTCGTGGGCGTTGTAACCGATTGATTTCGTCGATAACAAGAAGGAGATTCTGAAGCCCTCTTGATCTGGTGTGCATGCAAGGTTGCAATCAACAGGTACCTGAGATGCAAAACAAACAAGCAGACAACCAAAGCAAGTCAGTACCCAGAATGATAAGTGTAACAGAACTTAATCTTGCAAAACTTGAAATCTGAAATGTAGCAAAACGAATCCCAAATGGCAACGGCGCTAAATTGATACTAGGATTTTTGTGTGTCTCCTAGTAGGTTCAATTAACCTTATGTAGTTGTAGTACTTAAGGTGTCAATCCAAATGGGATGATGCTAGTCACTCAAGATTCAATAAAGAAGTCACAAGTTAAGCCAATTCAAAAAGAGTGTTTTCCTAACAATCCTAGGATGATCAAAATACAAAACGGAAATGAATCACAGAAACAGAAATGAAAATGTATGACAAGAAGCAAGCAAGAATAAGCGTAACTGAAAAAGATTCTAAGCATGAACAAATGAAACAGTCTCAGGAATGTAATATCAATCAAAAAGATAAAAGTCCTAAGGATGGGAGTAATTGATGTCGGTGGAGTATCCTAGTCTACAGAGTGTTTAACATACCACAAGCAAACTATCCCTAAACAATGAACATCACAACCTAGCTAATCAAATCTCTTGGCAAAAGCTACTCGGACTCAACCACTTCCATTCCTAGCTCTCGCTAGAGGAACATGGTCAAGCAGGCAAGACAAATAAGTTCATTCACATCAGCAAACATCCTAGACAACTAATCTCTTAGGCTAGGAACGTAAGTCTCTGGCTCTAGTTGGTCAGACATTTCATCAAACACCTTTTGGGTGTGGAAATGTCTCGAACCTAGTCCCAATTGGTCAGAGAGAAACTAGTATTTCTTACTCTAGTCCAGAAGGGAATCATGCAATCAACGCTTAAACACTCTACATCCTAAGATCCTCCACCTAATCTATCCCATCCTCAAGAACTAACACACTACTCAGATCCGAAAATCATCATCAACAATACAAATTCAGAAAACATTGAAACAAGCATTCTTAGATAGGTAAAAATGAGATGAACAACTTTGCAGAAGAAATCAAATGCAAAAACTCAATGTATTAAAAGATATCTAGAAACAAAGTCTCAGAACAGTTTTGGAGGCTAGGTGACCTTCAGAACAAAATGCGATAAAAGATAAGATGATGTCCGCCAAGACTTAACAAAACGTATTTATAGTAAAAACATGTAAATCCCTAAAACTTAAAACGACAAGATGAAGAGTCAGTTTCGGAATCTCCTGAAGCGTGTAAGACAGAACGTCTTCCTGACATGTGCGAACGAGTAGTGGCTCGAGTGGGTGATGGTGTTGGCTCGAGCGGAGGGGGGTCGAGTCGACGGGCAGCGGCTCGAGCTGGAGGGTCGAGTCGACGGGTGGCGACTCGAGCTGGAGGGTCGAGTCGACGGGTGGCGACTAGAGTTGGATGTATACGCTTCAACTAAAACAATGATAATTTTTGAACCACACCTCAGATTGGCTTGAAATAAACGGCATTGGAAAGATGACTCAATTCTCTACACATTTGATGAAGACGTCAAAAGCTAAATCCCACTCGGGTGGAAGGAATCGAACGAGGTGTCTCGAGTGGAGTGACTCAAATGACTAGAGTAGTGCGACTCGAACGACGTCTTGGAGGATGGCTCAAATGACAACTTGAACGGCAACTCGAACGACGCCTTGGAGGATGGCTCGAATGGCGACCTGAACGACGCTTTGGAGGATGGCTCGAACGGCGACTCGAACGACGATGTTGAGCGATGTGTTCCCAACGTCTCCTAGATACCTGAAATACTCTAAAATGCACAATGTATGCAAGGATGATGCAAGAACTACCTAGACATGCAAAGTGTATAGAAAAGACTAGAAAATGTTGCAAAACAATCAGTTGTCCTAGCTAAATGCACAATAAATATATGCTAAAGGGAGAGAAAATATAGACATATCAATTAAATAATCATGTCAAGAAGCTGGAGAATCAAGTTATTTAGACTGCTGGGTCTGTTAAAAGACAAGAGGAACTTCTTTCTAGAAGAACAGAGTCGAACCCCAAGCATGCTTGTAATGCAATTTTGGTGAAGGAAGAAGACAATGATACTATGGTTGCAGAGCTTGCATCGACTGATATACAGATTCATCGACCGACACAATCACCACCAAGCATTGATCGATGCACCATCAGCATCGATCGACACACCCCACAAACAGCTCCGGTTTCTCTTCGAGTTCCAGCATCTGATTCAGAGCAAGCTTATAAACCGAAGGTTCCTTTTCCTAAGCCGAGGAGATCCAAACAGGAGATTGAAGAAGCTAGATGCAAGGATTTGATGGACAAAGTAATGATTGAGATGCCTTTCTCCTGGGATTAAGCGGTATGCCAAGAGAATGGTCACCAATGGTTTGAGTCTGAGGAAGGAGCACTGCTTACAAAGGATGTCAGCTCAACTCTGTTGAAGCAGCCTCCACAGAGGAAGAAGGATAAGAAGCAGGAGGTGGTTGTCTCTAAGGAAGTAAGTGTAGTGATTCAGAGTAGGATTGGAGAGAAGTTACCAGATCCTGGAAGTTTTGTGTTAGATTGCTCTATCTCCACAGGAAGGTTTCCTCACTCACTTTGTGATATTGACTCTAGTATTAACTTGATGCCCCATTCTGTTGCTGTGAGACTTGGGATGACAGATTTCAAATCAACTAAGAACTCTCTTATCTTAGCTGATCGATCTAGAAGGATTCCTGAAGGTGTCTTGGAAGATATTTCGATTCAGATTGGAGATTGCATGATTCCTACTGACTTTGTGGTGTTGAAGTATGGCAAAGAGCCTAGTGATCCTCTCATTTTAGGACGCTCTTTCTTGGCTACAGCTGGTGCCATCATTGATGTTAAGAAGGGACACATAGCTCTGAATATAGATGATTTGGTTATGAAATTTGAGATGGACAAGCTGAGAAGGGTTCCCACTATTGATGGTCAGACATTTTCTGTGAAAATTGCTTCTGATGATGATATGCTCATAGAACTTCATTAAGACATTACTGTTGGGTATGACAAAGAGTTGCAGACTGTTGAGAAAGTGAGTAAGCAAGCTGTTAAGCTTGAAGATTGGAGTGGAGATCATCTAATCAGTACTAGAGACCATGATGAGGTTATGATACATGACAAGTTTCTGGTAGATGATGTTTTTGTAATGGAAACACGGATTGCTGAGGAAAGCTGCAGAATCGTTAATGAAACACGAGTTGCAGGCAATGCAGCTGTTGCATCGCTCGACACACCTTCCAGAATCGGCTCAGACTTGTCCAAAACCGAAGATTCTCGAGTTGATTCCTTAGCTGCAAGTCCTAGACCAATTATAAAGCTGAAATCTCACCATTCCACAGTCCATAACCCACAGGTAAGGCCAAGGTATGCATGTCCTTCTCCTAAACCTTCTCCTATCATCAATAAGAATTTAAAAGGTACAAACACAGTTTTGCAGTTAACCAAGCCACGAGATTATCGTAGAACGCTTGTTTCTTCTGTTGATGATTTTGTAGGACTTAAAAGAAAGCCAACCATACCTCAGTCCCGCCCTGGTCATGTTCCTCACATCCTTGGCAGATCTTATGCACATACTGCCTACACACCCCCTTAGATGAAGAGGACATTCTCTCGGAAGCATTCACTGCCATGTTCTGATCCACCGGATGCCTGAGATCCGACACAGTCAAGCTAATGACTGAAAACAAGCACTTAGTAGGAGGCAACCCACTGGTAGGTTTTTCTTTTTCCTTTTTCTTTTGAATTATTTTGGCAGTTACTAACTACGTTTTTGTTTTTGAGCGTCAATCCAAAAAAAAATGGTTTTATTGAGTCAAAATTTTGTTGGGAACTATGATTTTTGTTTTTAGTGTACTGCCTTGCTTGATTAATGCTGCAGATTGAATGTACAAATCCGACTAATGAAAAATCCAATGGCTGACCAGTGAACCAGAGACATCCGAATTTCCAATAGAATCCATAAAAGCTTGAGGTAATTTCTTTACTTTTTTTTATCTCATCAAGGAGATTGATGTTCATAGAGCTTGACTCCTTGTTCATACCTGACAAGTAAGGTTACAAAAGAAAATGGTACTCCTCTCCCTTATTCATGTTAAAACAAAAAAAAATCCTGAGAGCTTTGTTAAAAAAAGAAAAGAATAAAAGATGAGATGATTTTGATCAGTTTAGAGAGGTAGGTAAATTACATGTGACCTCATTATTCTACTCTTGAGTCAAATGATCATACAAAGCTTGGAAGCGAGGGGTAAGTAAATTACCGATGATTCCATTATTCGCCTACAACTTTGAGAAAAAAAAAAACAAAGCAAAGCTCTAAGGAAGATAAAATAGAATAAGTCTGGGGGAGAGAAAGAGTACCACATGTGGTAAAAGATATGTCTTGCTTGTTATAGTATTGTACGGGAATGAGTCTAGAAGGTTCTTGATATTGATCAAATTAATGAGACCCACCGATGAAGGCTTAATGGAGGAAGTAGTGGAATTTGGTTGGAATTTGGGATGCTATGAAAGTCAACGGAGAAGTACATGGTGGTTCGATTTGGATTTATGTGACAACCCGTCCCGCAGACCCCACTAGCCCCCCGCTAGCTGCCCCAACGGACCATCCGTGGACCCTGCTAGCCTCCCGCTAGCCGTCCCAACAGACTCCAAGATGGCCCTGCAGGGCATCGATCCTAACTCATCACTGTGGATATCCAAATCCACCAATAGGTTATTGGTGCGCCAGACGAGCCTCGAACCCTGGTCCTCACCCTTTAACAACCTTCCCACAAGACAAGTTGCCACCAATTGATCTGCAGGTGAATTTTTGATGGGAAACTTTTTTGTAAATTTTTTTTTGGCGGAAAAATTTTTGGTGGGAAACTTTTTTGTCAAATTTTCTTGTGGGAAATTTTTTTCGAAAATATATATTGCCATAAATTTTAACATTTTATAAATATTTTCTTTACCATGTTCAAATATTTCACGGGTAAAATGTATTTTTACACGAATACGTTGATTTTGAAATTTCATTAATTTTTCATAATGTTTTTTTTGTAATAATCCGTCATTTATAGAAAATATTAACAAACCGAGTAACTCAAATGATTTAAACAGCCTAATCAAAAATATTAAATTAATAAATTAGATTATCTACAGAAATTTTTTTTTTGTCGCCGCCAGAGAGCTCAGGACACTTTTTAGCAAAATACCTCTTAATTGTTTTAATTAATTACTTCTCTATGTCATTGTATTTATTTTTAAAACAATTAACAGAATAATAATTAGATATGTTATCATTTCTCACACAAATTTAATAGTAAGGCAAAATTTCACTAAAATTTACTTACAAATATATAAGCCAAAATTATATTAATTTCTTAAAATTAATATAAATATTGATTTCTTGAAATCAATATAAGTAAAATATTCTAAAAGGGCTATAAAACATATCAATTAATATAAAGTTAATAAAAATAAAGAAAATATAATTTATTAACAAAATGATATTTTTATGTTAATATTATTATCATAATAATTTAAATAACTATATTTCATTAGTTATTATAATTGATTATAAAAAGAATTATATTACCCCTGAATTATCTCCAACTCATTGAAAGAAACTTAATTCCCAATAAATATAGATGTATATATATTCATAAATAAATATGAAAATGACAACAAAATAGGGGATATCATGATGTGTGATTATTATATATATCTAAATATGTAAACTAATTAATCTCAACATTTAGTGTGATTATTTATTAAAAATGGAAATATTGATAACTGAATAGGAATATATGTTCTAATTGTATATTCATCTATGTGCTATTAAAAAGGAATGAGACAATAACCGTTATCATTATAAATAAACTTAGTAACCAAAAAAATCATAATATATTTAAAATAAGTGATTAGTAGATTATGCAAAATTGTTATAGTTACTCGATAAATCATAAATATAAATTTGATTTTTAAAACACACAAAAATATATATTGCCATAAATTTTAACATTTTATAAATATTTTCTTTACCATGTTCAAATATTTCACGGGTAAAATGTATTTTTACACGAATACGTTGATTTTGGAATTTCATTTATTTTTCATAATGTTTTTTTGTAATAATCCGTCATTTATAGAAAATATTAACAAACCGACTAACTCAAATGATTTAAACAGCCTAATCAAAAATATTAAATTAATAAATTAGATTATCTACAGAAAATTTAGTTTAGAATCCGGTTGTTACTAACATATAATAAAATTAAATAATTAAATTATAGAGTAATTTAGTATATGTTGTTATGGTTACATAAGAAACATGCAAAATTATTGTGATTAAAAGATAAAACATAAGAAGATATGAATTTGATTTTTAAACCACACAAGACATATTGCAATAAATAGTAACATTTTATCAATATTTTCTCTACCATAAAACCTCATACACATTCAAAGATTTCACGGATAAAACGTATTTTTTATACGAAAAATACAGTTTTAAGTAAATAAATAAAAAACTTTAGTTACATATTATGTTTGATACAAACAGATATTGATTCTAAGATAATAATTTTACTTATAATAATTTTCTTTAAATCGATTTATCTTGCACATAGTGCGGGTTGTTACCTGTTACATAATTATTAGACCACATAAAGTTACGTTGAATATGATAATATTAAACTCACAAGAAATATTACTATAAATAGGAATAGAGACGTCCATGAATTATCACTACACTCATCACAAACCAAAGCATCAAACAAGAGAAGAAGAGTGAGAAAAAAAAAAGAGAGACACTATGACTACCACACCAGATTGGATCATGATTGGAGGAGATGGTCCTGAGAGTTACAACCAACAGTCTTCGTATCAGGTTTTAATACATATATTTTGTATTCCTTTGTTAGCTAGGTTCTGTATTCCTAACTCATAAGATGTATGTATTTAACCGTCTCCTCTATATACAGAGAGCGTTGTTGGAAGCGGCAAAGGACAAGATGACCGAGGCAATCTAAGCCAACCTCAGCCTCGATTTGATATCCAATCGGTTCAATGTAGCAGACTTTGGTTGTGCGAGTGGACCTAACACTTTTGTGGCAGTCCAAAATATAATAGATGCGGTAGAAGAAATGTACCAAAGAGAAACCGGACAAAGCCCGGTGGATAACATCGAGTTTCAAGTCTTGTTCAACGACTTTACCCTCAATGATTTCAACACTCTCTTCAAGACACTTCCTCCAGGGAGAAGATACTATAGCGCCGGAGTTCCTGGTTCCTTCTTCGACCGTGTTCTCCCTAAGGAGAGTTTCCACATCGGAGTCATGAGTTACGCCTTCCATTTCACCTCCAAGATTCCCAAAGGGATCATTGACCGTGACTCTTCCTTATGGAACAAAGACATGCAGTGCACCGGGTTTAACCAAGCTGTCAAGAAAGCGTATCTTGACCAATACTCTATCGACACCAAGAAACTATTGGATGTTAGAGCTGAAGAGCTCGTTCCTGGGGGTTTGATGTTGCTTTTAGGTTCGTGTCTAAGAGACGGAGTTAAGATGTCCGAGACACCTAAAGGAACAGTAATGGATTTTATCGGAGAATTTCTTAGTGATCTTGCTAAACAGGTAGAGATAACATAGTTTTATCTTCAAAGTATTACCTACAATTACAAAAGTACTTAACTAACTTATCTTCTTCTCTTTTTGGTTTAAAAAAGGGTGTGACCGAGCAAGAAAAGGTGGACACTTTCAGAACCTCAATTTAGTTTGCGGAACAAGGCGAGATAAGGCAAATCATTGAGGAGAATGGGAAGTTCACAATCGAGGCCCTTTAGACCCCAAGATATTGGCCATCTCCTTCAAAGCCTTTTATGGAGCGTTCATTACCGCACATTTTGGGACCAAGATCATGAGGAAAGCTTTTAAGCTTGTCGAGGTCAAGGCGCGCGAACAGATGTCTCGTCTCCAGAATTGCAAACCTGGAATGCATTACCTCATCGTGCTTCGCAAGAACTGATCTGTGATCTAAATATATTAATATACTAATGCGTTTTACTCCATTGTTACTTCATCTTGTTCAAAACAACGTCATTTTAATCGAATAAAAATAAACAAATAATGTCACATACTAGGCTCTAACCCGCAAAATCTAAGCCCCCATTAACATTTCATTTACCACTCGGACATATAGATTTATTGTAATATTGTAATATATCTTCTTTAACCACTCTTTTTTTTTAGTCAAAGCAACAAGACAAACCGTAGAATCGTAGCTGAAGATCTGATCGATTTTGGGAATTAGGTGTAAGATGGTCTGGTAAACGTCGAGTGTTGGGAAGATCTTCTCTACAGTTTTTTTTGGATTTCTCTATGGTTAATGAGAAGATGAAGAGGTTCAACGCGCTCTGTACCGTAATCACAACTGTTTCATCTCCCATCTTCAAAAGCTGTAAATAACAAATCATAAAAATTAGGGTTTTACTCAATTTATAGGTTCAATTATTGGGTTTTGGTCAACTTAAACATCACAACAAATCTCGAATCTATTCTTCTACAAATTGGGTGGATATATACTCAATTCGGATCCAATTTTAGCAAGATCTATAAAAATATTGGAGGAAATAAAGAAGCTTTTGATTGAATTTGGAGAAAGAGAGAGAGAGAAGAGGATATAATAAATCTTTGTTCATTAAAATATAATAGATTTGTGTGTCCGAGTGGTTACAGAAAAGTTTTTAGAGTGTTTGACTTTGCATGTGACCTTATTTTTTACTTTTGTTTGAATGACTAAAACGATGTCGTTCTGATGCACACGTGGATTCCACGTC
This sequence comes from Camelina sativa, assembly GCF_000633955.1. Classification (NCBI taxonomy): domain Eukaryota; kingdom Viridiplantae; phylum Streptophyta; class Magnoliopsida; order Brassicales; family Brassicaceae; genus Camelina; species Camelina sativa. Next base: position 27,660,499 of record NC_025689.1, read on the forward strand.
AGATTGACTTAACGGAAACTAAATAGAGTTAAGCAAAAAACATGTTTTGGTATGCTAAGGTACAAAAATTGAAGTTAAGGTTTGAAATTCAAATTATTTAAAAGTTAATGTATTTGGAAACTAAATAGAGTTAAGCAAAAAACATGTTTTGGTATGCTAAGGTACAAAAATTGAAGTTAAGGTTTGAAATTCAAATTATTTAAAAGTTAATGTATTTGGAAACTAAATAGAGTTAAGCAAAAAACATGTTTTGGTATGCTAAGGTACAAAAATTGAAGTTAAGGTTTGAAATTCAAATTATTTAAAAGTTAATGTATTTGGAAACTAAATAGAGTTAAGCAAAAAACATGTTTTGGTATGCTAAGGTACAAAAATTGAAGTTAAGGTTTGAAATTCAAATTATTTAAAAGTTAATGTATTT
>NC_025689.1:27662247-27676464 GCF_000633955.1 Camelina sativa
GGAAACTAAATAGAGTTAAGCAAAAAACATGTTTTGGTATGCTAAGGTACAAAAATTGAAGTTAAGGTTTGAAATTCAAATTATTTAAAAGTTAATGTATTTTTAAGCACAGTGGATAGTTTGATGTATGAATTGAACATAGTGTAGTTGTGCAGGTATGAAAAAACCGTTTTTTATGTTGCTTGTGACTTGCGTTGATGGATTTTGAGTCAACCAAATTCTTGGCTCATCCTAGTAAATACAATTAATATATCAAGAACATGTACAATCAAACCACAAGTAAATCCATACAAAATATAATCTCACATTTAATTCATAATATCGGTAACAACAAAGCTAACTAACCAAAACACTAACAAAGAATATTATTAAAAAGATGGAAACTAACCGCACACCTTTTAGCCTCCTCAATTACAAAATTTTCATCAGATTTCTTGCAAGTCTCAATGAAGAATTCTGCTCTGCATGGTGTTTTTTCAGATCACATCTAAAATCATCAAACAATGTTAGTTCCTACTGTTTACACATACGATACAATCACATGCACCATTTATTTTTCAAGATGAAAGGGTGACCAAGACGAAGAAAACAACTAACTAACACTTACATAACAAGTAGTTAAAAGCAGAAGAGAACTCAAGAAACATATAGCAAACAACTGACATATCCAAATTAGTTAAACAATACAATTAATGATTGGTTACTCACAATTTCACTTATTTTCCTACACTACAAGAAAACCTGCGTTTAGAGACTACCACTTGTGACTCTTTTTTCAGTCGCAAAAAATAGCGATCACTTAGCGATTCATTTAAGACTGTTTCCCGACCAAAGTTACGGTAGAAGAAAAACAGTCACACATTTACGACGAACAATATATAGTCGCAAAAACATTGCAATTTGAGACTGTTCAGTGACAGTAATTTATCAAAAACAAAGAGTCACAAATTAGCAACTATTTTGCAACGTATACTAGAGTCACAAGTTTATTTATCGATAACTTGTTACGAATTTGCAACTCCTATTTTTGTGACAAAGTTGCTACCGCATGTGCGACAACTTTGCAACTACTTTTGCAACTGTTAAGTGTCTAACACCTGAATTATATACTGTTTTGAGACTCTTTAGCAACTCTTGATTTTTTGAATTTGAAATTTCACATTAGAGAAATGTTAACATGATTCTATACACATTTCCACTTTAAATTGATCAATATCAGTCATATAAACTTTGTCAAAGCTTTCCATTTTAGTATTTAGAGACAAAAATTTCATAATATCTAAATCATTCTAGAGAGTTATATGTTATTTCATAAGATGGTTTGTAATTGTATGAAAATTTCAAAACAAAGATATAAAAACAATATTTTAAGCTCATAAACTATTTCATATACTCTATAAGAAAATCATGAGTCTATATTGTTAATTGATATCAATAGAACTGGTCAACAATTATAGATTCCAAAAATTTGTATTGTGGCTAAAGTCTGAGAGTCACAATAGAGTAACAATTTGCGACTAACTTGTTACTAACTTTGCGACTCTTGTTTTTTTGCGACTATCTTGGTACGGTGTTGCAACGATTTTGCTACTCCTCTGTGACCATTGTGTTACTCTATTTGATAGTTTTCTAATTTTTAGTATTTTTTGCCAAGGTTTAGGCGCGTAATATCCCCCCCCCCCATATTTTTAGTATGTGTCTCTTTTGCGACTGCTTTGCGACTCCTCTTCGTTAATTACTTGGCAAAGAATCCATTTAGGGTTTCTTTATCTCTTTCTAATTTTTGACCATGTGTCGAAAACCTCTCAAATCTCTCTTCTTCTCCTCTCGAATCTCTCCTCTCAAATAGCTCAAATCTCTCCTCTTTCTCTACTATCTCTTATGGCTGGTAATAGAAAGCCGAGTAGGGGTCACAGAGGCAGATCTGTTGGAGGTGTTAGGGTTTACAATGGTGCGATTACAGGGGAACCCAGTTATGGCACAGGTAATTGGGCCTCCAATGGTGCGACTTCACGTGGAGGACACAACCATCGCCTCCATCGAAGTGGTGACGGAACGTCATCTCACTCCTCGAATCCATCAAGCCCTTAGTCTGTGACTAATTCAAATAGAATTATGCCGTCCCAGTTTCCGCTGAGAACACAACCATCGCTTCCTGCTTCTCAACCACCGCCTCCTGCTTCTCAACCACCGGTTCATGTTCCTCCACTCATACCAGAATAAACCATACCTAAATATGGAAGAGGATTACGACGAAGAAAACCCTAATCTCAATCCTTCCGAAGAAGAAACCCTAATCCTAATCCAGCCCAACAAGACTACCAAGATTTGTTAGATGTTATGCTAGCTCTTCCAGGCTGACAACATCTACCAGTTCTGTCTGTCAAACCCAGTCCCGGCGTTGAGACTCTATGATAATTTCTCTTTGCTCTTTGTGTTAGGTTGATAATGATTGTTACATCCGCTTAGTGGTACGTTGAGATTGATTGTTTTGTTGATTAATTTTTTGGTTGTGTTTGATTGTTTGGTTGAGACTAATTGTGTTTGATTGTTTGGTTGAGACTAATACTCTGTTTTTGTTTGATTAAGTTTAGTGAAGGACTGCTTTGTTTGATTAAGTTTTCTTTACTTTGTTTGCTTAGTTGTCTTTAAGTTACATCCACTTATTGTTACAAAGTTCTTATATAGACTAATACTCTGTTTTTGTTTTGTGACAGGGTTAACAGGCACAAAGGAAAAATTTCTCGGGTGATTGCTAGAATATTTACCGGGAAATTTGATGGTCCTTACTACAGTTGGGAGGTTACTCCTACACCCATTCAAGAGAGATATTTTAGGACATTTGCGGTAATGTCTTATAGCATTCAAAGTTTTATTATCTCTCATAACTGACTTAGTATCATTATTAACTTAATTCAATTGTAATATGTAGCGGAACTTCTATTGGGATACTAGGATTACTGAGCTTGTTAGAGAGGGGTTCTTAAAGATAGCCAAGAAACGAATGAAAGACATTGTTAGTCAAGCTAAAAGCAGTGGTAAACCATCTGTTTGTATTTGTGGAGAACTGTGGGCTGAGATGTGTGGTCATTGGAACGAACCTGATGTAATGGAAAGGAGTTCAAATGCTTCACAGTGCAGAAACTCCGATCGTGGTGGTCTTGGATACCACAATCACCTTGCCGGTCAGAAATCATATGTGCAAATTCATCAAGAAATGGTAATTTAGCATTGCTTCCATGATTTTAACACCTTAAACACCTTGCTTCCATGATTTTAACACCCTAAACATCTTGCTTCCATGATTTTAACATTTTACAATTTTTTTGTAGGAGGAAGAATTGGGCCGTCCGATATCATTTGGCGAAATGTTCATGAAGACACATACTCGAGCTGACGGATCGTTTGTTGATCAAAAAGCTAAACAAGTAGCTGAGACTTATGAGAAAACATTAGAGAAGAGACTGTGTGAAGTGGACGATGATGGTCCAGAAAATTCAGGGAATTCTTCTAATCGTTCAACTCATCGTACTCTTAACATTGATGTAAAGAATGAAATCTTTCTTAAGGTAACTCCTTAGTTTCTTTATTTTGATGAGTGTGTATGATTATTCTTAAAGTAACTCCTTAGTTTCTATATTTTGATGAAAAGAATGAGTATTTTGATTTCTTAATCCGCATGGTTTCTTTATTTGTTGAGCATTTTGGTTTCTTAATACTTGTTTCTAGCCTTGACTAACGAAATGCTTTTGTTTTTCTTTGTCTTAGTGTACTCAAACAGATGAGAAGGGAAACCTTTTTGGCCTTGGATCTCTTTTTCAGACATTTAGGAAAGGGAAAAGGAAAGAAAGTTATGCAAAATCTTCTCCATCAACACCAACACTTCTCGAGGTTCAAGAACAACTTCGCCGCAAGATAGCTCATCTAGATGCTGAGAATGCCCGACGTGATAAGGAGCATCAAGAATCTCAAATGAAGACCGATGACCTTCTCATCTACATGAAAGAGAAAGATCCAGTATTTGCAACTTTTATGGCTTCCTTGCGACCAACTGTACCAGCAACAACACCAGCAACCGCACCTGAAGACTCCACACCTGAATACATCATACCACCAGTCACCGTGTCAGGTACTCACCAGCCACCGCGTTAGACACAACACCAGCCACCACATCTCCACTTATTCCAAGTTCTAAACATTGTCTTTTCTAAAAAAACATGAATTGCTTGTTTGATTTTACTACTTATTTTGCTTTAGGACGATCTTTTTGGTTAATACAATCATTATGCTAATCTTTTTGTTTAATGAATGATTATGATATCTTTCTTAATGATTTGGTTTTCAATTTAAATTTATTGTGATTTATTCCAAATTTGATAGATAAAACAGGTTTATTATATGCCAAAATGTCACCAAATTGCGACCAAATTTATTATATGTGAAACTATCAGATTAATGGCAAAATGGTTAGTAATATATGAGGACTACTTTGCGACAATAGCTAAGGAGTCTTAAAATGGTCACACAATTTAATCACTAACTTGCGACTGACTTGTAACTATGTTCATGACCGAAGGTTCCTAATATAAAGAGTCTGTAAAGAATCGTTTATTGGTGACTATATAACGGCATCATAACTTAATCGTAAATTTGCGACCATTTTGAGACACGTAAATTTTGCTACCATTTTTTAGCGACCATCTGAAATAGTCGTTTATTTGTCGTAAAGTAGGTGTTTGCGACTCTTTAGCGACTATTATTGGAGTTGCTAAACACAGTTTTCCTCGTAGTGTTAGCAAAACTCTTTCTCGCACATAAATGAGGCATAGTATGGGTGCTTCGGCTTTCGATGTTTCAATCTCTGTTGATAAAAATGTTACTTTAAGCTATAAAAGAAGTTTTAAAATATAAATAATCAGTATAAAAACTATACCCTCCACTTATCTGTGAACCTCATGCAAACAAAGTCACGCCATTGGTCTTCAGGTATATCACTGGGACGATTCTCCAATGTTTCAGCTCGATCATTTCGTTTATAATCTCTCCAAAGACGCAATTTTAAATATTTGCACCTGTTTCCTAGTACACCAATCACATAATCCTTTCTTGTCTCAGGATCATCAAACCAAAACTTGTTCTACAAAAATTACGAGAAGTTCTTGGTTAGCTATACTTCAAATGTTTAAACAAAAATAATCCTAAAATTTTATCAAACAAAAAAAGAAATTTACAAAATGAAAGTGTATACTTCCCCAGCCTGTTCTTTTCTGTAAGGACCGAACAAATCTCCCATCACTGTAGTTAATGGGTAACAAGTTCACATCAGTACTCAACTGACCTAACCATAATCCAAGTAAGCCTCCAGAATCTTCATCAGGTTGACCGCTATCTTCATCGAAGTGAACAATCTCTTTACGATCTTGTAACTTCCAAACATCTTTGGTTGTCAGCATTTGGTCTTCTATGTTGTCATCATCATCTATTTGATAACAAGTAGAACCCATACGTTAAATTTTTATTTACATTTGATATACGTAGTAATTTAGTGAAATTCCCTATTAATTTATAAAGAATCTAACCAGGTTAAAACCTCATCCAAAGAGATATACTATAGTCTGTACTCTATGAAATAAATTCGAAATTCAGTCTCTTTTTAAATGTCAACACGATAACTGGCTCACATCTTAGATCGTGGAGTTTAATACCATATCAAAATGAAAAACTTGAGAGTCATTTTTTACAAAATTTATGAATATAACTAAGTACTATATTTGGAGTTACCTATCAATTCAGTTTTCCATTTGTAACTATTGCATTCCTGAGCAAGTTGCGGAGGAGAACTGTAAACCCTCTCCAAGTACTGCAAATATTCTGGTGCTTGTGTCTCTGATTTTGTGAAATGCACTGAATCACTCATCCTGAAAAAAATAAAGAAACATATAAGTAACTGATGGAAAGAAAAGGTTCATAATGTGAAAGTTCTCTTCCCTTTCAATCTCATCACAAAAGAATCAGTAAATTAAAAACACAAGTGTATTGTAGTAGTTACCTGTTTGCAGTTGGATTTCAGAATTTTTTCTCTCCTTCTCCCAGTAAGCTGTAGAAACCTTAGTGAAAATAATTTTCTGAACAAATCATGACCAACTAATAAGTCCTCCGATTCCTGCTTTAGAAGACCCAAAAAAATTCATAGCGGGAATATGAATAGATTAGGGAAAAGATTAATGTTTTTCAAAAAAAAAAGGGATTTCGTCATTAATCATTATATATATGTTTGTTTAAACAGCATACACAGTTGAAAATATCCAATGTAAATGAATAAATAAAATTTATTGTAGGAACCAAAATATATTTAAGTAATTGATATAAGTTGAAACGGAAAAAATATGATGAACGTGGCCGCATCTGTGGGGATTATGCGCTCGAAAACACACTCATCTGGGCAGCTGTTATGTGTGTTTGTGACACTACAGCTCTGAAATTTATTCAAAGCATAGGACAATTGAATAATTTATTGATATAAAATGCATAAAAATTGGAGGCTGCAAGATTTTTTTAAGGATAAGAGGAGTTGCAGACAGGTTAATGAGGGTGGTGACGAGGAGATGACAGTTTTCTCCCTCACTAGAGTAAACTGGAAATTATGATATCTGTTTAAGGATATAGAACTGAATCTACCAATTAAACTTTATATAACGTTATCGTCACCATAGTATATGTCTACAGAATTAAAATTGGAAAACTGCACATTTAGTACTCCAACCAGACCCCATGAGGTACTAAAAATAAACTTCACCACTGTACTAAAGGAATTTTTTTTTTTTGTTAAATGATGTCCTTAAATTGTTCATATAATTTTGATGCCTAAAGCATCTGCTTATTGGACTTTAGCCCCGGGCCGGTTCTGTATCTACTTGTGATGAAACTTCTTATATAAATATTTAAATAGATTACATTACATGTTTGTTTGACAAAAAAAAAAAAAAAAATTACATTACATGTCTATGAGTAACCAATTTTCGTTAATATGTATCAGTTGACGACTAAGTGGCATCAAATAGGTATCAGTTTTAAAAATTGAAACTATGTTCACATCGTTTTTCTATTGATGTTAAAAAGTAAATGATTACATCAGTTTTATGTAAGTGAGGTTAATGTTGGAAGTTGATCATTTGCTCAATAAGGAACAAGAGATATTGGAGGAAGAAAGTGCTGAGGTGATTAGGAGAAGAGAGATCCACAATCAGATGTAGAGGGAGAAAGAAGAAGAAGAGGGGATCGTGTAGAAGACAAAAGAAGAAGACGAAGAAGAAGAAGGGTCACGACGAAGAAACAAAGTTGTGTTTATGTAATAAGAAAAACAAGTAAAAAGACTATTGGACCATAAACCTAATTAAGGCTTTAAGTGTATTATGGGCTTCTGTTTTGGGTTTGAGAAACAAGTAGGTTAAGATAAATAAGTGTAATATAAATATACTTATGTGGTTGTAAGGATAAGATAAGATAAGGAAGTAAGAAGTAAAAGTAAAAGTGGCTGCTTCTAGATCTATTTCAAACAGTTAAATCAGCCGCTGCTTACCTAAATTATTTTAAACGACACTAAATGTAACATCCACGAACCAAACTGTGGGTTATTGGAATCAGTGTCGATCGACACCAGTAATTTTTGGTTCAACATGATTGATTTAAATCGTCGAATTCGAGTGGTTTAGTTTAATGGAATCCTAAACCGGGGTATTTATCTGAGAAGTCGACCTCAGGGTTTCGGAAAGGCCACTTTTAGCCATTCTAGAGAGAAAAGGGAGAAGAGAGTGTCTTCTCGGGAGATCTTGGAGATTCTTGATTTGTTTGGTGAGATATGTTCCTGTGGAGTGGAGATCTGGTGCTAGGAACGACGTAGAACCCTTCCAAGGTGTTGGATTCGTTGTTGTGGGTCAGAAATTTCCAACAAAGAAGTGAGTGAATGACCATGGCTGATCTAAGCCTGAGATCTCTTTTGTTTTGCTTGTTTTGTGTTGTTGTGGTGTATTCCTTGTTTGTTTTGGATGCTATAGGGTTCCTATAGTTTCATGTGGCCTTTGGGCAAGTTTTGGGACGGATTGGAGGTGGTTAACGGAGATTCGACGATCAGCTTCAAGCAGAACGTGTCTGCGGAATCGGTGTCGATCGAAACCAGGTGTGTGTCGGTCGACACCAAGTAGGTGTGTCGATCGACACTTAGGGTCAGTGTCGGTCGACACCAGCAGTCAGTGTCGGTCGACACCAACTTGTCTGACGCATGCTTCCCTGGTTTGTTGTGTTGTTTGTGTTGCTTCACATTGGAATCTCAGTTGCTTGTGTGTATAGCCTAGTAGATAGGAGGATTGACTCACTAAGTATTTATGATAATACTTACGCATCTCAACTGTTGTTTGTGNAGAGAGATCCACAATCAGATGTAGAGGGAGAAAGAAGAAGAAGAGGGGATCGTGTAGAAGACAAAAGAAGAAGACGAAGAAGAAGAAGGGTCACGACGAAGAAACAAAGTTGTGTTTATGTAATAAGAAAAACAAGTAAAAAGACTATTGGACCATAAACCTAATTAAGGCTTTAAGTGTATTATGGGCTTCTGTTTTGGGTTTGAGAAACAAGTAGGTTAAGATAAATAAGTGTAATATAAATATACTTATGTGGTTGTAAGGATAAGATAAGATAAGGAAGTAAGAAGTAAAAGTAAAAGTGGCTGCTTCTAGATCTATTTCAAACAGTTAAATCAGCCGCTGCTTACCTAAATTATTTTAAACGACACTAAATGTAACATCCACGAACCAAACTGTGGGTTATTGGAATCAGTGTCGATCGACACCAGTAATTTTTGGTTCAACATGATTGATTTAAATCGTCGAATTCGAGTGGTTTAGTTTAATGGAATCCTAAACCGGGGTATTTATCTGAGAAGTCGACCTCAGGGTTTCGGAAAGGCCACTTTTAGCCATTCTAGAGAGAAAAGGGAGAAGAGAGTGTCTTCTCGGGAGATCTTGGAGATTCTTGATTTGTTTGGTGAGATATGTTCCTGTGGAGTGGAGATCTGGTGCTAGGAACGACGTAGAACCCTTCCAAGGTGTTGGATTCGTTGTTGTGGGTCAGAAATTTCCAACAAAGAAGTGAGTGAATGACCATGGCTGATCTAAGCCTGAGATCTCTTTTGTTTTGCTTGTTTTGTGTTGTTGTGGTGTATTCCTTGTTTGTTTTGGATGCTATAGGGTTCCTATAGTTTCATGTGGCCTTTGGGCAAGTTTTGGGACGGATTGGAGGTGGTTAACGGAGATTCGACGATCAGCTTCAAGCAGAACGTGTCTGCGGAATCGGTGTCGATCGAAACCAGGTGTGTGTCGGTCGACACCAAGTAGGTGTGTCGATCGACACTTAGGGTCAGTGTCGGTCGACACCAGCAGTCAGTGTCGGTCGACACCAACTTGTCTGACGCATGCTTCCCTGGTTTGTTGTGTTGTTTGTGTTGCTTCACATTGGAATCTCAGTTGCTTGTGTGTATAGCCTAGTAGATAGGAGGATTGACTCACTAAGTATTTATGATAATACTTACGCATCTCAACTGTTGTTTGTGGTGTGCAGGTATGTGGTGTGGAATCATGGCGATGAGGAGGAGGATGATCTAGGATCTCGTTTGTGTGTTGATGGTTATGTATGGTTATGTTATTGGAACCTTGGATAGAGTTATGCTAGGTTGTTGGATAGAATGGTTTGGAATGTTATTGTGTTTATGTTATATATTTGAGATGATTAATGCTTTATGTTCCGCTGTGCATGTTGTTGGGTTGTTGGTTAATTAAGTAGTATGGAATGCTTAATTATATATTTAAAAAAAAAATGTGTCGGGTTGTTTCAGTTTGGTATCAGAGCCATTACGGTTCTAGGGCAGGTTGATGGATGGTCTAGAGTGGTTTAGGAATTTAATTGGTTGAATTATTTTCCTGTTGGGTGATGCGTGATGTTGTGTGATGGAATTGATTATGAGTAGTTAGTCAATTTGCATGTGGTATGGAGTCCTAGTATCATCCTCTTCGAGCCTTCAATGAGATTCCACGGTAAGTTGTTTTATGTGTTGTTAGCTGTGTACTGTTTTTAGCTTCTGTGCGGAAAGTGCAGTTGGCTATTGACAAGGTTTTGGAAAGTAGTGGATCACGGCAGTATCGGGAAATACCGTTGACAGTGATTTGTGAAAGTTGATGTGTTGGAAATGGATTTCCGAGAATTTAAGTTGGAGACTTACTTCGTCTAGGGTGGCTGGAGTGCCACTGTTTAGCAAGTTAGTAATTCGCATGCTGGTCAGATGGGGGTCTGAGGGTGTGGCCGGTGTGCTTACTGGTGTTGCTGGAAGTCCAACGGGTGTTGTGAGTGTGGCAACAGGTTTTGCTTAGACTGAGATGACCGTATTGCGGGTTTACTGAAAATGTTGCTGGGGAGGATTTAATAAGATGATTAGTTCTTATGGAATCTTGATGTGTAATGGGTTAAGGGATTATGCGATTCTGGAAATGAAAAGTTTTCATAAATAGAAAGTTTCTAAAAATGGAAAGTTTTATGAGAGTTAGAGCTTTGCTATTTTTGGAAAGTGCGGTTGCAAGGAAATAGGAAAATCTATGAATAGTTAGAACTTTTCTATTTTTGGAAAGGGCATGTGGAATGCCCGGAGTGGCAGGAATGCTTAGAGGATGACCTGAAGAGTGGTCACAGTTGAGATGATCAGTTCTCAAAGATTTTTGTTTGGTGATGTCACGGTGCTAAGAGAATATGCAGGTTCTAAAAATGGAAAGTCTATGAATAGTTAAAACTTATTTTTGGGAAGTGGGTGGATAAACAGCTTTAGTGGCAGGGATGTTTTAGAGTTGGCCTGAAGAGTGGTCATGGGGGTGGTGATATTCCAGTGAGGGAATATGGTGGTTGGTAGGACATTGCGATGTATTATGCAAACCACGGGAGGTAGTTCCGGTTGGGAGATGCTTATAGACGTTATGACTTGTTTGCTCATGACGAGATGAGTAGTTCTCCGGAGGAGATGATTAGTTCTCCAGAGGAGATGATTAGTTCTCCTGAGGGGTGATTGCTCGAGTATTTACCCGATACACTTAACTGCAAGGCAGTATATGTTGGGTCGAATTCACAAGGACCAATGGTACACTAAAGATTTGCGAGACTTGTAAATAGCTAAAGCGAACGAATGCTTGTTTGTTTGGTTTCAGAAATTGTAAATAAAAATGCAATAAATAAAACGATTTAACTTATGGGATTAAGATATTGGGCTATAGGGTATTTCAGAGATCAATGATCAATGGGGAAATGAAACAAGGAATTTAATAGTTAAGAACCATTCTAGAACATGAACACAAGATTTGACTAACCCTCTTTCAAGGTATTAATCACTAAAATTGACTACTCAATTACTAAACTTTCATTTGTAATCTCCTAATCAAATTATCATTATCAAACAAGTTCACTAAGTTCACAATATCCCCTAACATCAACTTTCGCAGGTTAGAGAAATATTGCTCAATTCGTATTGGTTCAGGCATTCTATTGAACACTTGTGATGCATAGAAAAACCTAAAATCTAGAACAAGGTGATCAGTCCTATTCTAGCATTAAGAGCATATGAAACAAAAAACCACAAAGAAAATAGAATTCTCAAGCAACAATTAAACCATTAAATCATTTGATACCCTACTTAGAACCCTAAAACCCAAGTAGGTGATTACTCACACATATTGAAAGCAACAACACAAAGATATGAAGAAGACATAATTAAATTGATGAAATAAAATGAGGAAAGAGTTTAGAAATCTTCTTCAAATTGTCAAAGAGGATAAATATCTAATCTCCAGAAATGTCTAATCTCCAGGTGCAGAAAAACTCAGAAAAAAATAGAATATATCCTACTAATTAGGTTTTTGGGGGTATATCTACCCCTATTAAAAGAAAAAATGAGAATAGAAAAATTTAGAAAAAGGAAATAAGTGTTTGGATTGTAATCAAAATGACAACAGACTTGTCTAGACTTCAGTAGACTTGGGCATAAATTTCACCAGACTTCACCAGAATTGTGTACAAACTTCACTAGACTTGTCTACAAACTTCACCAGACCTCTCTACACTTCTCCAGACTTGTCTACAGACTTCACTAGACTTCTCCAGACTTCATGATTCAGTTCAACTTGGAGATGTCCAAAAGTCACTTCCTGCTTCTTTATTCCAGTTAAGCTCGAATCCAACCAAAAGACTCCAAATCTAGCACATTGTCTTCACACCTAATCACAACTCAAGAAAAGACCAAAAAAGATACAAAAGACGGACAAAGATGCGACAAATGACTCAAAACGAATACTAAATAAAGGACAAAAGACATCAAAAACACAATACATCAAGGGGATGATTAGTTCCCCTGATGCACCACATGTTTTAGGGTTGCGACCCTGAGAGCGGCAGAGGAGATGATTAGTTCTCCTAGAGGATGATTAGTTCCTCGGTAAGGATGAGTAGTTCCCTTGGTACCGAGATCTCGAGGGTGACGATCCGAGAGTGAGACGGTATGGCTTGAGGACGATGGTTTGAGAGTGCAGGCGGTGCAGTTTGAAGGTTGCAACCTCATAATGGATGAGTGAGGGATCAAACAATGTCGAGGACGTGGTTATAATCATAGCGACTGGATGTAAACCTCGGAGGTCGGGAGTGATCTCGGGTTTTGGGTTATGCTGACCAGTGGGGTCAGGGTTATGTGGACCGTTGGGCCACGTGGATTTGCAGACTGTTGGAGTACTTGCACGGAATGCCTTGGTTGACGGTGTTCCGTCCGGTCGGAGGATGTGCGGGCTGTAGTGACGGTTGCACGGAGGTCCTTGGCGGATAGACTGTGTTGCGGGATTCGAGGACAAATCGTTGTTGGTGGGGGAGAATTGTAACATCCGTAAACCAAATTGTGGGTTTTGGGGATGGGTGTCGATCGACACCAGCAATTTCTGGTTTGACCTGATTGATTTTTAAAATCGTCGAATTTAAGCGGTTTGGTTTAAGTGGAATCCCAAATCGGGGTATTCATATGAGAAGTCGACCTCTAGGTTTCGGGAATGCCACTTTTAGCCGTTCGAGAGAGAAAAGGGAGAAGAGAGTGTGTTCTTAGGAGATTTTGGAGATTCTTGGTTTGTTTGGTGAGATTTGTCCCTGTGGAGTAGAGATCTGGTGCTAGGAATGAAGTAGAAGCCTTCTAAGATGTTAGATTAGTTGCTGTGGGTCAGAAACTTCCTGCAAAGAGGTGAGTGCATGACCATGGCAGATCTAAGCCTGAGATCTCTTTTGATTGCTTGTTTTGTGTTGTTGTGGTGTTTTCCTTGTTTGTTTTGGATGCTATAGGGTTCCTATAGTTTCCTGTGGCCTTTGGGCAAGTTTTGGGACGGATTGGAGGTGGTTAGAAACGGAGATTAGACGATCGGCTTCAAGCAGAATATGTGTGTGGAGTCTGTGTCGATCGACACTAGGTGAGTGTCGGTCGACACCAAGTAGGTGTGTCGATCGACACTTAGGGTCAGTGTGGGTCGACACCAACTTGTTTGACGCTTGTTTCTCTGGTTTGTTGTGTTGTTTGTGTTGCTTCACATTTGAATCTCAGTTGCTTGTGTCTATAGCCTAGTAGATGAGAGGATTGCCTCACTAAGTATTTATGATAATACTTACGCATCACAATTGTTGTTTGTGGTGTGCAGGTATGTGGCATGGAATCATGACGATGAGGAAGAGGATGATCTAGGGTCTCGTTTGTGTGTTTATGGTTATGTATGGTTCTGTTATTGTAACCTTTGATAGAGTTATGCTAGGTTGTTGGATAGAATAGTTTGGAATGTTATTGTGTTGATGTTATATATTTGAGATGATTAATGCTTTATGTTTTCGGCTATGTATGTTGTTGGGTTGTTGGGTTGTTGGTTTAAGTAATATGGGATGCTTAATTATATATTTAAAAAAAACTGGGTTGGGTTGTTTTACTAAACCACATATAACAATCACTTTTTATTAAGTGATTCAAAATGAAGTCGTTTAAATTTTTGACATAATCATATATATATAAAAGTAAGGTTTTGGTCTCTCCTTACTGGTTGATTTTCATTTAATACTTTCTATTTTTTTTTTGCTTTCTAATTTTTTAATTGCTTTAAATAATATTTAAGACCC
>NC_025689.1:27678634-27718011 GCF_000633955.1 Camelina sativa
AGAGAGATCCACAATCAGATGTAGAGGGAGAAAGAAGAAGAAGAGGGGATCGTGTAGAAGACAAAAGAAGAAGACGAAGAAGAAGAAGGGTCACGACGAAGAAACAAAGTTGTGTTTATGTAATAAGAAAAACAAGTAAAAAGACTATTGGACCATAAACCTAATTAAGGCTTTAAGTGTATTATGGGCTTCTGTTTTGGGTTTGAGAAACAAGTAGGTTAAGATAAATAAGTGTAATATAAATATACTTATGTGGTTGTAAGGATAAGATAAGATAAGGAAGTAAGAAGTAAAAGTAAAAGTGGCTGCTTCTAGATCTATTTCAAACAGTTAAATCAGCCGCTGCTTACCTAAATTATTTTAAACGACACTAAATGTAACATCCACGAACCAAACTGTGGGTTATTGGAATCAGTGTCGATCGACACCAGTAATTTTTGGTTCAACATGATTGATTTAAATCGTCGAATTCGAGTGGTTTAGTTTAATGGAATCCTAAACCGGGGTATTTATCTGAGAAGTCGACCTCAGGGTTTCGGAAAGGCCACTTTTAGCCATTCTAGAGAGAAAAGGGAGAAGAGAGTGTCTTCTCGGGAGATCTTGGAGATTCTTGATTTGTTTGGTGAGATATGTTCCTGTGGAGTGGAGATCTGGTGCTAGGAACGACGTAGAACCCTTCCAAGGTGTTGGATTCGTTGTTGTGGGTCAGAAATTTCCAACAAAGAAGTGAGTGAATGACCATGGCTGATCTAAGCCTGAGATCTCTTTTGTTTTGCTTGTTTTGTGTTGTTGTGGTGTATTCCTTGTTTGTTTTGGATGCTATAGGGTTCCTATAGTTTCATGTGGCCTTTGGGCAAGTTTTGGGACGGATTGGAGGTGGTTAACGGAGATTCGACGATCAGCTTCAAGCAGAACGTGTCTGCGGAATCGGTGTCGATCGAAACCAGGTGTGTGTCGGTCGACACCAAGTAGGTGTGTCGATCGACACTTAGGGTCAGTGTCGGTCGACACCAGCAGTCAGTGTCGGTCGACACCAACTTGTCTGACGCATGCTTCCCTGGTTTGTTGTGTTGTTTGTGTTGCTTCACATTGGAATCTCAGTTGCTTGTGTGTATAGCCTAGTAGATAGGAGGATTGACTCACTAAGTATTTATGATAATACTTACGCATCTCAACTGTTGTTTGTGGTGTGCAGGTATGTGGTGTGGAATCATGGCGATGAGGAGGAGGATGATCTAGGATCTCGTTTGTGTGTTGATGGTTATGTATGGTTATGTTATTGGAACCTTGGATAGAGTTATGCTAGGTTGTTGGATAGAATGGTTTGGAATGTTATTGTGTTTATGTTATATATTTGAGATGATTAATGCTTTATGTTCCGCTGTGCATGTTGTTGGGTTGTTGGTTAATTAAGTAGTATGGAATGCTTAATTATATATTTAAAAAAAAAATGTGTCGGGTTGTTTCAGTTTGGTATCAGAGCCATTACGGTTCTAGGGCAGGTTGATGGATGGTCTAGAGTGGTTTAGGAATTTAATTGGTTGAATTATTTTCCTGTTGGGTGATGCGTGATGTTGTGTGATGGAATTGATTATGAGTAGTTAGTCAATTTGCATGTGGTATGGAGTCCTAGTATCATCCTCTTCGAGCCTTCAATGAGATTCCACGGTAAGTTGTTTTATGTGTTGTTAGCTGTGTACTGTTTTTAGCTTCTGTGCGGAAAGTGCAGTTGGCTATTGACAAGGTTTTGGAAAGTAGTGGATCACGGCAGTATCGGGAAATACCGTTGACAGTGATTTGTGAAAGTTGATGTGTTGGAAATGGATTTCCGAGAATTTAAGTTGGAGACTTACTTCGTCTAGGGTGGCTGGAGTGCCACTGTTTAGCAAGTTAGTAATTCGCATGCTGGTCAGATGGGGGTCTGAGGGTGTGGCCGGTGTGCTTACTGGTGTTGCTGGAAGTCCAACGGGTGTTGTGAGTGTGGCAACAGGTTTTGCTTAGACTGAGATGACCGTATTGCGGGTTTACTGAAAATGTTGCTGGGGAGGATTTAATAAGATGATTAGTTCTTATGGAATCTTGATGTGTAATGGGTTAAGGGATTATGCGATTCTGGAAATGAAAAGTTTTCATAAATAGAAAGTTTCTAAAAATGGAAAGTTTTATGAGAGTTAGAGCTTTGCTATTTTTGGAAAGTGCGGTTGCAAGGAAATAGGAAAATCTATGAATAGTTAGAACTTTTCTATTTTTGGAAAGGGCATGTGGAATGCCCGGAGTGGCAGGAATGCTTAGAGGATGACCTGAAGAGTGGTCACAGTTGAGATGATCAGTTCTCAAAGATTTTTGTTTGGTGATGTCACGGTGCTAAGAGAATATGCAGGTTCTAAAAATGGAAAGTCTATGAATAGTTAAAACTTATTTTTGGGAAGTGGGTGGATAAACAGCTTTAGTGGCAGGGATGTTTTAGAGTTGGCCTGAAGAGTGGTCATGGGGGTGGTGATATTCCAGTGAGGGAATATGGTGGTTGGTAGGACATTGCGATGTATTATGCAAACCACGGGAGGTAGTTCCGGTTGGGAGATGCTTATAGACGTTATGACTTGTTTGCTCATGACGAGATGAGTAGTTCTCCGGAGGAGATGATTAGTTCTCCAGAGGAGATGATTAGTTCTCCTGAGGGGTGATTGCTCGAGTATTTACCCGATACACTTAACTGCAAGGCAGTATATGTTGGGTCGAATTCACAAGGACCAATGGTACACTAAAGATTTGCGAGACTTGTAAATAGCTAAAGCGAACGAATGCTTGTTTGTTTGGTTTCAGAAATTGTAAATAAAAATGCAATAAATAAAACGATTTAACTTATGGGATTAAGATATTGGGCTATAGGGTATTTCAGAGATCAATGATCAATGGGGAAATGAAACAAGGAATTTAATAGTTAAGAACCATTCTAGAACATGAACACAAGATTTGACTAACCCTCTTTCAAGGTATTAATCACTAAAATTGACTACTCAATTACTAAACTTTCATTTGTAATCTCCTAATCAAATTATCATTATCAAACAAGTTCACTAAGTTCACAATATCCCCTAACATCAACTTTCGCAGGTTAGAGAAATATTGCTCAATTCGTATTGGTTCAGGCATTCTATTGAACACTTGTGATGCATAGAAAAACCTAAAATCTAGAACAAGGTGATCAGTCCTATTCTAGCATTAAGAGCATATGAAACAAAAAACCACAAAGAAAATAGAATTCTCAAGCAACAATTAAACCATTAAATCATTTGATACCCTACTTAGAACCCTAAAACCCAAGTAGGTGATTACTCACACATATTGAAAGCAACAACACAAAGATATGAAGAAGACATAATTAAATTGATGAAATAAAATGAGGAAAGAGTTTAGAAATCTTCTTCAAATTGTCAAAGAGGATAAATATCTAATCTCCAGAAATGTCTAATCTCCAGGTGCAGAAAAACTCAGAAAAAAATAGAATATATCCTACTAATTAGGTTTTTGGGGGTATATCTACCCCTATTAAAAGAAAAAATGAGAATAGAAAAATTTAGAAAAAGGAAATAAGTGTTTGGATTGTAATCAAAATGACAACAGACTTGTCTAGACTTCAGTAGACTTGGGCATAAATTTCACCAGACTTCACCAGAATTGTGTACAAACTTCACTAGACTTGTCTACAAACTTCACCAGACCTCTCTACACTTCTCCAGACTTGTCTACAGACTTCACTAGACTTCTCCAGACTTCATGATTCAGTTCAACTTGGAGATGTCCAAAAGTCACTTCCTGCTTCTTTATTCCAGTTAAGCTCGAATCCAACCAAAAGACTCCAAATCTAGCACATTGTCTTCACACCTAATCACAACTCAAGAAAAGACCAAAAAAGATACAAAAGACGGACAAAGATGCGACAAATGACTCAAAACGAATACTAAATAAAGGACAAAAGACATCAAAAACACAATACATCAAGGGGATGATTAGTTCCCCTGATGCACCACATGTTTTAGGGTTGCGACCCTGAGAGCGGCAGAGGAGATGATTAGTTCTCCTAGAGGATGATTAGTTCCTCGGTAAGGATGAGTAGTTCCCTTGGTACCGAGATCTCGAGGGTGACGATCCGAGAGTGAGACGGTATGGCTTGAGGACGATGGTTTGAGAGTGCAGGCGGTGCAGTTTGAAGGTTGCAACCTCATAATGGATGAGTGAGGGATCAAACAATGTCGAGGACGTGGTTATAATCATAGCGACTGGATGTAAACCTCGGAGGTCGGGAGTGATCTCGGGTTTTGGGTTATGCTGACCAGTGGGGTCAGGGTTATGTGGACCGTTGGGCCACGTGGATTTGCAGACTGTTGGAGTACTTGCACGGAATGCCTTGGTTGACGGTGTTCCGTCCGGTCGGAGGATGTGCGGGCTGTAGTGACGGTTGCACGGAGGTCCTTGGCGGATAGACTGTGTTGCGGGATTCGAGGACAAATCGTTGTTGGTGGGGGAGAATTGTAACATCCGTAAACCAAATTGTGGGTTTTGGGGATGGGTGTCGATCGACACCAGCAATTTCTGGTTTGACCTGATTGATTTTTAAAATCGTCGAATTTAAGCGGTTTGGTTTAAGTGGAATCCCAAATCGGGGTATTCATATGAGAAGTCGACCTCTAGGTTTCGGGAATGCCACTTTTAGCCGTTCGAGAGAGAAAAGGGAGAAGAGAGTGTGTTCTTAGGAGATTTTGGAGATTCTTGGTTTGTTTGGTGAGATTTGTCCCTGTGGAGTAGAGATCTGGTGCTAGGAATGAAGTAGAAGCCTTCTAAGATGTTAGATTAGTTGCTGTGGGTCAGAAACTTCCTGCAAAGAGGTGAGTGCATGACCATGGCAGATCTAAGCCTGAGATCTCTTTTGATTGCTTGTTTTGTGTTGTTGTGGTGTTTTCCTTGTTTGTTTTGGATGCTATAGGGTTCCTATAGTTTCCTGTGGCCTTTGGGCAAGTTTTGGGACGGATTGGAGGTGGTTAGAAACGGAGATTAGACGATCGGCTTCAAGCAGAATATGTGTGTGGAGTCTGTGTCGATCGACACTAGGTGAGTGTCGGTCGACACCAAGTAGGTGTGTCGATCGACACTTAGGGTCAGTGTGGGTCGACACCAACTTGTTTGACGCTTGTTTCTCTGGTTTGTTGTGTTGTTTGTGTTGCTTCACATTTGAATCTCAGTTGCTTGTGTCTATAGCCTAGTAGATGAGAGGATTGCCTCACTAAGTATTTATGATAATACTTACGCATCACAATTGTTGTTTGTGGTGTGCAGGTATGTGGCATGGAATCATGACGATGAGGAAGAGGATGATCTAGGGTCTCGTTTGTGTGTTTATGGTTATGTATGGTTCTGTTATTGTAACCTTTGATAGAGTTATGCTAGGTTGTTGGATAGAATAGTTTGGAATGTTATTGTGTTGATGTTATATATTTGAGATGATTAATGCTTTATGTTTTCGGCTATGTATGTTGTTGGGTTGTTGGGTTGTTGGTTTAAGTAATATGGGATGCTTAATTATATATTTAAAAAAAACTGGGTTGGGTTGTTTTACTAAACCACATATAACAATCACTTTTTATTAAGTGATTCAAAATGAAGTCGTTTAAATTTTTGACATAATCATATATATATAAAAGTAAGGTTTTGGTCTCTCCTTACTGGTTGATTTTCATTTAATACTTTCTATTTTTTTTTTGCTTTCTAATTTTTTAATTGCTTTAAATAATATTTAAGACCCAATTAACACAATACATTTATTTCATACATTAAAATAAAATTATAACTGAAAATTTTTTTTGCATTAATCATATTCCACCACTCAATTTTATTCAAACACAATAAATAATATTTGTAACTCCAATAATTCTAAATGTAACCTCCGTCAATTCTTATCATATAAATAAGCATTGTCTCATTCTCTCATGTTAATATTTTTTACTTTCTCATTTTCACATTCTCTCATTCTCTTCCACTTCTCTCATTCTCTTCCACAATATCTCAAATCATTTTTTTTTTTATGTTTTCAATTTCTTATTTTTGTTGTATGGGTTACAAAAAACTAAATGAAATATCATAGTAAAATTTTAATGCTAAATTTTAATTTTAGATACTATATATATATTTTACATTGTTTTATATTTAAAGATTCATCTCCATTATCTAATTTGGATTATCATCTTATAAGTACTCATTCTCTCCTCTCTCACCAATATCAAATGTTGTTATATCTAATATGTGTTGTAAGATTTTGATTCTATATTTTAATTTAGAAAGTATTATATATAATTAACATTGTTTTAAATTTTTCTATAATTAAAATATTTCTTTTATATTTCTTGTCTTTCTAATCTGTTCATATTTATTTTTAAAACTTCCATAGCTGAATTTCNAACACAATAAATAATATTTGTAACTCCAATAATTCTAAATGTAACCTCCGTCAATTCTTATCATATAAATAAGCATTGTCTCATTCTCTCATGTTAATATTTTTTACTTTCTCATTTTCACATTCTCTCATTCTCTTCCACTTCTCTCATTCTCTTCCACAATATCTCAAATCATTTTTTTTTTTATGTTTTCAATTTCTTATTTTTGTTGTATGGGTTACAAAAAACTAAATGAAATATCATAGTAAAATTTTAATGCTAAATTTTAATTTTAGATACTATATATATATTTTACATTGTTTTATATTTAAAGATTCATCTCCATTATCTAATTTGGATTATCATCTTATAAGTACTCATTCTCTCCTCTCTCACCAATATCAAATGTTGTTATATCTAATATGTGTTGTAAGATTTTGATTCTATATTTTAATTTAGAAAGTATTATATATAATTAACATTGTTTTAAATTTTTCTATAATTAAAATATTTCTTTTATATTTCTTGTCTTTCTAATCTGTTCATATTTATTTTTAAAACTTCCATAGCTGAATTTCAATTCACATATGTTGGTTTTAACAAAAAAATCAAGTTTATTTGAGAATCTGTTTTAAAAAGTTTATCTTCATTATCTATTTTAGATTAGCATCTTATTTTTCATACTCATACAATATTCACCACACAATAAGGTCATGTTGAAAAGATCCATCTCTAATTCTCTATTATGTAATTTAGATATCTCACATATTCATATATCATTTTTAATAATTTAGAATGATCAATATAATTATCCATTTATAAAGTCTATTTTATTTTGTAAAGTCTATTTTGTTTTGTGATCCAATAGATAAATATGTAAAGATCAATATAATATTTATATTATTTAAGATTTGAGGTTTTTGAAAACAAAAAGAACTTAATTATAAATAAAAAATTCTTGATTTAAGCAAAATGAAAAAAATGATTCCAAAAAGAAATCATGTTTAACTGGAAGTGAAATATATAAAATAATATAATTATTAAAATACCATTTAACTAAATCCTCTAAAGATGAAACCATTAGTATGAAATCTAGCACTATAAATTAAATTGATGAGTGAAAACCAAAAGGATTGAAGTTAGTCTTGGGGTTTTAAAAAATCTTTAGATTGAACTTCATATATATTTTTTAAAAAACTAATTTAGTTTGTCACTTCAAAAGTAATATTTTCAATTTGGAATATTATGTGTGAGTGTTGAGTTTATATCAACAAAATAATCAAAAACTGTAAGTTTAAATTTTGATTGAGCCACTTGGTATTCCTTATCTTTTAAGTCAAAAATAAATTAAAATATTTATTTATAATTAACCCACTTTTAAAGGCATTTAACTCCGTTTAACTCTACATTTAACTCAAATGTAACTCCTATCCAATAATTTTACATTCATTCCTCCAACTAATATATTTCTCTTTCAAGAAAAAATATTTTTGGTAAAATTTTAATATTTTTAATTATTTTAATTGCTTTAAACTTTGAAATGAGGAATATTCTATATACAATAATTTTATACATAGTTATTAACTTTTTGATAATTTTATTTTATTCAATTTTACTATACTACAGTCTTGTGTTTACAATGTCATTAAGAAAAATCTTTAAATCAATGTTTAACCTCTATAAAACATGGTCATAAACATAGATTCTCTCATATTAGGAAAATGTTTAAATTTCTATATTATTATTTATATTAATATAATTAATCAATTTGTAATATTTTTTTGTAGTATTGGCTAATTTTTGATTTATAGAAAAGTTTATGTATTTTAAATTTTGTATAATAAATAACCATACCAAAAAAATGTTGATAGGAGTGTTATTTTGAGAAATTTCTATAAATTTTTTTGAGATTCATACAGTAGTATAATTCTTTCAAGATTATACATTAGTAAAATAATATTTTAGTTTAAGAAATATAATCAAAACTATTATGCATACAACCACGCATTGCGTAGACTAATTACCTAGTATTAGTGATAGTAGAAGATAGTCCTGGGCAGATTAACCGAACCTAATGGACTGAACCGAAACTGAACCAAAATTTCAGTTTTGAGTTCGGTTAGAGGACAATAACCGAATGGATAGTGTTTCAGGTATCCATATATATCGGTTAGTAACCGAACCGATATCCATTCGGTTATCCAAATATACCCGAATAAAACCAAAATCATATTAAAACTGTTATTTACAGGATTCAAACCGAAGACCTATCGGCCTTTAAGGAGCAAATGCAACCACTGTACCACCAAGATATTTTAATAAGTCAATGCATTTTGTAGTTAATAAGGTAATAACATTAAAAATAAAAAAACTGAAACCAGAACTGAACCGATATCATATAAATTTAAACAAAAATATTAAAATATATTATATAACCAAAATATCCAAAAGATATTAGATATATTTGTCAAAAAAATTTCACATTTTTGTTCAAATTGAACAATTTTTTTTAAAATAATTATGTTATTGCAGATATCCGCAACCTAACCAAAAATAACCAAAACTGAACCGAATCCGAACCGAAATAGTAAATTTAATTGAATGTATCCTAAACTCCTATATCTAAAATATCCAGAACTTAATGGATATATCCAGAACTTAATGGATATATCCAGAATCGAACCGAATACCCGAACACCCAAGACTAGTAGAAAACTCTTTTCCTGAAGCGGTACACCAATGAAACAAAAATACCTGATAGTAAACAACGATGTGACAGAGAAAATGTTTGATTAGCCAATTTGTAGTATAATATATAATCTGTTGGCAATGAGAATCAATATCATAATCTCTGGGCAGCAAACTAACCTATGAGACACAAGAGCGACACACCCACTGTGGAAACATTAAATAAGTAAATTTTGGTAGCATAGAACCAAAGTAAATCATTGATACAAAAAATCATAAGGAAAAAAGGTAACTCAGAGAAGAATGATTAAGTACCTAGTATCCAACGAATAGATACGTCTGCATCAATCAAATGGCACGAAAAGAAAAAAAAAAGTCAACTAGAGCTGAATACAGAACTTTGGAAACAAAAACGAGAAGATTATTTTTTGTTGGTAAAATGATCCAATTAAAGAAACTTACTCTTAGTCGAACCGCATGATAGGCTATAGGGGTCTTTACAATAGCAGAGGAACGCACGTGAGGTCTGATTATATCCACAAGTACCCTCAGCGTCTATGAACATTGAATAATCCAAATATATTTATAGAAATTTTGTAAATATATAGACACCAACTAAAATCCAAATTCAAACATACCTTTTGGTGGATGACATTTAACTCCTGATGTTAAGATTTCGTTGAAGCCATGACATTTACCATGAGAGGATAAACATTCTTGACACGCATTCTCATTGATCACTACCTTCACCTCAAACCCTTTTTTTAAAACACTTTCCAAATTGGTCACATTCAACTCTTTCTCTTTTGTAACGAAACTTGTAGGAACCATCAAGGTGAAACTGGAACGGCAGTTCTCAGGTTTTATACCAGGGTTTTCAGACACTGAGATCGGACCTATATCAGGACATGTATAGCTAGAAAGGCTAGGAGGCAAAGAGGAACATTGGTAGAATACGGTGATGGTCTTGTAGGTCGGTGAAAGCTCGAAAGTTTCGGGAGGTAAGGTTGTGTTGGTGAATACAGAGGAGCAAAAAGAACCTAGAAGGTCTTGTTTAGCAAGTGTAAGAGTATTAGATGTCTGATCTAAATGAAGAACAGAGTATTTTTGGTTTGAGATGAATAGAGAGGTGATGTTGTTTTTGTTGCAGTGAAGTTGCAACAATGGGTGACCGCAATCTTTGCGACGGTTCTCTCCCGAGAAGGGGAACCCAGCGGTGATGTTACCACACTGAAACGGAGTCTCACACCAGCCAAGTCGTTGATTACTTGAAGCACAAGGAAGAGGGTGAATTGAGGAGAAGATGAAGAATATGATCAGACAAAAAGTGGGAAGATGGTACATGATTTGTTTGGTTTATGAACAATATGTCTTGGTAGTTTGATTTGTGTTGAGAGAAGCAGAGAAAATGTATTAATGAGGTAGAGAGAGTTAAGCAGCCTCAGGACCATGTCAAGTGGGGAGAGTGGCCTGAGGACCATATCAAGTGGGGGGACATAAGCATAGACTAGGGTCACATGTCACGTTTATTTTTTTGTTTTCTTCTCTATGTTATTTTTTTTTTTTAAATATCTCTCTTAGCATTGTTATCATTCTTTATTTAAAGAAATTGCGGATACCTCGGCAATGGCGGATCCAGAAACGTATTTAACATAGGGCACAAAATAAAAATAAGATAATTAATTAAAATATAATAACAATAATATTAAAAACTCCAAAACCAAAATACAAAATGTTAAAAAATTGTCATAACAAAAACATATTAAGAAGTCGAGTTAATTAAAAAAAAAGGCATTAATAAGCCAATACCCTTCCAGACAAGATATTCTCGAAGTAGTCTTCGTAAATAGGCACTCAATCCGGGCAAAATTACCTAAGAACCCTTCATCCATATGACATCATCTTTTCACCTGTTCATTATTCTCCCTTTTTCGACGAGTTTGAAACTGAAATTGGGAATTTACTGTTAGAGGAAATATCACAAACAATATTTGGGTTCCCTATTTACTATCCATTAGGATTTAGTTTTCTCCTTTTAAATCTGCTTTTTGTATAGTCCATTAAATATTTGAGAGAGAAGCCGCTCAACCACCACGGAGAAGCCACCGGAAAACCTTCGAGAGAGAAGCTGCTCTAAAAACCGTCGGCCACTAATCTCTACGCCATCCAGACCCAAACACAACCACTCTTCAGACAGCTCTACGAGCCACCGTCGCCGTCTTCATCTGCCGTCTTCTAATGCCTGTGATTATGGAGATAACACGCTAGAGGAACCTTGCCATAAATCAGAAAGTTACCACTGTTTCAGTCCCTCTCCTCTCGTCATATCAATTTGACAACATTGAGCTTCCAGATTACCTCGCTCCCCTGACGTCATCACCAAGCGCGTGAATAACAATCCATCGTTTACACCCAGGGCAAATTGGTCAGGAACAAGAACCTTAACACCAACCCTAATGCCTTTCACTGTATGGATCCCTAAATCCGAATCTCTCACCCAAAAAATGCCTGTTTTTACAAATTTCCCTAAGAAGTCCTAAAAACTATTTTACGATATTCCATATCTTGAAATCTTTTTATCACTACTTCATTTGTCACTTTATCTATGTACTCTTTTTCAATAAAATAAATTATACAATCATTTAAAAAATTGATCACTCATTCGGTTTCGTAAGGTAGTCTTCACAATATTCATCGCAGAAAAGCATCTCTTGATTGTAGCAGTGGCAACATGTAAAATCAAAACCAACTTCAAAAGTCGATAAATAAGAGGATGCGAAAGATGTTTTTTGTCCNGAGTGGCCTGAGGACCATATCAAGTGGGGGGACATAAGCATAGACTAGGGTCACATGTCACGTTTATTTTTTTGTTTTCTTCTCTATGTTATTTTTTTTTTTTAAATATCTCTCTTAGCATTGTTATCATTCTTTATTTAAAGAAATTGCGGATACCTCGGCAATGGCGGATCCAGAAACGTATTTAACATAGGGCACAAAATAAAAATAAGATAATTAATTAAAATATAATAACAATAATATTAAAAACTCCAAAACCAAAATACAAAATGTTAAAAAATTGTCATAACAAAAACATATTAAGAAGTCGAGTTAATTAAAAAAAAAGGCATTAATAAGCCAATACCCTTCCAGACAAGATATTCTCGAAGTAGTCTTCGTAAATAGGCACTCAATCCGGGCAAAATTACCTAAGAACCCTTCATCCATATGACATCATCTTTTCACCTGTTCATTATTCTCCCTTTTTCGACGAGTTTGAAACTGAAATTGGGAATTTACTGTTAGAGGAAATATCACAAACAATATTTGGGTTCCCTATTTACTATCCATTAGGATTTAGTTTTCTCCTTTTAAATCTGCTTTTTGTATAGTCCATTAAATATTTGAGAGAGAAGCCGCTCAACCACCACGGAGAAGCCACCGGAAAACCTTCGAGAGAGAAGCTGCTCTAAAAACCGTCGGCCACTAATCTCTACGCCATCCAGACCCAAACACAACCACTCTTCAGACAGCTCTACGAGCCACCGTCGCCGTCTTCATCTGCCGTCTTCTAATGCCTGTGATTATGGAGATAACACGCTAGAGGAACCTTGCCATAAATCAGAAAGTTACCACTGTTTCAGTCCCTCTCCTCTCGTCATATCAATTTGACAACATTGAGCTTCCAGATTACCTCGCTCCCCTGACGTCATCACCAAGCGCGTGAATAACAATCCATCGTTTACACCCAGGGCAAATTGGTCAGGAACAAGAACCTTAACACCAACCCTAATGCCTTTCACTGTATGGATCCCTAAATCCGAATCTCTCACCCAAAAAATGCCTGTTTTTACAAATTTCCCTAAGAAGTCCTAAAAACTATTTTACGATATTCCATATCTTGAAATCTTTTTATCACTACTTCATTTGTCACTTTATCTATGTACTCTTTTTCAATAAAATAAATTATACAATCATTTAAAAAATTGATCACTCATTCGGTTTCGTAAGGTAGTCTTCACAATATTCATCGCAGAAAAGCATCTCTTGATTGTAGCAGTGGCAACATGTAAAATCAAAACCAACTTCAAAAGTCGATAAATAAGAGGATGCGAAAGATGTTTTTTGTCCCCATCATCACACGTGCAAGATCTCCAAGACTCTCCAAATCAGCAAACCTTTTATCTTCACGGATATTGTCGATGTAAATACCAAGTTGATGCTCAAGAGATATCCACTCCATAGAACAAAAATCTTCTGGATAAAACTCAGATAATCTCACAAATTTCGATTGGTCAAACTCTTGGAATGAACCAAAAGGGCTCAAAGACGCAGTGCAACCAAGCAATTCAGTGTTTATCTTGTCAAAACGATCATTAAACTCTTAAATTTGCATATCCAATAGAGTGTAAAAACATTCCACCTGATTATGATGCAAGTTTGTTATGTTGGTTCTTCTTCTTGGCTTCTTTGGATCAACAAATAATTCTTCCATGATGATCAACTCAGTTTTATGACTCTCACAAAAAGAATTAACTTTTTCAAACACATAACACATCCATTATCCCTGAGATTGTACAATTGT
Source organism: Camelina sativa (assembly GCF_000633955.1). Taxonomy (NCBI): domain Eukaryota; kingdom Viridiplantae; phylum Streptophyta; class Magnoliopsida; order Brassicales; family Brassicaceae; genus Camelina; species Camelina sativa. The sequence continues at coordinate 27,692,336 of NC_025689.1, forward strand.
TGCTTGGTAGATTTCACCAGAGACATAGCATTCAAAATGTCTTGATCTTTCCCTTGAAGAGCCACCGATAAAGTACTTGTGATCCCGAGAAGAAGTAACATCAACTGTAGGTAGAACACAAAATCAAAGGTGTGCAAATATTTGATGAGACCATGATATGTCTATATTTTGTCTCCCTTTAGCATATATTTATCGTGCATTTAGCTAGGACAACTGATTGTTTTGCAACATTTTCTAGCCTTTTCTATACATTTTGCATGTCTAGGTAGTTCTTGAATCATCCTTGCATACATTGTGCATTTTGGAGTATTTCAGGTATCTAGGGGACGTTGGAAACACATCACTCAGCATCGTCGTTCGAGTCGCCGTTCGAGCCATCCTCCAAGGCATCGTTCGAGTCGTCGTTCGAGCCATCCTCCAAAGCATCGTTCGAGTCGCCGTTCGAGTCGTCGTTCGAGCCATCCTTCAAGATGTTGTTCGAGTCGCACCACTCTAGTCGTTTGAGTCACTCCACTCGAGACACCTCATTCGAGTCGTTCCACCCGAGTGGGATTTAGCTTTCGACGTCTTCATCAAAGTTGTAGAGAATTGAATCATCTTTCCAATGCCGTTTATTTCAAGCCAATATGAGGTGTGTTTCAAACGTTATCATCGTTTTAGTGGAAGCATATACATCTAGCTCGAGTCGCCACCCGTCGACTCGACCCCCCTCCACTCGAGCCAACACCATTACCCACTCGAGCCACTACTCGTTCGCACATGTCAGGAAGACGTTCCGTCTTACATGCTTCAGGAGATTCCCAAACCGACTCTTCATCTTGTCGTTTTAAGTTTTAGGGATTTACATGTTTTTACTATAAATACGTTTTGTTAAGTCTTGGCGGACATCATCTTATCTTTTATCGCATTTTGTTCTGAAGGTTTCACCTAGCCTCCAAAACCGTTCTGAGACTTTGTATCCAGATATCTTTTAATACATTGAGTTTTTGCATTTGATTTCTTCTGCAAAGTTGTTCATCTCATTTTTACCTATCAAAGAATGCTTGTTTCAATGTTTTCTGAGTTTGTATGGTTGATGATGATTTTCGGATCTGAGTAGTGTGTTAGTTCTTGAGGATGGGAGAGATTAGGTGGAGGATCTTAGGATGTAGAGTGTTTAAGGGTTGATTGCATGATTTCCTTCTGGACTAGAGTAAGAAATACTAGTTTCTCTCTGATCAATTGGGACTAGGTTCGAGACATTTCCACACCCAAAAGGTGTTTGATGAAATGTCTGACCAACTAGTGCCACAGACTTACGTTCCTAGCCTAAGAGATTAGTTGTCTAGGATGTTTGTTGACGTGAATGAACTTGTTTGTCTTGCCTGCTCGACCATGTTCCTCTAGCGAGAGCTAGGTATGGAAGTGGTTGAGTCTGAGTAGCTTTTGCCAAGAGATTGGATTAGCTAGGTTGTGATGTTCATTGTTTAGGGATAGTAAGACATGTCAAAATGGGTCAAAATTAATGGATTAACTCAAACCAAACCAATCCAAAAACTTATTGAGTTGATAATTTGAGTATTAATGGGTTAATGAGTTAAATTGGTTTATGAGTTTAGTGGATTGAGTTGAAATGGATTGGATTAAAATGAGTTTATGGGTTAACTCAAACCAAACCATTGAATTAATTTTGAATACCTTCTTTCCAAAATATCTTCTTCTTCTTCTTCTTTCGATTTCGCTCTCTCTCCCACTTCTTCTTCGATCTGTTCATATTTATTGGTTTAGTAGTTATATTTTTACGTAGTTGTCTGAGTTTTTATGGGTTCTAGCTGTGATTTGATTAACCGACCTCATGCTCTTATGATTCTACACGACATAATTGGCTAATTCCAGGTCGTTGATGAAAACCTTCCTTTTCTTCAAAGTGTATGCTTAGATTCTCTGTTTTTGTTTGTCAGATTGTGATTAACGGTTCTTTAACAAAAAAGATTGTGATTAACGGTTATGATGAGTATTGATCTTCAAATCGATTTCATTAGATCAATTTGGTGTCTGATGAGATTATGTGAACTGGGTTTGTTTCGGTCAGGTGTTTACAAATCGGTTATGACTTAAGATGTTGTTGAGTTAAGACTTTTTGAGTAATGAGTTTTGATGAGTGATTGAGTATGGATCTTAAGATTTCTAGATTATTATTGTTTAAAATTTCTGGTTTTCAAAATTTGAATAATTGGAGACATATATCATGTTTATCATAAACAGTTTATGTATAAAAAAATACACAAGCTTTGATGATTTTATAAAATTACACAAGGTCTAAATTTCTGATTATGATATAAATGGATCAACTCATTTAACCCATTAATCCATTAAACTAAATGAGTTGTGGGTTAATCCAAACCATTTGTTTAATGAGTTGAATTGACTCATTATCCATTAAAACTAAATCTTTATGGTTATGGGTTGGTTTGGGTTAGTTTACCCAACTTGACATCCCTAGGGATAGTTTGCTNTTGTGGCATGTTAAACACTCTGTAGACTAGGATACTCCACCGACATCAATTACTCCCATCCTTAGGACTTTTATCTTTTTGATTGATATTACATTCCCGAGACTGTTTCATTTGTTCATGCTTAGAATCGTTTTCGGTTTCGCTTATTTTTGCTTGCTTCTTGTCATACATTTTCGTTTCTGTTTCTGTGACTCATTTCCGTTTTGTATTTTGACCATCCTAAGATTGTTAGAAAAACACTCTTGTTGAATTGGCTTAACTTGTGACTTCTTGATTGCATCTTGAGTGACTAGCATCATCCCATTTAGAGGTGTCAAGCGGGCTCCATGCCCGCGGGCCTAGACCAAATAGTACCTCTGCGGGGCGGGTATGGACACTAAATATTAGGCCCATTAAAAAGCGGGCCTTGCGGGCCTAGCCCAAGCGGATTGCAGGTTATAGCGGGTTATGTCCGCGGGTAGGCGGGTCGGCCCGCGGTTTTCAATTATTAAATAAAAATAAATATTTAATATAGATATATAACTATTTTATATTATTTTAAACATATATCTTTTAAAATTATGTGACAATACAACTAAATTTAATATAAAAAAATTAAAACATCTATAAATAATTAATATAAACATTAATTTTATTTAAAATTATTTTTAAAATTATAATTTATTAATTTTATTTTATTTTGATAATATATTATTTAGGCCCGCGGGCTGGCCTGTTAACCCGCTGGGCTTAGCGGGGCGGGCTTGGACATAACTTTTATGTCCGCGGGCTTAGCAGGCCGGCCCGTCGCGGTCCAAAAAATTGAAACTGCCCGCCGCAAACGGCTCAGATGGACGCGGGCCAGCCCGTTTGACACCTCTAATCCCATTTGAATTGACACCTTAAGTACTACAATTACATAAGGTTAATTGAACCTACTAGGAGACACACAAAAATCCTAGTATCGGCCATTAGCTTGACATCTTTTTATACCATCACTCCCTTCGCTTTGGACATACTCCAATACTTTCACAATAGAAGGGAATTAAAATGAGAACCCCATCGAGTATTACCAGGTCTCTGAAGTGAAAGCTCCTGATTCAGTCCCTTTCATGTCTTAATTTCACCTTGACTAATTCCTTCTTTGATGATCCTTCGTTGGTCTTCTCGAACCATATCTTTCCTCTTACAAGAGGCTCCAACCACATTTAACAAGACCGAAATCAAGGAATATAATGAAAGTATCTTAAAACAAATTTTATTCTTAATTTTGGAAAAAGTGAAACTAAGAACTTCTTAAGAAACTTTAATATTTCATAGGTCCATTGAAGGTCGTTAAATTTGAGGTTCTTAAAAATATTTTTTGATTGTAATTGTAAATTATTATGGTATTTTGTTTAAATTTAACACATTTATACTTTTAATAACTTTAAAATATTGCATTCAATAAATGACAAAAACAAACAAAAAGAGTTGAGTGTAGTATACAAGCCGATACAAGAACTCAGACAAAACACAAATTTGTAAACAGACAGAGAACTATATTCATCGAGGGATATATAGACATAAGAACAAAAAGAGAATAACCTGTTTGAGAGAATTGGGCAAAGAGTGACTTGAGCTTTGGTACTACGCTCACCAGAAGGCCTTGAAGGCCTTGAAGCACAAGATCAGTAACTGCGGCTCCGTAGTGACCAAGAACAGCAAGAGACATACCAGTTACGTTCAGCATCTGAACTTTCACTTTCGTCAAGTACGAACCAGCTTGGGCCAAAAGGAAGACAACACCTTGATAACAAAGACATGTCCACAAAACGCATGAAACTCACATAACATAGAGAAAGCAATCAGACCATACCATAACACAAGTAACAACAAAAACAGAGAGACAACCATTGATCACAGACCATAACACATAAACACAAACATTGATAACTGATCACAGACCATAACCATCAATCTCATAAACATTAGAACAAAACAAAAACACTGATAATTGATCACAGACCATAATGCAAACCCATAACCGCTTTGAAAGAACATAACACAAACTTGATCATTGATAACAGAAGATAACACAAACTGATTCAAGCTTTTAGAAGAACATAAATACAAACATTGATCAAGAACAGAAACACAGTATCTCTATTTCAATATATCTACCATCTGTTGCAAGTTTTCTAATTAATCTCACAAAAAAACAGAGAAAAAAATGGATCAATATCAATCAAACTAATTTTACTAATATCAATTCCCAAATCATAAAACCCTAAATTTGCTAAACATCAAATCCTAATTCAAAAGACATCAATATAACCCTAAATTAACACGATCTACACTTCGAACTTCAGAGTGATACGTACCATGGGAACAAAATTAGAGCATCCTTGAACCAAACACAGAGAATTGGTTAACTTCCCGATTTGGGGAACCAGAAAACGTCGATGGTCACCGGCGTCGCTGGAATGATGATAGCGACAGATCCAAAACTCATTTCCGACTCATATTGTCTCTCAATTCGACGGATCGAATCTTCAGCATAGATTTCACGTTTTTGAGAAACGGAGAAACGAAGAAGAAAGAGGGGAAAAAAATAACTGTTTTTTTTTTGGTTAATTAGTCCAATTAATCATAAACCGACACATAAACGATTCTTAACAATCCCAGAGTCACTAAGCTTAGGATCGATTGTTAAGTTTATTATGTATTTTGATTTAATTTTAATAGTTTTATTGTTAAGATATTTGGTAACATACTCTTAAGATTCCTCAATGGAGATACTCTAAGAAGTAAGAATAGTCAATAGACTTAGTCTCTAGTGGTGTCACATATCAAATTTATTATTATTATTATTATTATTATTATTGTTATTATTATTATTATTATTTCTCTATGATATTTTATTGAAACGTCTCTCTTAGCATTGTGATAGTTCATAATTGTTTAGTTAAGGAAATGGCGGGAAAACTATATAGTAAAATTTCTATAAATTAATAAATATTATAAATTAACAAAATTGTCTCATTCCAAATTAAGTCGGAATAATAATTAGTAAAATTTAATAAAAATAATAAAATAATAATTTTTTGAAATCTTAAACATATGGTCTCATTAATATCATAAATTAATAATCATACAAAATTACATATATATATATATATATATTGATATCTAATATGTATGCTTTAAAAAAATTGAATTTTATTCGAGAACTTATTTCTATAAAATAATTATTATATATTATTTTTAAACTATAATGTTATAAAAAAAACTCTATAACATGACATAAAAATGAAACGATCGTACTCGGATTCCCAATCCCCGCATAGAATCTACAGGATCTCACCGGAACCCTATAATTCCGACGAGACAACCGGCGTAGAAATCGCTCCTTACAAAAACTTCCACAAATACACCAAACATCACCTCATCTAGTTACTGAGTCGCACAACCAACCACCCCTAGTGACCAAGTAACAAGAGAGGTGGGCTGGAATATTTGATTCCGTCCAGCCACAGACAACACTTCCCCACAAATATTCCAATTCACTATCAACTCCTCTAGTGTCAAACAGCACCTCCAACTAGTGTCAAACGTCACCCATCGCACCACTTGCGAACCAACACACATAGTGTCGATCGACACTCTCCTAGTGTCGGTCGACACCGACGCCCACGACATCACTTCCGTCGATATCCCCTCACTCAATCCTAACTCCAGCTGTTCTCCTATGACCCACACACACAACAACAGCTGGTATCGACCGACACCACCTTTCTGTAGCTCGACACCCCAACCTTACCACAAAACCATATATGCCATACCACAATAGAGACACTTGAACAAAACACAAACCAACCGTCTATTTCACAAACCCACATTTGGATATGAAGCTTATAGCATCACGAATCTCCTCACCAAATATCAGCCAAATCGGACTTCGTTTCATCCTCCAAACGTTGCTCTAAAGTAGTCATCCCGGACCAGTTCTCGATGTTTGTCCGTAGGTGTTGGTGTCGAGGGACACCAACCCAGAAATCATGAACAGAGCCTCCGTTCAAGCTTTCTTTCGCGACAAACCCCTAAACCTTCAAAACCATTGATTCTCTAATCAAATAAACACCAAAACAACACGACTTACCTGGATAATAGCTAGGAGAGGGCCTCTTTCTCTATCTCGATCCACAACCAAGTAATCACATCCTTCTCCACACATATATAGATGATGGATCTCCATTCTCCTTCTCTTAACCCTCCTCAAGGCTCTCTTTGCTCTCAGCATTAAATTCACCACCTTTCTCCTTCTCTCCCAGAAGCGACGAAACCAACCCCGAAGAAAAGAGGCTGTCGAGTCTTTAAATCCAAACCAAACCAAATTAACTGCAGGAGTTAGATGTCATCCACCAAAAGGTAACTTTCATATCCAAATCCAAACCAAATTAAACCGAGTGATTTCAAAACAGACCGAACAACCAGCAATTTAGTGGTGTCGACTGATACTATCATTGGTGTCGATAGACACCCATTCTAAATTGGGTTCGGGATGTTACAAAAAAGTAACTAATTTTTTTCTAAAAAACTCAATTTCTAAATGTGCATCATTTCATTTTGATAGTTTTATAAGCTAATAAAATACGATAATTTAAATTCTTATTGATAAATTTAAATTTATGTATATCATGTGTGTAAGTGAATTTATCTATATTATTTGTAATATATTTTAAATATTTTCTTTTTAATATTAAAATTTTAATTCTAAAACCATAAAGTTTATAAAATTCAAAAATCTAATCTTAATTTTGTAAAATTGTCTAAATTTCATACTTTATAAGAATTTAAACAATTAAAAGAAAAATCTATAAATTTATAATTATTGTTAATTTATACAATAAAATGATAAATATTAACTTATAAATTAATAAAATGAAATGGTCCCAATATTATTAATTTATAGAGATTTTATTGTATATTGCAAGAATTATGATACTGTATTAATTATGCAAAACTTCTATGTGGTTAATAAGCTCTCAGCAAGGTTCAAACTGCAAATGATTATGGGAACACTATTATGCACTGTGCATGAATCATGAATTCATGATGTCGTATATAAAGGGGGTATTCTCAAAAATGCCCCTTTTTCCATACCCCTTTTTAAAAATAGCCCTTCAGATCATTTTTAAAACTACCCCTCTTTATATATAAAATGACCAAATTACCTTTTTTAAGTAACAGCAAGAATGTACAGTCATCAAAATCGAAAATATTTTCCCGCTAAAAAAATTTCCCGCCAAAATCAAAAAATCTTTTCGCCAAAAAAAAATTTTTCCGCCAAAATCGAAAATTTTTTCCGCCAAAAATATTGAAATTTATGCCTTTTAAAAACATTGTAAATGCTTTTAAAAAACTTTTAAAAGCGTTTACAAGGTTTTTAAAAGATTTTTAAACACATTGTAAACGCTTTTAAAAACCTTGTAAATGCTTTTAAAAAGCTTTTAAAAGCTTTAAAAGCATTTACAAGGTGTTTAAAAACCTTTTAAAACCCTTTTAAAAATCTTATAAAAACTTTTACAAGGTTTTTAAAAATATTGTAAAAGTGTTTACAATGTGTTTAAAAACCTTTTAAAAATCTTTTTAAAAACCATTTGAAAACTTTTTAAAAACATTTTAAAAACCTTTTAAAAACCTTGTAAAAATCTTGTAAAAGCGTTTACAAGTTGTTTAAAAAACATTTTAAAACTCTTTAAAAGATCTTGTAAAAGACTTTACAAGGTGTTTATAAGGCTTTTATAAGGTAGAAACTTTATAAAACTTTTTAAAAACCTTGTAAATTTTTTTTGGCGGGAAATTTTTTTTTGTCGAAAATTTTTATCAAACTTTTTTGACAAAAAAAATTTTGGTGGGAAAATTTTTTCGAAAAATTTTTGGCGGGAAAATATGTCGGAAATTTTTTGACGGAAAAATTTTGTTTTTCTTTTTATTGAATAAAATAATTTTCATATAAGGGTAAAATAATCATTAAAAATTAAAGGAGGGCAAAAAAAATAGCCAGAAAAGAGGGTATTTTTGAAAAGAGGTATATCAAAAGAGTTATTTTTAACAAATTCTCTATATAAAGTAAGGTACATCTAAGTGTTTTGAAACTGAGAGAATATTTGAAGAAAACCGAGAATTAATTGTCGCTTTTCCGGATGTCAAATTTTTCCAATTTGCTAGTTTGAGAGTATTCAAAAGAAAGAGTACAATCATTAATGAATTATTTAGGAAACCCAAAAAGCCTGTAGTATATTTTTCTCGAACTTAATATTTAGTTTAGTGTACTTTTTGAATAAAATTTAAAGATTTTTGGGTAACATTTTTTATATGAATAAAAATTAATTTGAGTTAATATATGTGGAACACAAAAACGAAATACAAAAGTAAAATTCTGCGGCATAGTAAATTTTGTGAGTTGAACAGCTGCTTAGTTTTGCGTTCGTTTAACACCAATGAAACTAATTTCTTCAAGTTTGGATCTCCAAGTCTGAATCTTTTTGAGCCAAATGTATATGTCTACATACCAATGTTGATTCTTTTACCAATTAGTAAATTGGCCAACTCTTGGCAATATCCTTTAAAGATAACACATCTATATGCCTATGTTCAGCAAAGTCCAGTCTTTAAAAAAAAAAAATCTATAATGGGGCCTTTTGCAAAATCCAGAAAAATCTAAAATCCCTTAATAATTTTTTTTTTTCTAAAAGAAATTAGGCCTTCTTATTTTAAGATTGTTTCCAGCATTTATAATGGACCCATGTCATTTGCCTATCTTGCCAGGCAGAAACAGGCCAGCAATGTTACATCGTTTCAATTAACTTTTTTTTTTTGTCAAACTGCTTGAATTAACTTTGGCATCACTTCCTAATGCATTTTATACTATTTTGAAAGTTTTATTATTCACAAGTTTATGAACTTAACATAGTTTATAAGCTTACGTTTATCGGGTTAACTTAAAAGTTTCAAATTTGTTAGTCTAAATAACAATAGAAATAATCAATTGGTGGCCAATATTTTAAAGATTTCTACCCAAATATCTAGAAGTTGATTCCTAGAAAATGCATTTTCGTAGCAGATTAAAAGTGCAATGCCAATCAAAAGTTCCAAAGTGTCGTAGGTGTATGTAACATTCTATTTTCAAGAAATATGATAGTACATGCAGAAGATCTTAAAAGAATTTGGTCATTTATGTCGTTAAATTACACTTATCATTTTGATCAACTATACCAAAAAACAATTATAGTTAAGCGTGGTTGAATTGGAGTAATTTCAAAATGGTTGATATTCTAAAAACTAATTATAAAAACTGCGTGAGTGTGGACAAAACACGACAAAAAAACGGATAGATGTAAAAATAGTAAATAAGTCTATAAAATTTTTCGGATTAACCGAACCGACCGTCAAATAAAAATAAACCAACATATCAAAAAAGAATGTAGGGTTTATAAAAAAAAAGATGACGGTCGAAACATTACAGTATGTAGAGTAGTCCGTCATGGTCTCAAAAGTTAAGGATAAGATTATTCATCGTTGGTATGGTGAAGGTTTGTGAGTAAAAGATCCGAGCGTGTGAACAAAGAGAAATCTAAGTGTGATGGAGAACAAAGAAAAATCTAAGTGTGATGGAGAAAGTTGCACGTCATGGAAGTGTTCATGATCTTATTTATCATAATTGCACATGTTGCATTTAAGTCCGAAAAATCGACAAAGGAAAAACCAGAAATAATTTTTTTTTTTCTCATTATCCATCTATATCTTCTTTAGATAGGTTTGGTCAAATATTTTTATAATAACTAAAATTTATTATACTCTTAATTATGGAATAAAAAAATGGAATCTAACTAAAACCCTTTAATTGAAATTATCGACCATTAATAAAAAAATTAACATCAAATCCAAGTATCATTTGGTATAAATTAAAAATTAGAAAATATGAGATTATAAATTGACACGAAGGTATTTAAATTACATAAAAGATATATTACTGAGAAAGTTACAACAAAAAAATGTTTTTAATAAGAAAATTGGAAATAAAAAGGTTATTTTTCTTAAATTTTTGCAATTGACTCATTTTCTAGTTTTTCGTAAAATCTTCAACGAATAATCTTGGATTCAAAAGAAGATAAAAGTGTTCTACTAAATGCGTTAAACCAATAATTAAATTATTTTTTATCTACGTATTCTATATTTCTATGACTAAATTTGTTAACTATTCCTAAATTACCTTTACATGAGGATCCTCATAACATCACAGATATATATATATATATATATATATATATATATTTTGTATTTTTGGATGGATAAAATATGATCTACAAAGTTATAAATACACATTATGGATTTAAAATATGTATTCTATACATTGTGCAAGTCTTACAAAATTTAGATAATGTACTCTCACTGTACATGTTTTATGAAATTTAGTAGTTTATTTATGTTCTACGGGTATTAGAATACTAATGTCTTCAAAATTTAGAATACATATTCTATTGATATCCTATATATTCTACAAAAAAATAGATAAAAATCTGTGGAATTTAGAATTTTTTTTTATTTTTTTTTGGCAAAGGGGTTTTTTTTTTCATTAAAAACTATAGATCAGATACAAGATTGCGAAGAGAGGATTTTGCAAGGGCGTCGGCCTCTTGGTTATTCCATTCCCCTTTGGAATAAACTTAAAGGAAATTTTTCTGAATTTAGATAATAGAGTCAGGATATCATGAAGAATCCCGTGGAGCTCCGTCGATGGTTGCTCCTAATTGATGGCTTCGATTACCTGTATGGAATCTGAAGCGATTGAGAGGTTTGTGATCCATAAGACGAGGGCTTGTTGGAGTGCTTTATAGATCACTATTGCTTCCGCCGTAAGCGGTGATCTGATATTAAGGTCCGCGTCAACTCCTTTGTGGCGGTATCCTGCGCCTCGATTGGCGATTACCCACCCATACCCGCTGCTTTGTGTTCCGCTTGCCACGCCGCATCCGTACAGCATGTGTCTCCTTGCTCTGTCTCACCGATCTGTCTGGCTGAACTCGCCTTTCGTTTTTGTTCGATTGGGGGCACTTCTTGTGCTACATGCCATTCCCGGGCCATGGTAATAGCACGTACAAGTGTATTCGTCGCGGTTTCTGATTGATTGTTGAAGATTTTTTGGTTGTGGGCTACCCAAATTGCCCAAAGAATCCATGGCATTAAGGGGCCTTCAGATATTCCACTTGGCGGTAAGCAAGTCAGGAGGTTGGAAGTCTCCAGACCTGATCTAATATTGGGTATTTGATCTCCTGAGAAGATGCTTTTGAAGGGTGCCAGATTCCATATATGACCAGCAAAGTTACAGTGGAAATAAAGGTGGAGGAAAGTTTTGATACCTCCGCAGAAAGGACAATTTGCTGTGGAGTTTATTCCTCTTGATCTAAGTAAGTCCCCCACTGATAATGCTCCTCTCATTAATTTCCAAAGAAAGAATTTGATTTTCGGTGAGCTTTTCGTATTCCAGTTTTCCTTTGTCCATTTGAACTCTCGGGTTTCTGCTGGGATTGACTCCTCTTCTAAACTTGCTTCAGGTTTTAAGCCTTCATAGTAAATCGACTTGACAGTGTATACGCCTGTTTTTGTAGGAAGCCAAGCATAGGAATCTTCTGCCCCCATGGAGCTGATTTTAATCTGCAGGATTTCCTCTTCCAATTCTGGTAAAGTTTGTAATTTTCTCCCTATCCCAATCTCGGGTTGCAGGGGAAATAAGCTGATCAACCATAAGTAAATGGCTAGTTTCAGGTGGGGGTCCCATAGGTTGTTGGGGTGAGCTGATTGAAAACAAGGATCATGCCAGATACTTGTTGTTCTCCCATTACTTATTACTTTTCCCATCTTGATCTTTAAGAGGTCAAAATTTCTTTTTAAAAATGGAAATTAAATCTTAAAATAGTGAAATTTAAATAGGCATTTTAGACACTCGTTTTCCATGTCTAGATAAAAGCAATAGACAATTTTAAATTATGTAAAATATCAACAGTCATGAAAACTAACGATACACAATATTACACATGACAAAACTAAGCCATCAATGACATTACCAAGTCAACTATTTTAAACTACTAGGACTCGGACCTCCGCGATATTGCGAGGGAAGTATTTTAGAAAAAAAATAATATTAAATTTAAAATTATACATTATGAAATTATTTGAATATAATAGAATACTTTGAATACATAAACTGTTACTAAAAACACAACCATCAAAATGAAAATTATAACAAAAAATTTTATGTAGAATAGACCCAACTTTGCAAAACATATTTTTTAAAGTATTATAAATATAAGATATTTTTATGAAAAATTAAAGTAAAGAGTAGAATTAAAAAAATCATTATGACAAAATGATCCTAACTGAGAATATTGAACTAATGGTTGTAATGAGTAAATGTAATTTTTTATTAAATAACTATAATTAAAAATATATTTAATAATGAGTGAAATTGTATCAACGAAAAATTAAAATTAAAACACATAACTCTTAAAAACAAAATAAAATTAATTTTAAATATTAAAATAGTTTTTAACAAAAATATACGATAAATAGACTCAACCGTAAATTTTATATTAAGTTTTATTAAATTTATATATTACTATAATCATTTCTAAAATTTTAGTTAGATTATAGAATAACATTGAATATTAGATACTAATATTCAAATGATTTAGATTCAACATAAAACAAAAAAATTGTTTCAACAAACAATGATTTGTTAGTTATTGATGAAGAGACAAATATATAGAGAGTTCAAAAGATATGACTATTTAAAGAGACACACCTATTAGACCGAAAAGTTGTGATAAAAAATATGAATAAAATATAGTGAAAAGATACAACTCTACAATTAACAAATGCAACTGTTTGAGTTTAAAAAAAGAAAAAACCAAATTTTTTCAAAAAGTACTACTACGAGTCGCAACTGTTGTTCTTATTTATTCAGATTGTTATTATTATTTTTAAATATTAAAATATATTTTTTAACGAAAAGGTACGATAACACAAAACTGTAAATTCTATATTAATTTGTATTAAATTTCTCTATTGCTATAATCATTTCTAAACTTTTAGTTAGATTATATAATAACGTTGAATATTAGATATTAACATTCAATTATTTAGATTCAACATAAAATAGAAATTTTGTTTCAACGAACTTGTTAGTTAGTGATGAAGAGACAAATATAAAGAGAGTTCAAAAAGCATGACTATTTAAATATACACACCTATTAGAATGAAAAGTTGTGATGAAAAAATATAAATAAAATATAGTGAAAAGACACAACTCTACAATGAACAAATACAACCGTTTGAATTTAAAAGAAAAACAATTTTTTTACGAAAAGGTACTATGAAATATCACAACTGTTGTGTCTACATTTGATTGTACCTACAAATTCATATAAACTGCTTTTAAATAGAAGGCATCTTTATTACCATATTCAAAAGTCAAATCCAAAAGCTCACTATATAATCTATCTTTTTTTTTTGTCATCAGATAGAACCAAGAAAATAGAGTTTTAACAAAAGCAGAAAAGAAAGCAAAAAGAAAGGCAAAAACTACAACCAACTATAACGCCTCACTTCTCACTTGATCATGAAGCCAAGAAGGCCCTCCAAGTGAAATGTAAGACTTAAACTGACCATCCTTTGTGACACTCGATGCAATTGCCATCGCAACCTTGTTGGCAGAACTCGTAACTGAATAGCATCTCCACGAAGAGAACTTAGACAAGGTCAGTAGAATCTCAGTTAAGACCAAATGGAACCGTGGCCACCCTGTGGGGTTGTTAATAGCCTCAACAGCCAATGCATTATCCATGACAAACTCCACTTTAGGTATCTGCAAGATCAAAAGCGCCTCTATTGCCCACAAAAAGGTGCGTAGTACCGCAAGAAAACGTGATTCAGAGGCCGTCAGGGCATGCCTAGCATGGTATAAAACCTGGCCGTGGTGGTCTCGCACTATATAATCTATCTAACTCTTAGAAAAAAACTCTAGGTATTTTCATTAAATTTTTATATATAAAATTAACTAAAAGTTGGAAATTAGATTCATCATTCCAAAAATCTTTTGTTAAATCAAGAATTAGAGGAATTTCTTTACTTTTAAAAGAATGAATGCTAGAGAATAAATTAGAGAGCTGTAAAAACCGTTGAGATTGAAATATTTTTATTATTTTGTGTCATGACAAAAAAAATAAAAGCAGTTCAAATAGACAAATATATATAGATTTTAAAAGATACTAATATTCGAATATACACAACTCTACAATGAACAGTTGCAACTTTACAAAAAAACCATTACAATAAACAATCGCAACTTTTTATAAAACACACAATTTATTTTTTCTACAGATTTTTTTGGAAAATTATCCAAAAAGTACGATTGAAAAACACAACATTTGGTGGCATTTATTCGGATTGCTATTATATATAGATTAGTTTTCAAATTAAAGTATTAGTTTTCAAATTCACACGGTACAAGGAGAGTGATCCAAGCTTGGCAACAGAGCAAAAGACAAAAATTCAGGTATTATTAAAACAGGTAATTTGTACGGTAGCAAAACGTAGGTTCGTAAAGAAAACGTCATTCGAATTGGAGCAAACCATCACACATTTATTCTTATTGATGACCCATCCAACAATAAACTAAAGTTGAATGAAGAATCAAAGAAACAAGAGTTTTAACAAGAGTTTTAACAAGAGTTTTACTACAAATCAACAATCCNCCTACTGTGAATTTTTCAAACAAAGAGTTGGGAAAACTTGAGCGTGAGAACAGAAAAGCAGCCAAATCTCTGAAGATGGTTAATCCGATCATTCTGATGCGTGAGGAGGCTGGTGTTTTGAGGGATCAAGAGGGCCACTTGCACAATGAGCTTGGCCAAAAGCTTGATGTAGAGGGCAATGTGATTGCCGAACCTGTTGTCAACGAGCAGGCTGTCGTGAATCAGCAAGCTGGTGTCGTTGATGAGAGATATATTGAACAATAATATAAAAATTTATATTCTTGAAAGCTCTACTTTTGTGAACAAGAGAATCATAGAAGAAGAAAAAAACTTTGCTTTTGGAGTTATCTACGGCAACAAAAAATATAATGAGAAAGTGAATAAATGTTGTATTTTTCCCTATATATTCTCCAAACTGTTTGAGAAATAGATCAAAATTGTTTTGGTAAATTTTAATAGTTTTGTAACATTTTTAAAATACGAGAATATAATGGGATTTTAATTATATAAAAGTATATATGACCAAACATAAATATAGAATGCTGACAATAATTTAATTATTTATCATTTCTTTTCAATTTCTCCTTTTTTTTTACGCGTATTTGATTAAAAAACGAGAAGGATAGTCCAAGTACAGAGAAAACCAATGACAACAACATGAACAAAATACAAAACAGAACAAACCATTAACGGACTATGTTCCCATGCCTCACCGTTCTTGCTACTTACACGTTTTTGTTTTTCTTCTTTTTGGTGTTTCAAGTGCATGCCTCCTATACCTCACACAAAGAGCAACAAGTCTGGTCCTACTGTGAATTTTTCAAACAAAGAGTTGGGAAAACTTGAGCGTGAGAACAGAAAAGCAGCCAAATCTCTGAAGATGGTTAATCCGATCATTCTGATGCGTGAGGAGGCTGGTGTTTTGAGGGATCAAGAGGGCCACTTGCACAATGAGCTTGGCCAAAAGCTTGATGTAGAGGGCAATGTGATTGCCGAACCTGTTGTCAACGAGCAGGCTGTCGTGAATCAGCAAGCTGGTGTCGTTGATGAGAGATATATTGAACAATAATATAAAAATTTATATTCTTGAAAGCTCTACTTTTGTGAACAAGAGAATCATAGAAGAAGAAAAAAACTTTGCTTTTGGAGTTATCTACGGCAACAAAAAATATAATGAGAAAGTGAATAAATGTTGTATTTTTCCCTATATATTCTCCAAACTGTTTGAGAAATAGATCAAAATTGTTTTGGTAAATTTTAATAGTTTTGTAACATTTTTAAAATACGAGAATATAATGGGATTTTAATTATATAAAAGTATATATGACCAAACATAAATATAGAATGCTGACAATAATTTAATTATTTATCATTTCTTTTCAATTTCTCCTTTTTTTTTACGCGTATTTGATTAAAAAACGAGAAGGATAGTCCAAGTACAGAGAAAACCAATGACAACAACATGAACAAAATACAAAACAGAACAAACCATTAACGGACTATGTTCCCATGCCTCACCGTTCTTGCTACTTACACGTTTTTGTTTTTCTTCTTTTTGGTGTTTCAAGTGCATGCCTCCTATACCTCACACAAAGAGCAACAAGTCTGGTCCTACTGTGAATTTTTCAAACAAAGAGTTGGGAAAACTTGAGCGTGAGAACAGAAAAGCAGCCAAATCTCTGAAGATGGTTAATCCGATCATTCTGATGCGTGAGGAGGCTGGTGTTTTGAGGGATCAAGAGGGCCACTTGCACAATGAGCTTGGCCAAAAGCTTGATGTAGAGGGCAATGTGATTGCCGAACCTGTTGTCAACGAGCAGGCTGTCGTGAATCAGCAAGCTGGTGTCGTTGATGAGCCAAACCTTGGTGTCGATCGACACTAACCAGGTGGTATTGATCGACACCAACCAGCAGCAGACGTACGTGGAACTGTCAACCACGTACAGAACCTAGTTCGAAGATAGGATCAAACCGGGATCTGATCAGGACCATTGCTGACTACAACCGGGCTGATCTGGTGTATGAGAACCGGTCTGCTATTGTTCCTCCTCCATTCCAAAGGAATGATTTTGAGTTAAAACCTGCGTACTTTCAACTAGTTGGGCAGAGACATTTCTCTGCTTTGCCCAATGAGAAGCCCTTGGACCACATTGAGCATTTTGAGGATCTTGTGACTAGTATCAAAGCTAATGGGGTGACTGAGGACTACATCTTCTGCAAACTCTTCCCCTACTCACTTGCAGGAAAGGCATCTCAGTGGTTGAAGCAGTTGCCAGCTGGATCATTGACAAGTTGGTGTGATGTCAAGGTGGCTTTCCTCAACTATTTCTATGATGATGTAATGTCAGATGAGTTGAGAATCAAGCTGTCTTCTTCAAGCAAAGACCAGATGAAGCTTTCAAGGCAGCTTGGGTGAGATTCAAGGCTTACCAAAGGGACTCTCCACACCATGGTTTCTCAAAGGTTCAATTGCTAAGTATCTTCTTTAGAGGGTGTGACTGGGAGTATCAGTTGGCTTTAAATGCTGCAAGTCATTGGAATTTCAAGACAAGACTTCCAGAAGATGCTGAATGTTTGATTGAGAATTTAGCTGCTAGCAATAGTACTAAGAGAGCAGATGCTGAAAGGAAAAGACTACATGGAGGATATGATTCAAACCAGTTAGCTTCTGTTAATGCTAAGTTGGATTCGGTGCATAATCTCCTTGTGGGTAAGAAATCTGTTCATTTTGCTGCTGAAGTTGAGACATATGAGCCAAAACCTGATCAAGGAAATCATGAGGAAGAGGAGGTGAACTATGTCTATGGGAACCAAGGACAGCGGTTTGGAAATCAGCAAGGTAGTAGACCTTACAGTGGAAACAGCCAGCGCAATAACTTTCAGGGCAACTCTTCTGGTTTCACACCCAAACCTGAATATCAGAAGCAGCCACAAAACAGTGGATACACAAGGACTTATGGCAACAATTCATATCAGTCCCCACCTCCTAAGTCAGCTGAGACTAGTAAGATGGAAGCTATGCTTGAGCAGCTTTTGCAAGGTCTGGAACAATTGACAGTAACTTTTAATGGGAAGCTGGATAATGTCTATACAGAGCTTAATGGCAAGTTTGAAGCTTTGAACATTCATGTCAAGAAGCTGGAGAATCAGGTTGCGAAGACTGCTGGGTCTGTGAAAAGGCAAGAAGGTTATCTCACTTCAAGAATTGAATCAAATCCTAAACATTCTTGCAATGCAGTCACATTGAGAAGTGGCAAACAACTCCATTCTATATCCCAGAAGAATCAAACTGATGATCTACAGGAGCTGATTGATATAGAAGAAGAAGAAGATGTTTCTGCTGAGCCAGTATCGACCGATACACAGGAGCATCGGTCGATACCAAAGTCACCCGAAGTCGCGAGCAAAACACAAAACGATGGTGTCGATCGACACCAACAAGGTGGCATCGATCGACACCCTTCATGGACTGAACCTAAACTCGTGAAATCTCCTACTCCAATTGCAGAAAGAGTCTACATACCTAAGGTTCCACTCCCCAAGAATCCAAGGAAGTCTAAACAAGAGCTAGATGATGTTAAATGCAAGGCCATGATGGATAAGCTTATTATTGAGTTGCCTTTGGTTGATGCTGTTAAGAATTCTCCAATGCTTAGGAGATATGTCAAGAGGATGGTTACCAAGGATTTTAATGCTGAGCAAGGAGTTATGATGATATCAGCCCAAGTCAGTGCCATCATTCAGAACAAGATCCCAGAAAAACTTCCTGATCCAGGGAGCTTTGTTCTTGATTGCACTATCTTCACTGACAGATTTGCTAGATCTTTGTGTTATCTTGGTTCTAGTGTCAACCTCATGCCAAGATCAGTAGCACTCAGCCTGGGAATGACAGATTTCCAGCCTACTAAGCTCACTCTCATCCTTGCTGACCGATCTGTTCGTATTCCAGATGGTGTTCTTGAAGATGTTCCAATTAAGATTGGTGAATGCTTGATACGTACTGATTTTGTGGTATTAAAGTATGAAGAGGAACCCAAGGACCCTCTTATTCTGGGAAGATCATTCTTAGCCACTGCTGGAGCTATAATTGATGTCAAGAAGGGTCAAATTAGTCTCAATATTGGTGATCTACAAATGCGTTTTGACATGGACAAGCTAGTTAAGAGGCCAGCCATTGATGGACAGACATTCTATGTAGACACATTGTCTAATCTGGCTGAAGAGATATTCCAGGAGCTGCATCCTGAGGATCCATTAGAGAGAGCATTGGTTGCTTCTGCTGAAGAAGCTGAGCATCTAGATGACATTGCTGCTGGGTATGTCAAACTGCTTGATGCTAATGAACAAGTGAAGAAGCTGGTTGCTAAAGAGGAATTGGTTAGTACTTCTTCACAAGCTGCAACGGTTTCTGATTGGAGTCTTGAAAAAGCTCCAAAGCTTGATCTCAAGCCACTTCCTGCAGGTTTAAGGTATGCATTTCTAGGTGAGAACTCTTCTTATCATGTTATTGTTAGTGCTTCCTTGAACAATGCAGAGCTCACTTTACTGCTAAGCAAGCTGCGCAAGTTTTGCAAAGCTCTTGGCTATTCTCTTGATGATATTACAGGAATCTCTCCAGACTTGTGTATGCATAGGATTCATCTTGAGGAAGGAGCTAAGACATCCATTGAGCATCAGAGGAGACTGAACCCGAATTTGCAAGATGTTGTCAAGAAGGAGATCATGAAGCTGCTGAATGCTGGGATCATCTATCTGATATCTGACTGCAATTGGGTTAGTCCGGTACATGTTGTTCCTAAGAAGAGTGGAGTCACAGTGGTGAACTATGACAAGAATGAGCTGATCCCTACAAGGACAATTACTGGTCATCGGATGTGCATAGACTATAGGAAGTTGATTGCCTCAACAAGGAAAGATCACTTCCCACTTTCTTTCATTGACCAGATGTTGGAGAGGTTAGTTAATCATCCATACTACTGCTTTTTGGATGGTTACTCAGGCTTTTTCCAGATTCCTATTCATCCTGATGACCAAGAGAAGACCACTTTCACTTGTCCCTATGGTACCTTCTCTTACCGCAGAATGACCTTTGGTCTCTGTAATGCTCCTGCAACATTTCAAAGATGCATGATGTCTATCTTCACTGATATGATTGAAGATTATATGGAGGTTTTCATGGATGATTTTTCAGTTTATGGATCCTCATTCAAAAGCTGTTTGGATAATCTCTGTAAGGTGCTAGCAAGGTGTGAAGAGAAACATATGGTGCTTAATTGGGAAAAATGTCATTTTATGGTTAGAGATGGCATAGTGCTTGGCCACAGGGTTTCAGAAGCTGGAATAGAAGTTGACCCCGCTAAGATAGAGGTGATGACGGGTCTTCAACTACCAGAGAATGTGAAGGAAGTGAGGAGCTTTCTTGGGCATGCAGAGTTCTATAGGCGTTTTATCAAGGATTTCAGCAAGATAGCAATACCACTTTCTGCTTTGTTGTGCAAAGATGTCAAGTTTGAATTTACTGATGAATGCCGCATAGTCTTTGAGAGGATCAAGCAGGAGCTTGTGAGTGCACCTATTGTTCAGCCACCAGATTGGGATCTTCCATTTGAAGTAATGTGTGATGCTAGTGACTTTGCAGTAGGAGCAATGCTGGGACAAAGAAAAGATAAGAAGCTTCATGCAATCTACTATGCAAGCAGGACACTTGATGAGGCACAAAGAAATTATGCAACAACAGAGAAGGAGTTGTTGGCTGTGGTGTTTGCTTTTGAGAAGTTTAGGTCTTATCTGGTTGGTTCAAAAGTCATTGTTCATACTGATCATGCTGCATTAAGGTACTTGATGCAGAAGAAGGATGCTAAGCCTAGACTTTTGAGATGGATTCTTCTTCTACAAGAGTTTGACATTGAAGTAAGGGATAAGAAGGGGATAGAGAATGGTGTTGCTGATCACTTGTCCAGGATTAGGATTGATGATGATGTCCCAATTCGTGATTGTCTACCTGAGGAGCATGTATACCTTGTTGAAACTGGGTTTCGGACTGATGACTTGAAGGATTTGTCTTCGGATGCATGTGGTGTTGATCGACACCATACTAGCATCGATCAACACCCTTTGTTTCCCTAAACAGATTGGTCGAATGATGGAGATTTAGCAGCTGTGGCTAGCTCCAATCAACCTTGGTATGCTGATATTCCCAATTATCTTGCTGCAGAGGTAGAACCAGACAAATTTGGCTATCATAAGAAGAGGTTCTTGAGAGAGCTAAGGAGATATTATTGGGATGAGCCTTATTTGTATAAGCATTGCAGTGATGGTGTTTATAGAAGATGTCTAGCTGAGACAGAGGTTCATGATGTTCTATTTCACTACCATGGATCAGATTATGCTGGACATTTTGCTACTTTCAAGACAGTGTCTAAGGTTCTACAAGCTGGGTTTTGGTGGCCAACAATGTTCAAGGATGTTAATGAGTTTGTCTCTAGATGTGATGCTTGTCAACGGAAAGGTCAGATTAGTAAGAGGGATGAGATGCCACAAAACTTTATCCTTGAGGTTGAAGTTTTTGATTGCTGGGGCATTGACTTTATGAGACCATTCCCTTCCTCTTACAAGAATCAATACATCTTAGTGGCTGTTGACTATGTCTCCAAGTGGGTTGAAGCAATTGCAAGTCCAAAGAATGATTCTGTTGTAGTTCTTATGCTGTTTAAGACCATTATCTTTCCACGGTTTGGAGTTCCTAGAATTTTCATCAGTGATGGAGGTAAGCACTTTATCAATAAAGTGTTTGAGAAGCTGCTGAAAAAGTATGGTGTTCAACATAGAGCGGCTAGTCCATATCATCCTCAGACCAGTGGACAAGTTGAGGTCTCCAACAGGTAGATTAAAGAAATTCTAGAGAAAATAGTGGGTGTTACAAGGAAAGATCGGGCTATGAAACTTGATGATTCACTTTGGGCATATAGAACTACTTATAAAACACCACTTGGCACCACTTCTTTCCATTTGCTTTATGGGAAAGCATGTCATCTACCAGTGGAGTTAGAGCACAAAGCAGTCTGGACAGTTAAGTTGATGAATTTTGATGCCAAGACAACATCAGAGAGAAGGTTAGTGCAGTTGAATGAATTGGATGAGCTGAGATTTCATGCATTTGAGAATTCCAAGCTGTACAAGGAGAGGACCAAGGCTTATCATGATAAGAAGATCATCTCCAGACAATTTGAGCCTAATGACCAGGTACTCCTTTACAACTCTCGCTTGAAGTTGTTTCCTGGAAAGCTGCGTTCCCGCTGGTCTGGTCCTTTTACTGTTCAAGAGATTAGACCATATGGAGCTATTGTGCTGTTGAACTCCAAAGGAGAGAAATTTACTGTTAATGGCCAAAGGGTGAAACACTATTGGGCGAAAGCTGAGATACCAGACGGACACATTGTGCGTTTGGATGATGCACCCTCTGCCTATTCCGCTGCCAAGTCAAGCTAATGACTTAAAACAAGCGCTGAGTGGGAGGCAACCCACTGGTAGGAATTGATTATTTTGAATTTTTGCTTTTTAGGATCACTAACATATTAATTTTTGGTTTTGAGTTTTCATTGTTTCAGGAAAAACATTTAAAAAAAAAAATGATGGAAAAAGTTTCGATTATCATTGATTAGAGCTAGCATCGACCGATACCACATAAATGGGCATCGGTCGACACTATTATGGACCAGAGACGAGAAAACGGGCCATCGGGTTTGATTTGCTGGGTTTCAAGCTTACTGGGCTTTGAATGAAGTTGGGCCGGACCAAATAAAAGCAGCATCGATCGATACCACTTAATGGACATCGGTCGGCACCGTTATAACCGCGGCACTCCCGACTTAAACCCTCGAGCCGTCCATCTTCTTCTTTATTTCTCAAACCCGACGAGATTCTTCAAGACACCATAACTCTCTCGATACAGCTCCGTTTTGAGTGATTCAAAGCTCTAATCCACTCGATTTTCTCTCCTCTACCTGGATCCAGGTCAATTTTGGCTTTTGGAGTGATGGTATCCAATAAGAAGGCTCGAACCAACGACGGCGAAGCTTCCTCTTCAACTCGCCCACCTCGCCAATCCAGCCGCCGTCCGCCTCCGTCAGCTCCGGCGAATGCTCCTCAGCCTCCACGACGTCCGATGACAGCATCGACCACTTTACCTGACCTCTCTCTTCCATCTCCCATCCAATCTCGGTTCCCATGGCCAAAAGAAGAGCATCAACAAATTCCAACTGAGAGAGAATGGCCCAAAACCAAGCTTGCTGAGCTTGGAAAGCCTGAATTCATCAATAGGCCAGTGGGTGTGTGGGGAGATTATGAGACAATGCTCTACAATGCATGGCTGGAAGTTGAGATTGAGCCTACAAGGTTTGTTGATCTTGCTATTCTTCGTAGGATGGGAATTTATGATGAGGTCTTGGCTGTGCTTGATAAAATGAGTTTAGGACCCATCTGTACTAGGCAGTGTTATTTGTATCCGGACCTAGTGCGACAATTCATGGCAACTGTTAGGGTTACTTATCATAATGTGCAGGCACCAGATGCGTTTGGGGGTGGGTTGCATTTCTTCATTAACGGAGTGCCTTATGATATCAGTTTTGCTCATCTTTGTGATGTATTTGGTTGGGTCCGTTGGTATCAAAAAGTTGCTTTGCCCAAGCATTATGAGGATCTCTCTCCTTTGTGGTCTTACATAGGACTTGTGTGGATAATTCCAAGAAGATGTTTCCATCAGAGGTCCGCCATCCTGTACTCAGATATGTCCTTATAGCTGTTGCTACCATTTTTCAGTGTAAGATGGAGCCTAACAAGATGAGAGCAGCAGAGCTATACTTTTTGAGTTGTGGTGTTGGCAGCTTGATTCCTTCTATGTCTATTGATGAGCGTCGCGACCCTATGCACCTCAACTTTGGAGCTGTTTTTGCACACTACTTGGTTGATCTGCAGACCAAGCCATTTCTGGGTACTAGCACTAAGAAAGAGGCTGTGGGGAGCCTTATTACTGCCATTCTTCAGTTCAAGAGAGTCCCTTTGGATGGTTACAGTGTTTTCACTAAGAGACGTCTTATTGATGAGCAGTATTTGAGGAGTGCACATTGGTTGAAACCGGGTTTGGTGTGGAGGTTTGTTGATGACACAGAAGAGCACTTTGTTCCCCTTCCTCGACCTGATCTTACTACCATTGGTAGTGATCCTGAGCAGCTACGTTTTCTCCCTTCTGCAGATGATTATGTTACTTTTGCTCCTTCCCGTCGCCATCGCACTCCACGGACTGCTTCTGCTGCTGCAGCAGCTCCTAACCCTGCTGGGGGTTTTGAGTTTGGTTCTTCTTCTGCGACCGTGACATTTGAGTTTCCAGAGCCACCGCAGGATCCTGCTATTATGGACCAGGGCGCTCATCAGACTTATGTGGTTTCTGCTTTGCGTGCCATCTGGAATGGCATGGCTCGACTTTCTCAGTGTGGCTGCATTCGTCCTACCAGGCGTACTAGGCGCAGGTCCCCTTTGCCATCTTCACCATCTACTGATCCTGTTTCTGATGATGATGCTGATGATGATGGTGATGACGATGTTTCTGCTGAATTTTAGCTTCTGATCATGGTTTTCTTTTTCTTTTTCTCTTTTTAGGATTGAGTCATTTTTATTCTTGCTTTGAGTCAGTTTGTGTTTGAAATTTCTTTGAAATTTGTTTGAAATTTGTTTGAACTTATGAACTATCTATCTATCATGTTGCTTTTAACCTGTGTTTGTGTTTAAGTGCTTCTTAACAGAATTAACATCAAAGGATTGATCCAACAACACATGAACACAACTAACTGCAACTAACAAGGAGATTCGGCCAAGAATTCACCATTCGCCGAGGGTGTCGATCGATGCCGCCTTGAATGGTGTCGGTTGACACCGATGGTAACCCGAGACTCTGTTCATTTTTCATTACAATTTTTCAACAGATTGTTGTTTTTTTAACTTTTCCCTTACTTGATAACACTGGGGACAATGTTGTTTAAGTATGGGGGAGGTTAGTACTAACTACTAACTTTGTTTTTGTTTTATTGTGTCAAAACCCTATTTTTGTTTTTATTGAGTCAAATTTTTCAAAAATTTTCTGTTTGGAATTATGATCTCTAACTAATGGTTTTTGTTCTTTGGCTAACACTCTAATGATTCTTGACTAAGCTTGACCTCAGAACTGAAGTGTGGAAAAGACTATGTGATATATCACGGTTTTTACGGTTTTTAACCATGATATAAGTGTGCTTTTTGAGTCTTTTGATTTGTTTCTAGGTTGTTTTAGAGTCTTTACAGGTTATCTAGGATTTTGGCACGGATGGAGCAATATGGAACAATTTGGATCATTTTGGAGCATTTTACCGAAGGA
>NC_025689.1:27722939-27747162 GCF_000633955.1 Camelina sativa
AGAGCTTTTGGGAGAGATAGATCTGAATTCTTTGTAGAGAGAAGATTTCTTGAACTCCCTCTTTTACTTTTCAATATCTATTAAATGTTATTCAGAATTATGATTTGTTCTTTATTTAACATGTCTGAGTAATTTGCTTGTTAGGTTTAGGGTTTTTCATAGGGTTTTTATGATTTATTAGATCTGTGATTTTTAGGGTTCTTAATCTTTTATGATCTTCATCCTTGGTTGTTCTTCACAATAATTCTTGATTGATCACCTAGAATTGTTATCTTAGGGAAATAAATTGATATGAGAATATAATTGTTTTCCTGATTAAACCATTGATGAACAGAATTGTTTCTTACAAAGAGATTTGAATTAATAATTCTCTGAACTTATCTAAACATGTTCTTAAAGCTGATTTTTAACTTGGAATTTTACAAAGAGATTTGGATTTTATGGTTTTAAATTTAGATATTATTTGTAGTGAGAACTGATTTAATTTACCAAAAGTTTAGA
The DNA here is from genome assembly GCF_000633955.1 of Camelina sativa. Taxonomy (NCBI): domain Eukaryota; kingdom Viridiplantae; phylum Streptophyta; class Magnoliopsida; order Brassicales; family Brassicaceae; genus Camelina; species Camelina sativa. The sequence goes on from NC_025689.1 coordinate 27,723,441, forward strand.
GTTCTAGATCTGATCTTTATTGCTTGAATCTTAATTATTTATTTGATTTAATAATTCATAATTTCCTGAGAAATTCCCTAGGCTTAACTCTTTTGATTTTCTGAATTTACAACACTTTCATTTAAATATTTGCATTGCTATTATTTTAATTCAATTTAACTTGTTTAGCGTAATTTACAAAACTCTATAATCTATTGTGTTTGATCTTGAGTCTTTGTGGATTTGACCCCTAAGTACTGCAGTGATCTCTTGTTTGAGAGAGTAGCTCTAGGGATTAATTTGAGCCTACCAAATTTTGGCGCCGTTGCCGGGGACTCTCTGATATACCATTAGATTTGAGTTTTTAATTTCGTATAAACTTTTCTTTTTATTTTCTACTTACACGTTTTTGTTTTTCTTCTCTTTGGTGTTTCAGGTGCATGCCTCCTAGACCTCACACAAGGAGCAACAAATCTGGTCCTACTGTGAATCTTTCAAACCAAGAGTTGGGAAAACTTGAACGTGAGAACAGAAAAGCAGCCAAATCTCTGAAGATGGTTAATCCGATCATTCTGATGTGTGATGAGGCTGGTGTTTTGAGGGATCAAGAGGCCCACTTGCGCAATGAGCAGGGCCAAAAGCTTGATGCAGAAGGAACATGATTGCTGAACCTGTTGTCAACGAGCACGCTATCGTGAACCAGCAAGCTGGTGTCGTTGATGATCCGAATCTTGGTGTCGATCGACACCAACCAGATGGCATCGATCGACACCCACCTGCTGCAGACGGACGTGGAGCTGCCAACCACGTACAGAACCCAGTTTGAAGACAGGAGCAGAACCGGGATCTGATTAGGACCATTGCTGACTACAACCGAGCTGATTTAGTGTATGAGAACCGGTCCGCTATTGCTCCTCCTCCATATCAGAGGAACGATTTTGAGTTGAAACCTGTGTACTTTCAACTAGTTGGGCAGAGACCTTTCTCTGCTTTCCCAATGAGAAGCCCTTAGACCATATTGAGGATTTTGAGGATCTGGTGACTAGCATCAAGGCTAATGGGGTGACTGAGGACTACATCTTCTGCAAACTCTTCCCTTACTCACTTGCAGGAGAGGCATCTCAGTGGTTGAAACAGCTGCCTGCTGGATCATTGACAAGTTGGCGTGATGTCAATGTGGCCTTCCTCAACTACTTCTATGATGATGCAATGTCAGATGAGTTGAGAATCAAACTGTCTTCTTTCAAGCAAAGACCAGATAAAGCTTTCAAAGCAGCTTGGGTGAGATTCAAGGCTTACCAAAGAGACTGTCCACACCATGGTTTCTCCAAGGTTCAACTGCTAAGTATCTTCTTCAGAGGGTGTGACTGGGAGTATCAGTTGGCTTTAGATGCTGCAAGTCATGGGAATTTCAAGACAAGATTGCCAGTAGATGCTGAATTGTTGATTGAGAACTTAGCTGCTAGCAATAGTACTAAGAGAGCAGATGCTGAAAGGAAGAGATTAGATGGAGGATATGACTCAAACTAGTTAGCTTCTGTTAATGCTAAGCTGGATTCAGTGCATAGTCTCCTTGTGGGTAAGAAATCTGTTTATTTTGCTGCTGAGGTTGAGACATATGAGCCAGAACCTGATCAAGGAAATCATGAAGAAGAAGAGGTGAACTATATCTATGGGAATCAAGGACAACGGTTTGGAAATCAGCAAGGTAGCAGGCCTTACAGCGGAAACAGCCAGCGCAGTAACTTTCAGGGCAACTCTTCTGGTTTCACACCCAAACCTGAATATCAAAAGCAGCAACAAAACAGTGGATTCACAAGGACTTATGGCAACAATTCATATCAATCTCCACCTCCTAAGTCAGCTGAAACTAGTAAGATGGAAGCTATGCTTGAGCAGCTTTTGCAAGGTCAAGAGCAAATGATAGTGACTTTCAATGGGAAGCTGGATAATGTCTACACTGATCTTAATGGGAAGTTTGAAGCTTTGAACATCCATGTCAAGATGCTGGAAAGTCAGGTTGTGCAGACTGTTGGGTCTGTAAAAAGGCAAGAAGGTTATCTCCCTTCAAGAACTGAATCAAATCCTAAACATTTTTGCAATGCAGTGACTTTGAGAAGTGGCAAACAACTCCATCCTATACCCCAGAAGAATCAAACTGATGATCTACAGGAGTTGATTGATATAGACGATGAAGAGGATGTTTCTGCTGAGCCAGTATCGACCGACACACATGGGCATCGGTCGGCACCCAAATCATGCGAAGTTTCGGACAAAATCCCAGAACAAAGCATCGATCAACACCAACCAGGTGGCATCGATCGACGCCAACCACAGATAGAAACTCCGAATGTGAAATCTCCTGTTCCAGTTGCAGAAAGAGTCTACACACCTAAGGTTCCATTTCCCAAGAATCCAAGGAAGTCTAATAAAGACCTAGATGATGCTAAGTGCAAAGCCATGATGGATAAGCTTATTCTTGAGTTGCCTTTGGTTGATGCTGTTAAGACTTCTCCAATGCTTAGGAGATATGTCAAGAGGATGGTAATCAAGGATTTTAATGCTGAGCAAGGAGTTATGATGATATCAGCCCAAGTCAGTGCCATCATTCAGAACAAGATCCCAGAAAAACTTCCTGATCGAGGGAGTTTTGTTCTTGATTGCACTATCTTCACTGAGTGATTTGCTAGATCTTTGTGTGATCTTGGTTCTAGTGTCAACCTCATGCCAAGATCAGTAGCACTCAGCCTGGGAATGACAGACTTCCANTAATGCTCCTGCAACATTTCAGAGATGCATGATGTCAATCTTCACTGATATGATTGAAGATTATATGGACGTGTTCATANTGCTTGATACCTACTGATTTTGTGGTGTTAAAGTATGAGGAGGAACCCAAGGACCCTCTTATTCTGGAAAGATCATTTTTAGCCACTGCTGGAGCTATAATTGATGTCAATATTGGTGATTTACAAATGCGCTTTGACATGGAGAAGCTGGTTAAGAGGCCAACCATTGATGGCCAGACATTCTATGTAGACACATTGTCTAATCTGGCTGAAGAGATATTCCAGGAGCTGCATCCTGAGGATCCATTAGAGAGAGCATTGGTTTCTTCTGCTGAAGAAGCTGAGCATCTAGATGACATTGCTGCTGGGTATGTCAAACTGTTTGATGCTAATGAACAAGTGAAGAAGCTGGTTGCACAAGAGGAATTGGTTTGTACTTCTTCACAAGCTGCAAAGGTTTCTGATTGGAGTCTTGAAAAAGCTCCAAAGCTTGATCTCAAGCCACTTCCTGCAGGTTTAAGGTATGCATTTCTAGGTGAGAACTCTTCTTATCCTGTTATTGTTAGTGCTTCCTTGAACAATGCAGAGCTCACTTTATTGCTAAGCAAGCTGCGCAAGTTTCGCAAGGCTCTTGGCTATTCTCTTGATGATATTGCAGGAATCTCTCCAGACTTGTGTTTGCATAGAATTCATCTTGAGGAAGGAGCTAAGACATCTATTGAGCATCACAGGAGGCTGAATCCGAATTTGCAAGATGTTGTCCAGAAGGAGATCATGAAGCTGCTAAATGCTGGGATCATCTATCCAATATCTGACAGCAATTGGGTTAGTCCGGTACATGTTGTTCCTAAGAAGGATGGAGTCACAGTGGTAAAGAATGACAAGAATGAGCTGATCCCTACAAGGACAATTACTGGTCATAGAATGTGCATAGACTACAGGAAGCTGAATGCTGCAACAAGGAAAGATCACTTCCCACTTCCTTTCATTGACCAGATGTTGGAGAAGTTAGCTAATCATCCATACTACTGCTTTTTGGATGGTTACTCAGGCTTTTTCCAGATTCCTATTCATCCTGATGACCAAGAGAAGACCACTTTCACTTGTCCCTATGGTACCTTCGCATACCGCAGAATGCCTTTTGGTCTCTGTAATGCTCCTGCAACATTTCAGAGATGCATGATGTCAATCTTCACTGATATGATTGAAGATTATATGGAGGTGTTCATGGATGATTTTTCAGTTTATGGATCTTCATTCAAAAGCTGTTTGGATAATCTCTGTAAGGTGCTAGCAAGGTGTGAAGAGAAGCATTTGGTGCTTAACTGGGAAAAATGTCATTTTATGGTTAGAGATGGCATAGTGCTTGGCCACAGGGTTTCAGAAGCTGGAATAGAAGTTGACCGCGCTAAGATAGAGGTGATGACAAGTCTTCAACTACCAGAGAATGTGAAGGCAGTGAGGAGCTTTCTTGGACATGCAGGGTTCTATAGGCGTTTTATCAAAGATTTCAGCAAGATAGCAAGACCACTTTCTGCTTTGTTGTGCAAAGATGTCAAGTTTGAATTCACTGATGAATGTCGCATAGCCTTTGAGAGGATTAAGCAGGAGCTTGTGAGTGCACCTATTGTTCAGCCACCAGATTGGGATATTCCTTTTGAAGTAATGTGTGATGCTAGTGACTTTGCAGTGGGAGCAGTGCTGGGACAAAGAAAATATAAGAAGTTTCATGTAATCTACTATGCAAGCAGGACACTTGATGAGGCACAAAGAAATTATGCAACAACAGAGAAAGAGTTGTTGGCTGTGATGTTTGCTTTTGAGAAGTTTAGATCTTATCTGGTTTGTTCAAAAGTCATTGTTCATACTGATCATGCTGCATTAAGGTACTTAATGCAGAAGAAGGATGCTAAGCCTAGACTTTTGAGATGGATTCTTCTTCTACAAGAGTTTGACATTGAAGTGAGGGATAAGAAGGGAATAGAGAATGGTGTTGTTGATCACTTATCCAGGATTAGGATTGATGATGATGTCCCAATTCGTGATTGTCTACCTGAAGAGCATGTTTATTTTGTTGATATTGGGTTTCGGACTGAAGAATCGAAGGTTTTGTCTTCGGATGCGTATGGTATCGATCTACACCAACTAGGTTGCATCGATCGACACCCTTTAAATCCCAAATCAGATTGGTCAAATGATGGAGATTTAGCTGCTGTGGCTAGCTCCAATCAACCCTGGTATGCTGATATTGCCAATTATCTTGCTGCAGAGGTGGAACCGGACAAATTCACAGGCTATCATAAGAAGAGGTTCTTGAGAGAGCTAATGAGATATTATTGGGATGAGCCTTATTTGTATAAGCATTGCAGTGATGGTGTTTACAGAAGATGTCTAGCTGAGACAGAAGTTCCTAATGTTCTTTTTCACTGTCATGGATCAGATTATGCTGGACACTTTGCTACTTTCAAGACAGTGTCTAAGGTTCTACAAGCTGGGTTTTGGTGGCCAACAATGTTCAAGGATGCTAATGAGTTTGTCTCTAGATGTGATGCTTGTCAGTGGAAAGGTCAGATTAGTAAGAGGCATGAGATGCCTCAAAACTTTATCCTTGAGGTTGAAGTTTTTGATTGCTGGGGCATTGACTTTATGGGACTATTCCCATCTTCTTACAAGAATCAATACATCTTAGTGGCTGTTGACTATGTCTCCAAGTGGGTTGAAGCAATTGCAAGTCCAACGAATGATTTTGCTGTGGTTCTTAAGCTGTTTAAGACCATTATCTTTCCGCGGTTTGGAGTTCCTAGAATTGTCATCCGTGATGGAGGTAAGCACTTTATCAATAAAGTGTTTGAGAAGCTACTGAAAAAGTATGGTGTTGAACATAGAGTGGCTAGTCAATATCATCCTCAGACCAGTGGACAAGTTGAGGTTTCCAATAGGCAGATTAAGGAGATTCTAGAGAAAACAGTGGGTGTTACAAGGAAAGATTGGGCTATGAAGCTTGATGATGCACTTTGGGCATATAGAACTGCTTATAAGTCACCACTTGGCACAACTCCTTTCCATCTGCTTTATGGGAAAGCCTGTCATCTACCAGTGGAGTTAGAGCACAAAGCAGCCTAGACAGTTAAGTTGATGAATTTTGATGCCAAGACAGCTTCAGAGAGAAGGTTAGTGCAGTTGAATGAGTTGGATGAGCTGAGATTTCATGCATTTGAGAATTCCAAGCTGTACAAGGAGAGGACCAAGGCTTATCATGATAAGAATATCATCTCCAGACAATTTGAGCCAAATGACCAGGTTCTCCTTTACAATTCCCGCTTGAAACTGTTTTCTGGAAAGCTGCGTTCCCGCTTGTCTGGTCCTTTTACTGTTCAAGAAGTCATACCATATGGAGCTATTGTGTTGTTGAACACCAAAGGAGAGAAATTCACTGTTAATGGCCAAAGGGTGAAACACTATTGGTCGAAAGCTGAGATACCAGACGGACACATTGTGCGTTTGGATGATGCACCCTCTGCCTAATGGGCTGCCAAGTCAAGCTAATGACTTAAAACAAGCGCTGAGTGGGAGGCAACCCACTGGTAGTATTTAATTATTTTTGAATTTTTGCTTTTAGGATTACTAACATATTGATTTTTGGTTTTGAGTTTTCATTGTTTAGGAAAAGTTTTGATTATCATTGATCAGAGCTAACATCGACCGATACCATGTAAATGGGCATCGGTCGACACTATTGTGGACAGAGACGAGAAAATTGGCCAATCGGGTTTGATTTTGATGGGTTTTACGCTTACTGGGCTTGGAAGACAATGGGCCGGGTCCGACAGAAGGAGAATCGATCGATGCTGCCTTGGATGGGCATCGGTCGATACCACTTAATCCCGAGAAAGGATGATTAAAATCGCGAGACTTCGTCTTCTTCCTCCATTCAACCCAAAATCGATTAAACCCTAGAATCCTCATAACTCTCTCGATACAGCTCCGTTTTGAGTGATTCAAAGCTCTAATCCACTCGATTTTCTCTCCTCTACCTGGATCTAGTGTCAATTTCGTGTTTTGGAGTGATGGAATCCAACAAGAGGACTCGAAAACACGACGGCGAAGCTTCCTCTTCAACTCGACGACCTCGTCAATCCGGCCGCTGTTCGCCTCCGCCAGCTCCGGCGAGCCTTCCCCAGCCTCCACGACGTTCGACGACGGTCCCCACCATCTTACCTGACCCCTCTCTTCCATCTCCCATTCCATCAAGGTTCCCATGGCCAAAAGAAGAAGGTCAACCAATTCCAACTGAGAGAGAATGGCCTAAACACAAGCTTCCTGAGCTTAGCAAGCCTGAATTTATCAATAGACCAGTGGGTGTTTGGGGAGATTATGAGACAATACTCTACAATGCATGGTTGGGAGTTGAGATTGAGCCTACAAGGTTTGTTGATCCTGTTATTCTTCATAGGTTAGGAATTCATGATGAGGTCTTGGCTTTGCTTGATAAAATGGATTTGGGAACTATCTGTACTAGGCAGTATGATTTGTATCCGGATTTAGTGCGACAATTCATGGCATCTGTTAGGATCACTTATGAGAATGAGCAGGCACCAATGGCAAGAGACGGTCAATTGCATTTCTTCATTAACGGAATGCCTCATAGTATCACTTTTGCTCATATTTGTGATGTATTTCGTTGGACCCGTTTTTATTAGAAGGTTGCTTTGCCCAAGCACTATGAGGATCTCTCTCTTTTGTGGTCTTACATAGGACTTGGTGTGTACAATTCCAAGAAGATGCTTCAATCAGAGGTCCGCCATCCTGTACTCAGATATGTCCTTAGAGCTGTTGCTACCACTTTTCAGTGTAAGATGGAGCCTAACAAGATGAGAGCTGCAGAGTTTTACTTTTTGAGTTGTGGTGTTGGCAACATGATTCCTTCTATGTCTATTGGTGAGCGTCGTGATCCTATGAACCTTAACTTTGGAGCTGTTTTTGCACACTACTTGGTTGATCTGCAGACCAAGCCGTTTCTGGGTACTAGCGCTAAGAAAGAGGCTGTGGGGAGCCTTATTACTGCCATTCTTTAGTTCAAGAAAATTCCTACTGATGGTTATAGTGTTGTCACTAAGAGACAGCTTATGGATGAGCAGTATTTGAGGAGTGCACACTGGCTGAAACTGGGTTTGTTGTGGAGGTTTATTGATGACACAGGAGAGCACTTTGTTCGCCTTCCACGACCTGATCTTACCACCATTGGTAGTGATCATGAGCAGTTGCGTTTTCACCCTTCTGTTCATGATTACGTTGCTTTTGCTCCTTCTCGTCGCCATCGCACTCCGCAGACTACTATTGATGCTGCAGCTGCTCCTAACCCTGCTGGGGGTTTTGAGTTTGGTTCTTCTTCTGGGACCGCAACATTTGAGTTTCCAGAGCCACAGCAGGATCCCGCCACTATGGACCAGGGAGCTCATCAGACTTATGTGGTTTCTGCTTTGCGTGCCATCTGGAATGACATGGCTCGACTTTCCTAGTGTGGCTGCATTCGTCCTACCAGGCGTACTAGGCGCAGGTCCCCTTCGCCATCTTCACCATCTGCTGATCCTGTTTCTGATGAGGATGCTGAGGATGCTAACGATACTGATGATGGTGATGATGATGTTTCTGTTACATTCTAGCTTCTGATCATGGTTTTTCTTTATCTTTTTTCCTTTTTAGGATTGAGTCATTTTTATTTTTGCTTTGAGTCAGTTTGTGTTTGAAATTTGTTTGAACTTATGAACTATTTATCTATCATGTTGCTTTTAACTTGTTTTTGCGTTTGAGTGCTTCTTAACAGAATTAACATCAATGGATTGATCCAACTACACATGAACACAACTAACTGCAACTAACAAGGAGATTCGGCCAAATTCACCATTCGCCGAAAGCGTTGATCGATGCTGCCTTGAATGGGTAACCCGAGAATCTGTTCAATTTATCATTCAACTTTTCAACACAGTTTTTGTTTTTTGACTTTTCCCTTGCTTGATAACACTGGGGACAGTGTTGTTTAAGTCTGGGGGAGGTTAGTACTAACTACTTACTTGGTTTTTGTGTCTTGTGTCAAAACTGTATTTTTGTTTTTATTGAGTCAAATTTTTCAAACATTTCTGTTGAATTATGATCTCTAACTGATGGTTCTTGTTCTTTGGCTAACACTCTAATGATTCTTGACTAAGCTTGACCTCAGAACTGAAGTGTGGAAAGACTATGAGCTGTATCAACAATCCTGAAAGCCCTTATTCAAAGGATATCTAGTTCAACCAGCGTTGTCTCAACTTTTATCAGGATTTTAACCGGACTTAATCTCTTACTTTGGGGTTGGAAATCAGTGGACTAGACTTCTTCTTCAGGCCATACAAGACAGTGCAATTTTTCAAAGTATGTCTCCCCTCTCTCTTCCCTTCAGTGCTAAAAAAAAAGAAAAAAATCAGAAAAAAAAGAAAGAATAAAAGATGAGATGATTTTGATCGGTTTAGAGAGGTAGGTAAATTACGAGTGACCTCATTATTCTACTCTTGAGTCAAAATGATCACACAAAGCTTGGAAGCGAGGGGTAGGTAAATTACCGATGACCCCGGTATTCGCTTACACCTTTGCTAAAAAAAGAATAAGAAAAGAAGAAAATTGGAAGTGAGAAAAGGGAGAAGAAATGAGATGTAAGAAGAATGTCTTGGCTTGAAGGGAGTCCATATGCCACTGTTCGATACACCAAGGTAAGAACTCACCTGTACTTGCTTTAATTTATGTAATGAGATGGCAATGGTGAGACTAGAGATTCCAGAGGATTGTGGGATTTGAGTAAGGAATGTTGATGCTTTTTAATTGACAAAGTATATGAAGTAAGTTCTTGAGAGTCAAGGCGATGAAGAGTGCGAAGATCAGTTACCAGCAGTTGAGTGAATTCTATGTTGTCAAACCTCTTTCACAGTTCTAAGTTTCTGTTTTGCTTGAGGGCAAGCAAAGGCTAAGTCTGGGGGAGTTGATATATCATGGTTTTTAGGGTTTTTAACCATGATATAAGTGTGCTTTTTGAGTCTTTTGATTTGTTTCTAGGTTGTTTTTGAGTCTTTAAAGGTTATCTAGGATTTTGGCACGGATGGAGCAATATGGAACAATTTGGATCATTTTGGAGCATTTTACCGAAGGAAATCAAGTTGGAGTCGGATCAGAGTCAGAGCATCGATCGACACCACCTAAAAGGGCATCGATCGACACTCATGTTTACCCGACGAGAGAACAAGAAATTGGAAGTTTTACAAATTTGCCCAAAGTCTTCTATAATTGCAACATAAACCCCTGGACGTATTTTAGGATGTATATATATTGTTTTTGGGTTTTAGAAACCCTTAAGTTATCTTCTAGCAGTTTTTGAGAGAAAGGATATTGAGAGCTTTTGGGAGAGATAGATCTGAATTCTTTGTAGAGAGAAGATTTCTTGAACTCCCTCTTTTACTTTTCAATATCTATTGCATGTTATTCAGAATTATGATTTGTTCTTTATTTAACATGTCTGATTAATTTGCTTGTTAGGTTTAGAGTTTTTCATAGGGTTTTTATGGTTTATTAGATCTGTGATTTTTAGGGTACTTAATCTTTTATGATCTTCATCCTTGGTTGTTCTTCACAATAATTCTTGATTGATCACCTAGAATTGTTATCTTAGGGAAATAAATTGATATGGGAATATAATTGTTTTCCTGATTAAACCATTGATGAACATAATTGTTTCTTACAAAGAGATTTGAATTAATAATTCTGTGAACTTATCTAAACCTGTTCTTAAAGCTGATTTTTAACTTGGAATTTTACAAAGAGATTTGGATTTTCTGGTTTTAAATTTAGATATTATTTGCAGTGAGAACTGATTTAATTTAACAAAAGTTTAGAGTTCTAGATCTGATCTTTATTGCTTGAACCTTAATTATTTATTTGATTTAATATTTCATAATTTCATGAGAAATTCCCTAGGCTTAACTCTTTTGATTTTCTGAATTTACAACACTTTCATTTAAATATTTGCATTGCTTTTATTTTAATTCAATTTAACTTGTTTAGCATAATTTACAAAACTCTATAATCTATTGTGTTTGATCTTGAGTCTCTGTGAATTCGACCCCTAAGTACTGCAGTGATCTCTTGTTTGAGAGAGTAGCTCTAGGGATTAATTTGAGCCTATCACTATGAGCTGTATCAACAATCCTGAAAACCCTTATTCAAAGGATATCTAGTTCAACCAACGTTGTCTCAACTTTTATCAGGATTTTAACCGGATTTAATCTCTTACTTTGGAGGTGGAAAACAGTGGACTAGACTTCTTCTTCAGGCCATACAAGACAGTGCAATTTTTCAAAGTATGTCTCTCCTCTCTCTTCCCTTCAGTGCTTAGAAAAAAAAAAGAGAATAAATGATGAGATGATTTTGATCAGTTTAGAGAGGTAGGTAAATTACCAATGACCTCATTATTCTACTCTTGAGTCAGATGATCACACAAAGCTTGGAAGTGAGGGGTAGGTAAATTACCGATGACCACGGTATTCGCTTACACCTTTGATTTTTGAATAAGAAAAGAAAAAAATTGGAAGTGAGAAAAGGGAGAGGAAAGGAGATGTAAGAAGAATGTCTTGGCCTGAAGAGAGTCCATATGCCACTGTTTGATACACCAAGGTAAGAACTCGCCTGTACTTGCTTTAATTTATGTAAAGAGATGACAATGGTGAGACTAGAGATTCCAGAGGATTGTGGGATTTGAGTAAGGAATGTTGATGCTTTTCAATTGACAAAGTATAAGAAGTAAGTTCTTGAGCCAGGTAAATGAAGAGTGGGAATAAAGAATCATCATGCAGTTGAGTGAGTTCCCTGTTTTCAAACCTCTTTCACAGGTCTAAGTTTCTGTTTTGCTTGAGGGCAAGCAAAGGCTAAGTCTGGGGGAGTTGATATATCATGGTTTTTACGGTTTATAACCATGATATAAGTGTGCTTTTTGAGTCTTATGATTTGTTTCTAGGTTTTTTTTGAGTCTTTACAGGTTATCTAGGAATTTGGCACGGATGGAGCAATGTGGAGCAATTTGGATCATTTGGGAGCATTTTACCGAAGGAAACCAACTTGGAGTCGGATCAGAGTGATGGTGTCGATCGACACCACTTAAATGGGCATCGACCGACACTCCTGCTTACCCGACGAAAGAACAAGATTTGGAAGTTTTACAAATTTGCCCAAAGTCTTCTCTAATTGCAACATAAGTCCCTGGACGTGTTTTAGGATGTATATATAGTATTTTTAGGTTTTTACAAATCATTAAGTTATTTTCTAGCAAGTTTTATTTTTCTGCAATCCTGTGAGATTTGGAGAGCTTTTGGGAGAGAGAGGGATCTGCTTTGTAGAGAAGAATTCTTGAACTCCTTCTTACTCTTTTTAATTTCAATTGCTTATTATTCAGAAAGATGTTTTGTTCTTAATTGATTATGTCTGAGTAGTTTGCTTGTTAGGTTTAGGGTTTTTCACAGGGATTTTATGAATTTTTAGATTTGTTTATTTAGGATTCAATATCTTTCTAGATCTTCATCATAGGTTGTTCTTCATTATTAATCCTTGATTGGCCATCTAGAATTAATAACCTAGGAAAATAAATTGATATGAGAATATAATTGATTTTCCTGATCAAACCTTTTCATGAGCAAAATTATTTTCTGCAAAAAGATTTGATTTAGTGATTTTGTGAACAATCTAAACTTGTTTTTAAAGCTGATTTATTACCTAAAATTTTGGAAAGAGATTTGGATTTTCTGGTTTTAAATTTAGATAATATTTGGAGTGAGAACTGATTTGTTTTACAAAAGTGTTTAGAGTTCTAGATCTGTTCTTAATTGCTTGAATCCTATTTATTTCCTGATTTAATAATCTGTAATTTCTTGAGAAATTCCCTAGGCCTAGCTTTTTGATCATCTGAATTTACACAGCTTTTATTTAATATTTTGAATTGTTTATTTTAAATTCAAATTATTCTGTTTAGCATAATCATAAAACTCTACAATTTATTGTGTAAGTCTTGAGTCTCCGTGGAATTCGACCCCTAAGTACTGCAGTGATCTCTTAATTTGAGAGAGTAGCTCTAGGGTTTAATTTGAGCATATCATTACCGTCTCTACAAATCACCACATGATCTTTTCCTGTGTTTTGTCCTCACTCGCACAGTTCCGACAGTCAATTCCCGGAAGGTCACCCGTCCTGAGACTACTCCAGCTCAAGCACGCTTAACTCTGAAGTTCTCTCAGAACCCTTGACCGAAAAGATAAATGCACTTTTTTGATATAAATGGCCAAATCAGTTCTTTTAAACCTCTCCACAAGTCTCTGAAACCGGGGTGTCACATTATGGATCAAAACCCATACATTCTCTCAGACCCAAAACCAAAAATTATATGTTCCCGTCCCAAGCCTCACTCGAACCAGCAATCTCTACACTTTTGCCAGAGATCTTTAACGGTTGAGCTATTAACTCTTGGTCATTTAACAACATTTAAATTTGGATATTTCATGACCATTACGTAGGATGAAGACTATCATCACAACTATAAATTAACAACTTTTTCTATCCAACTTTTATCGAATCATTAGCTTTCTCTCTTCATTTTCCTTTGTAATTCAGCTCGGTCGAGTATCTTCCACAAAAAGACATTATCAGAACTATTAATGATTATAGTTGGGGAAACCATCAGAACGTGATCAATAGTATCCTATATCTATACCGTGCAATGAAAGTTTTGAAGTTTAGACAGGTCAAATCTGAAAAATGTGCATGGTTTGAGTTTTAACGTACGAAGTGAAGTGATCCAACCGTTTCATTTTTATATAAATGTCGAAAGTAAATGACACTCTTCACTCTACGCCTTAATACGTAGAGCGAAGTAATAAAAAGTACTTCTTCAATTTGATCAAATTAAAAAAGAAAAAAGTACTTCGTCGTATGTGCCGCTATACATACATCATACATGTGATAAAATAAAATAAATACAGAGGTAAAATTTCTAATTTCCTGCCGTGATTTGGTTTAGTATAATTCTTTCAAAAATAAGGTTGTGACTTGTGAGTTTTTCAAAATCTGTTCGATGACTTTAGTGCATGACAACACGATTAACCGATTTAAGACAAGACAAGAAAAGTAATGATACCAAATTTGTCGTACGTGCACATGGCTGTTCTGCTGCAATTTTTCTTATTTTGGGGACTCAATATATTCTTGTAATGCTTTGAGTTCGATGATTAGTAGTACTAAGTACATACTAGTATTAATGATTATGGTTATGATGGTACTCATCATTACTGTTGTATTAATTGATTGGCATGGGAATAGCCAAATGCTTTGAAGTTTGAATAGTCCATGTGATGAAACTCCCTTGCTTGGGCTGCGTTATCTATTACTATTGCTTCTAATTATTATTAGAATAACTATATGGAGTAACTAAATTATATCGAAGTCGATAATTTTACGCTTAAGAAACTGTTATGGCACCCTTTAAAACAAGTTAAAATTATCCTGCATAGATTTTTTTTCAATCTCGTCTGAAACCACAATCTCACACTTTTTTCTTCTAAAATTTGCAATTTTTTTTGATATATTAGACCTTTTTGTAATTTTATATACATAATTTATTATATTGTTCTATTCTACGTACGTGTGTATTCATTGTTCAAAAGACTTTTTATCCCGCCTCTTCTCTCACCTCCAAGTTTCACTCTTTCTTTAAATGATAGCGGACTATCAAAAATCTCCACTTGCATATCCGTCTCCTTCTTTGTAATTCAAACCGGACGACTTCTTGGCAGTGGCGGCGATGATAGGACGAGATGAAGATCCGGTCGGAACAATGAGCGGGAGAGTGAGTTTGGCCTCGACCAGTCGCCGGAGTTCGGTAGGAGCTTCCAAAAGCTTTAGAGATGTTTTTGTATCTCAGGGGGACGAGGTGTTTGGGAAGAGCGAACGACGTGAGGAAGATGACGTTGAACTCCGGTGGGCCGCGATTGAGCGATTGCCAACCTTTGATCGGCTACGTAAAGGCATGTTGCCACAAACGACGGTCAATGGTGAGATTGAGGTGGAGGATGTTGACCTCATGAGGCTCGGACCTAAGGAGAAGAAACAACTTATGGAAATGATTTTGAGTGTTGTTGAAGAAGACAATGAAAAGTTTCTACGTGGATTGAGAGAAAGAATAGACAGGTACGTATGATAACAAAAAATAACAAAAAAGTTAGACAAACCTTTTATTTATAATTTTTTGGCTACAAAAAATATAACTAAAAAATTAGACAAACCTTTTATTTATAATTTTTTGGCTGAAAAATTTGGATTTTTTTTTGTCGAAAACAGAGTTGGAATCCAGGTTCCGAAAATTGAAGTGAGGTATGAGAATCTTTCAGTGGAAGGAGATGTGTGTAGTGCTAGTAGAGCGCTTCCAACTCTCTTCAACGTCACCTTAAATACAATGGAGGTTCGACTTGTTTTATATCCATTGGGTTGTGTTGTTTTGTTTTTGTTGAGAAAATAAGATCTAAGTTTCACTAATAAGATCTCTCAACTTCCGAGGTCCAAATTGAATTATGAAACTTATGATGTTATTTTCAAGCTCTTATTTATATGAAAAATGATGTTATTTAAAATTCTTCGGTTTTAATTTATGTATTTAGAGCATTCTAGGATTCTTCCACTTCATTCCATCTAAAAAGAAGAAGATTCAGATACTTAAAGACATCAGTGGCATTATCAAACCATCAAGGTAACAAAACCAAAGTGTGAATGTCTTTCTTTGCTATATTTGAGTTTGAGATACAGTAGTATTGTTGAACATTTCCAGGATGGCCTTATTACTTGGTCCACCAAGTTCAGGGAAAACAACTTTGTTACAAGCTTTGGCTGGGAAGCTCGATGATATCCTCCAGGTTTGTACCTAGAACTCCTGACTGAGATGAACCTTTCCGATTCTTATTATCGTCTAACCTGGAAATGGCAAACAGATGTCCGGAAGGATAACTTATTGCGGTCATGAGTTCCACGAGTTTGTTCCTCAAAAGACGTGTGCCTACATTAGTCAACATGACCTTCACTTTGGGGAAATGACGGTGAGAGAGACACTGGATTTTTCGGGACGATGTCTAGGTGTTGGGACACGGTACCAGTTGATGGCTGAGCTCTCAAGGAGGGAGAGAGAAGAGGGAATAAAGCCAGACCCCAAAATTGATGCATTTATGAAATCTATTGCGATATCAGGGCAAGAAACTAGTTTGGTTACAGATTATGTACTTAAGGTACTTTACTTGTGCTTTCTATAACAAAGTGAATGAAATATATTTTGAGCTTATAACTGGTTATTGTCACTTGACAGATACTTGGTCTAGACATATGTGCTGACATACTTGTCGGAGACGTAATGAGACGAGGTGTTTCTGGTGGACAGCGAAAGCGTCTAACAACAGGTAAAACTTTAATTATAATTACAAACGTTCACATTGATATATTCTTGATTCAGTACAGTAACATCGTAGACGTGTTCATAAAATTGGATGACACTTAATCTTAATTGAGCAGGAGAAATGTTGGTAGGACCGGCAAAAGCTCTTTTCATGGATGAAATATCAACAGGATTGGACAGTTCAACAACATTCCAAATCTGCAAGTTCATGAGGCAACTAGTACATATATCGGATGTCACAATGATTATTTCACTTCTACAACCTGCACCAGAGACTTTTGAGCTTTTCGACGACATTATCTTACTCTCCGAGGGACAAATTGTCTACCAGGGCTCACGGGACAACGTTCTTGAGTTCTTTGAGTACATGGGTTTCCAATGTCCTGAAAGGAAAGGGGTTGCAGATTTCTTGCAAGAAGTTACATCTAAGAAGGACCAAGAACAATATTGGAACAGGAAAGAACAACCTTACAGCTATGTCTCCGTGAGTGATTTCTCAAGCGGTTTTAACTCTTTTCACACCGGGCAACAACTCACTTCAGAATTCAGGGTTCCCTATGATAAAGCTAAAACCCATTCTGCTGCACTAGTCACACAAAAGTATGGTATATCAAACTGGGAGCTATTCAAAGCATGCTTTGATAGAGAATGGCTACTTATGAAACGCAACTCATTTGTGTACGTGTTTAAGACTGTCCAGATAACCATCATGTCTTTGATTACCATGACGGTCTATCTCAGGACAGAAATGCATGTAGGCACGGTGCGAGATGGTCAAAATTTTTACGGTGCTCTTTTTTTCAGCTTGGTTAATGTAATGTTTAATGGACTAGCTGAACTAGCATTTACTGTGATGAGGCTCCCAGTTTTTTACAAGCAGAGGGACTTCTTGTTCTATCCTCCATGGGCTTTCGCCTTACCAGCTTGGCTTCTAAAGATTCCCTTATCTCTTATCGAATCAGGAATATGGATCGGTCTTACATATTATACCATTGGTTTTGCTCCTTCTGCTGCAAGGTACATTAATTAGATTTTGCTTCTAGTGATCATGAAGATCACTAAAGAACTTTTCTTTATATGCTTCTTATTTTCATTTTCTTGAACTAACCAAACTTTGCAATTAGGTTTTTTCGGCAGTTGTTGGCATACTTCTGTGTGAATCAGATGGCTCTTTCTTTATTTAGATTCCTTGGAGCCATTGGAAGAACAGAAGTAATCTCTAACTCAATCGCGACCTTCACATTGCTAATTGTATTTACTCTTGGAGGCTTCATTATTGCTAAAGGTATTGACCCCATTATATACTCCAAAGATTTAAAAAGAAAAAAATTAGTAAAATATTTGGAAGCATACGTTAAACATGTCCCATAACTTATGATGGACCATATAAAATATGCTTGAGCTATATAATCAAACTAGTCCCATTTCCTAATGAGGTAGTGTCTTTTAGTATCATTTTGCGGAAACTGTCTATGAGATTATGAAGTGAAAACATGATTTATATACTTTGATTCACAGATGATATCCAGCCGTGGATGACTTGGGCCTATTATTTGTCCCCTATGATGTATGGACAAACCGCTATTGTTATGAATGAATTTCTTGATGAGCGATGGAGCAGTGTAAGATTTTACAAAATCCTTCTCTTGTTGACTACTCTTTGCCAATTTTGATTAAAAAATCTGTTCTGTTACATGATGCAGCCAAACTATGATACAAGCATTAACGCGAAAACTGTTGGAGAGGTCCTACTTAAGAGCCGGGGCTTCTTCACGGAGCCGTATTGGTTTTGGATCAGTATTGTGGCGCTACTTGGGTTTTCTTTGTTGTTCAATCTCTTTTATATACTAGCCTTGATGTATTTGAACCGTAAGTGCTCTTATTTATAGTTTTCAGGTTATTTTAGTCTTTGGAATAGAATCATTTATCTAGCTGACATGGTCTTGAAATAAATAATATCTTCAGCTCTTGGTAACTCCAAAGCTACAGTTGAGGAAGAAGTTAAAGACAAACAAAAAGGAACAGAAGGTGATCTTTGCCTTCTTTAATTTTCAGCTTCTTTTTTCGATTATTCTGTCTGCTTCAGACTAGATTATGTTTCTTGTTTCTTCTTACTATACTGAGAAATTGCAGGTTCTGTAATGGAACTCAACAATAGTTCTTCAAGTCATGGTCCAAAGAGAGGAATGGTTTTACCTTTCCAACCGCTTTCTCTAGCATTCAACAATGTGAACTACTACGTGGATATGCCTGCAGTAAGTAACTGTGTCTCATAGAATTTAGATATCACAAGTTACGTTACAAATGCGCCTTAAGTTTCATTGGTTTTTCCTTATTGCATGCAGGAAATGAAGGCTCAAGGAGTTGACAGCGATCGACTTCAATTACTAAGAGACGTTGGTGGAGCTTTCAGGCCAGGCATATTGACAGCATTGGTCGGTGTTAGTGGTGCAGGTAAGACAACATTAATGGATGTCTTGGCTGGTAGGAAAACAGGTGGCTACATCGAAGGGAGTATTAGCATATCTGGTTATCGTAAGAACCAAGAAACATTTGCTCGAGTCAGCGGTTACTGTGAACAAAATGATATCCATTCTCCAAATGTTACTGTTTATGAATCCCTCATCTATTCAGCTTGGCTTCGTCTTTCAGCTGATATAGATGCCAAAACACGAGAGGTAAGTATATTACTATACATAAAATTTCACTGTTTTCTCATAATCACTCGCAAGGCTTAATTAATAACCAAGTAAGCTTTTTTTTTTTTTTGCTAATTATTGTGATTGATAGATGTTTGTTGAAGAAGTGATGGAGCTGGTTGAGCTCAAACCCATTAGAAACTGTATAGTTGGCCTTCCTGGAGTTGATGGCCTTTCAACTGAACAGAGGAAAAGGCTTACTATTGCAGTTGAATTGGTAGCTAACCCGTCTATAATCTTCATGGATGAGCCAACTTCTGGTCTTGATGCAAGAGCTGCCGCCATTGTTATGCGTACTGTTAGGAATACCGTAGATACAGGGAGAACTGTTGTTTGTACAATTCACCAGCCTCGCATCGACATTTTTGAATCCTTCGATGAGGTTTGCCTCCAAAAATATCCACTTTTTGTCCAAGAAACATAATAATTTTAACAAATAATCTTTGGTTAATGTAGCTTCTGTTGATGAAAAGAGGAGGCCAAGTTATATATGCTGGAAGTTTAGGGCATCACTCACATAAACTTGTTGAATACTTTGAGGTGAATGAAAAAAAAAAAAAATTACATATCTTGATCGTAGATATATATCATTGAAGTAACTGTATCGAGAACATTACTTGCAGGCTATTGAAGGGGTTCCAAAGATTGAAAACGGATACAATCCCGCAACGTGGATGCTTGACGTTACAACTCCTTCAATGGAGTCACAAATGAGATTGGACTTTTCTCAAATATTCGCCAACTCCTCTCTTTATCGGTATGTTCAAGAAAAATGCTACTAGTAAACAAGAGTATTACACTGTATTTTTATATATAAACTCTTATGCTTACCTCAGGAGAAATCAAGAACTCATCAAAGAGCTCAGTACACCACCACATGGATCAAAGGATCTCTACTTCCGAACCAAGTATGCGCAACCGTTTTCTACTCAAACCAAAGCTTGCTTCTGGAAACAGTACTGGTCCTATTGGAGACATCCTCACTACAATGCTATCCGGTTTCTCATGACAGTAGTCATTGGTGTTTTGTTTGGTCAAATTTTCTGGCAAATAGGAACAAAAATGTAAGACTTCTTTTTTCTTTCCTTTTCTCTATTACATTATTAAATCATCATTTTATCGAAACGTGACGTATTCATCCAAAAAAAACAAAACCAAAACAGAGAGAACGAACAAGACTTGAATAATTTCTTTGGAGCCATGTACGCTGCTGTATTGTTTCTTGGTGCCACCAACGCTGCAACAGTCCAACCCGCAATTGCCATTGAGCGAACGGTGTTTTACCGCGAAAAAGCAGCTGGAATGTACTCTGCCATTCCCTATGCAATATCACAGGTTAAAATAGTTATAATACTTTTCTTCAATATAGTTTGACAACAATCAGAAATCAAACCAAAATGAATTTTAAAATGGTGTAGGTAGCAGTGGAGATCATGTACAACACGATACAAACCGGAGTTTACACGCTAATCCTTTACTCAATGATCGGATGTGATTGGACTGTGACCAAATTCTTGTGGTTCTACTACTATATGTTGACAAGCTTCATCTACTTTACGCTATACGGTATGATGCTTATGGCCTTGACACCAAACTATCAGATTGCTGGAATCTGCATGTCCTTCTTCCTTAGTCTCTGGAATCTCTTCTCCGGTTTCCTCATCCCCAGACCGGTAAATTAATTAAGCAACTTACATTTGATAATATCAACAAAAAAATTTTAAGAGTTTAAAGTTTTTGTTTGGATTAATATGTAGCAAATACCATTATGGTGGAGATGGTACTACTGGGCAACACCTGTGGCTTGGACATTGTACGGACTCATCACATCTCAAGTAGGAGACAAGGATTCAGTGGTGCACATCACTGGAATAGGAGACATAGATCTCAAAATATTGCTCAAAGAAGGATTCGGGTTCGAACATGACTTCTTACCAGTTGTTGCCGTAGTCCACATCGCCTGGATTCTGCTCTTTGTCTTTGTTTTCGCCTATGGTATTAAGTTCCTCAACTTCCAAAGAAGATAAAGACCTTAAAAAGAATAGTGTTGAAAATTATGAACTTAAAACAAAAAGAAAGCCTAGTCTGGTTACGTGATAGCTAAGTCAATGTTGAATATAAACAATGTATTTCGCTGTTTTCATGCTTAATAGTTTCCAAGGAGGGTTTCTTTATTTATGCAACAATCATGGATCATACTTTCGTGTAAAACGAAATATCTTCTGAGAAGACTGATACCAAAAGTACTACATCAGCTCTGTTACAAAGAATAAAAAGAGAGAATTGTAACTCACTTTCTTATCAGATTCCTGTTCTGCAAACTATTCTAAAGAATACATGGATTTACATTCCCTAGATTACTCTGCAGCTTCTTATCTTCCATGACATTCAACAAGAAGGTTATATATTATCAGTTCTCAAGAATTCCGGTGTAGGAGTAGAAAACATATATAGAAGGTTTTTCTCAACTTTTGCTAAGAAGATGACACTTGGCCTATTATCTATCTAACACCTGTACATTTTTGTTGTTTGGACCTAATTAACTAAATTCATTTATACTTTGGACCTAATTCACTAAAACCCCATAAAACAAAAAAAATTAAAAACTCTTAACATTTCCTTCTTCCCTTCTTCAATTAGACTCTTCTAATCTAAACCCACCATTTATCAGTTTGTGGTTTCATCCTAGGAACAATCTGATTATAGGTTATTTTGACATTATAAAAATATGTTTCAATCTTATGTATGATTCACAGCAAGAACGGATTCTAAATTATGTAAAAAAATTATTTATGGGTTTCTATCTTATAAATGATTCATAAGCAAGAAAGGAATCTAAATTATGTTAGATTGTAGATGTTTACGTGTTCTCAAAATTCTCTTATAAATTCATAAAATTTTGAGTCAAATTTTAATTTCTGAGTATCCATTACTGGGTTTAGTTTCTGGAGTTTAATCCTATATAATCTAATGGTGGGATGTTTTATGTAAGTAATTTGATAATTGCTTACTTATTTATTCCCCATTAGATATTACCAATTTGTTTTCCATAATATTAGAATTCAATCAGTTTTCCATAAAATTAAATTTGAGTCCCTAATTGCTCTCATTTTAAGAGATTTTTTCAGTCATGATTATTTAATTTCAGTCATTAGGTTCCTATGAAGAATTATATTATTTTTATATATTTTTCATATTTCAATAGGTATTCTCGAATAATTTTAAATATTTTTTTGCAGGTTATCATGTTTATTGTTTGCATTAAAAATGCATCAGAAAAATATAATGTGAGAATGTTTGACAAATTTACTTATTCATTAGAGTGTTTATGTATGTATTTCCTAATCTCCATGGACCGGTCCGGCAATTTTGGATGACCTATGCCAATTTGTTTTTAAGAAACCATTTTCATTATCGTAAATAAAATAATAAGAATAGTAATATAAAAAATTATTTTCATAAGATAGTTTCTAAGTCCATAAACCGAAATATGTTCGTTTTGCTTGCTCACATTTTTTTGTCTTTTCAATGTTTTCATATTCATTTAAATATTTATACAAATTGGATATATCTACATGAAAATATATGTTTTCTTATATAAAAATTGAACTTATAAAAAAAATCTAATAATAACTGAACTTATAATTTTGTTTTTTTCTACATAAAAGAAAAAAAAAACTTTTGGTCTAAAGTATGCTCCAAAAAATTTGATGTCATAATGCTTGGCTTCATTTGCTTACCCTATGGGTTGGGCCTCGGTCCGGGCCTTGAACCATATTTTATATTTACTCTAGGGTTGTCGTGTTTGTTGGTTATATTAATACTACATCATGAAAAAATGAACTATCATGATTTAATATGTTCAACATCACTACAAGATATATGCGTATTTTTAGCACACGAAAAAATGCTATCATTTCGTTTCGATAGCGATTTAGTAAATGTTGTCTTTGTCGGTGCCATCTTAGAGGGTGCACATACAATAGCATTTTTTCCTTTGCTATTATTTGTCTCTCTATAATAGTGCATTATTATCGCTATATTAACATTATTAGTAGCATTTTAATTTTGCTATATTATAATTAAAAGTGTATAAAGTAGACTAAAACTTCCTCTTATAAGACGATGCATATGAGTCTCTCCATTGTAAATTTAGTTTGTGATGTTACTATCATATGCTTAAAAAATCATGTTGTTAAGATTGTGATGTCTTTTTATATCATAGCATGATATGAGTTGCATTTTTCTATATTAATTAATTTGACTTCTATAGTTGTGACTTGTGAGTAATATATGCTAATTGTATATTGGTATCATTTTTTAGGAATCTTAGTATCAAATAGCTTTAGATTAACCATCTAAAAAATAAAAGATCAACAAACATTCTCATAACATTTTCCACTTTCACATATAATATTTTACTTCCTAAGACACTTTCTTATTATGACATTTGATATTATAATATTCTGTGGTTTTTCTTCTAAGTAGCTACGAGAAAATAAATATTTGTTTAATTCAATTTCATTTATGATAAAGCTAAAAAGACAGATCTAAAAAATCATTTCCGCGATGGAACAAAACTATTGCATTTTTATACTACACCAAAACTTAGAGTAATTTTTTATAACTTTATTTA
The DNA here is from genome assembly GCF_000633955.1 of Camelina sativa. Classification (NCBI taxonomy): domain Eukaryota; kingdom Viridiplantae; phylum Streptophyta; class Magnoliopsida; order Brassicales; family Brassicaceae; genus Camelina; species Camelina sativa. Next base: position 27,747,042 of record NC_025689.1, read on the forward strand.
CTTGGATTCATTTTGTTTCGATAGCGATTTAGTAAATGTTGTCTTTGTCGGTGCCATCTTAGAGGGTGCACATACAATAGCATTTTTTCCTTTGCTATTATTTGTCTCTCTATAATAGTGC
>NC_025689.1:27748704-27749285 GCF_000633955.1 Camelina sativa
TTAATTTGTATTAGAATGTATAAAGAATAAATTATATTGAGGGATGTGATTGCATTTTTTACCTCACCAAAAATTAGCTGGTAAAATATATTTATTAAGTTCATTGTTGTTTACCTAAATTTCATATTTAGATTGTATTCATGTAAGTTATTTTCCAAAATTTTCATGTTTTTGTAGATGTCAGTGGTAATATAATTTGTGCAAACGCAAGAAAGAAAATAAAAAGATGGAGAATGCTTAATATGTCTTGAAAGTCTAAAGGGAGAAAAAAACCATAAACACACTACTATGTAATCAAAAATTTCTCTACATGTTGAAATACTCTAATACTACATATAAAAGAAAAATTTAAGTAACACTAAACAAAAGAACCCAACAAATATTGAAATGATCAGTATGTTTTAAAAATCATTAAAATAACAATTGCTGACTAAACAAATAAAAGAACTATAATATCCAAATTACTAAAATTCAAAAAAAATGTAAGGTAAATCCGTGCGTAGCACGGAATGACTTCTAGTATATATATATCTTATATAATAAGGGAAGGTTTTCTCCAACTTCTTCTAAAAACATGACAC
>NC_025689.1:27749345-27754445 GCF_000633955.1 Camelina sativa
AAATTCAGGTTTTAGAAGTTTAGTTTATTGATTGGATGAATTTGAGCTGGTCTGATTCTTTTCTCGCAAATATCTTATTTTAAAATCATCAAAATCTGATGAAAAAGTCAACATATATATATTATAAGTTTAAATATAGTTAATTAAAAAAAACATTTAGATGTAAGTTAAAATAATTTAGAAATGTAGTTATGTCAGAAAGATAATTGGAATGTATATATTGTTGATATCAATTTTTCTAATTGTGTATTCCCTTCCATCTACACTAATTGACATGTTGGAGAGTTCATTTTTTGACAATTAAAAGAACATAATGAATAAGAATAGAGACAAGGACTGAAAAATAACCCATCATCATAGAAGTATAACACATTTTAAGCATTCATATAGAGTCTCTAATTCACAAGATATTTGTTAGGAGGCACCGAAGAAAATCAAACCGTAGCAACATATTGTGGAGTCGAAAAGAAAATCAAATATTAAGATTGAGTTAAAAAAATATAAAGTTGTAAAACCACTCGCGAAAAGATAAATATTTATCAATTATTTTTCTTTAATGAATGTGAAAGAGATGTTCTTTTTCTTTACGATTGAGACTAAAACATAAATTTTTTAATTTATTTTCATGGTTACTGAGTTTCGCTAATAATTTTGTGATTATAGAGATCTAGCATTTCATATAAGTCTTGATCACATCCATATATTACAGTTTTGGAAAAGATGTAGGGAAATATAAGATTTATCTGGTAATATTTGTAAACAATTTTCAATACTCAAGTTTCGTTTCGAATATCTGATATATGATCTATACACAAACCTCATGTATGTTAAGACTATCTCCAATATATTTTACTATAAAATAGAGCATAGTTTTTTCAATGTATCAATCTATTTTATACTAAAAAATGGAGTGTAAAAAATTAAAGCTGCATACAGAGTAATCCCACCATTTACTCTATTTTAGAATAAGATATATAGTAGGGTTAGAGCAAATGTTACGCTATAACAGAGTATTGACTTCAACATAGAGTGGTGTTGGATATGCTCTAAGAACCTAACAATTTATCACAAATTAATAAAATTCAAAACAACAAAACTTTGAAGGATTTAATTACTTCAATCAAAAAAGTTTCCTATATGTTTTGTTTATTTTATTTTGCATCCAAACATTAAGAACCATATATAAAGGAATAAATATTAAACAATTTTTTTTTAAAAATCATATAAAAACAGACATTTCAAAAATATATTTATAAATTTAAAATATATCATAATTAATAAAAATAAGATTAGATATATCTCACGCATCGCGCGAGCCTATTTCTAATATATATATATACTAGAAGTCATTCCGTGCTACGCACGGATTTAGCTTACATTGTTTTTGAATTTTAGTAATTTGGATATTATAGTTCTTTTATTTGTTTACTCAGCAATTGTTATTTTAATGATTTTTAAAATATACTGATCATTTCAATATTTTTTGGGTTCTTTTGTTTAGTGTTACTTAAATTTTCCTTTTATATGTAGTATTAGAGTATTTCAACATGTAGAGAAATTTTTGATTACATAGTAGTGTGTTTATGGTTTTTTCTCCCTTTAGACTTTCAAGACATATTAAGCATTCTCCATCTTTTTATTTTCTTTCTTGCGTTTGCACAAATTATATTACCACTGACATCTACAAAAACATGAAAATTTTGGAAAATAACTTACATGAATACAATCTAAATATGAAATTTAGGTAAACAACAATGAACTTAATAAATATATTTTACCAGCTAATTTTTGGTGAGGTAAAAAATGCAATCACATCCCTCAATATAATTTATTCTTTATACATTCTAATACAAATTAATATTTTTTTACGAAATTTTAATAATGAAAATGAATCCAAGTAAATAAGTTTATAAAAAATTACTCTAAGTTTTGGTGTAGTATAAAAATGCAATAGTTTTGTTCCATCGCCGAAATGATTGTTTAGATCTGTCTTTTTAGCTTTATCATAAATGCAATTGAATAAAACAAATATTTATTTTCTCGTAGCTACGTAGAAGAAAAACCGCAGAATATTATTATATCAAATGTCATAATAAAAAAGTGTCTTAGGAAGTAAAATATTATATGTGAAAGTGGAAAATGTTATGAGAATATTTGTTGATCTTTTATTTTTAAGATGGTTAATCTAAAGCTATTTGATACTAAGATTCCTAAAAAATGATACCAATATACAATTAGCATATATTACTCACAAGTCACAACTATAGAAGTCAAATTAATTAATATAGAAAAATGCAACTCATATCATGCTATGATATAAAAAGACATCACAATCTTAACAACATGATTTTTTTAAGCATATGATAGTAACATCACAAACTAAATTTACAATGGAGAGACTCATATGCATCGTCTTATAAGAAGAAGTTTTAGTCTACTTTATACACTGTTAATTATAATATAGCAAATTTAAAATGCTACTAATAATCTTAATATAGCGATAATAATGCACTATTATAGAGAGACAAATAATAGCAAAGGAAAAAATGATATTGTATGGACTTAGAAACTATCTTATGAAAATAATTTTTTATACTACTATTCTTATTATTTTATATACGATAACAAAAATGGTTTCTTGAAAACAAATTGACATAGGTCATCCAAAATTACCGGACCGGTCCATGGAGATTAGGAAATACATACATAAACACTCTAAAGAATAAGTAAATTTGTCAAACATTCTCACATTATATTTTTCTGATGCATTTTTAATGCAAACAATAAACATGATAAGCTGCAAAAAAATATTTAAAATTATTCAAGAGTACCTATTGAAATATGGAAAAATAAATAAAAATAATATAATTCTTCATAGGAACCTAATGACTGAAATTAAATAATCATGACTGAAAAAATCTCTTAAAATGAGAGCAATTAGGGACTCAAATTTAATTTTATGGAAAACTGATTGAATTATAATATTTGGAAAACAAATTGGTAATATCTAATGGGGAATAAATAAGTAAGCAATTATCAAATTACTTACATAAAACATCCCACCATTAGATTATATAGGATTAAACTCCAGAAACTAAACCCAGTAATGGATACTCAGAAATTAAAATTTGACTCAAAAATTTATGAATTTATAAGAGAAATTTGAGAATACGTAAACATCTACAATCTAACATAATTTAGATTCCTTTCTTGCTTATGAATTATTTATAAGATGGAAACCCATAAATAATTTTTTTACATAATTTAGAATCCATTCTTGCTGTGAATCATACATAAGATTGAAACATATTTTTATAATGTCAAAATAACCTGTAATCAGATTGTTCCTAGGATGAAACCACAAACTGATAAATGGTGGGTTTAGATTGGAAGGATCTAGTTGAATAAGGGAAGAAGGAAATGTTATGAGTTTTTTTTTTTTTTTTATGGGCTTTTAGTGAATTAGGTCCAAAGTATAAATGAATTTAGTTAGGTCCAAACAACAAAAATGTATAGGTGTTAGATAGATAATAGGGTAAGTGTCATTTTCTTAGCAAAAGTTGAGAAAAACCTTCTCATATTATATAAGATATATTTTCTGTAGAGGAAAATATAATTTTAAACCATATTTATAAACGTAGTATAGTGACACACATATAGATTCCAAAGCAATTTCAGGGAAATAAATCATGGAGTCTTTTTTTTTTACGTTAATTAGTAAATTGTGGAATTAAATCTTCAAGCGACTATACTATACTAGCTCCTATCTAGCTCCTTAATTTGTCTGTATTCATTTTTCTTAAGCTGACCAAAGAGAATTTTGGAAACTGGAAGAGTCATCATTTAATAAGTCAAAGACTTAGCTTGACACTTCTAATTATATATCAAACGTTTTAGCTTCTCCTCAAACCAAATTATGCGTTTAGATATATGGATGTATGAACAAGAAACGACATTCAGGTCATGGAGTGTCATGGAGACAAAAATCAGGGGGTTTATGTATTAATGTATTCATGCTTCCATTGCTATCTCCTAAATACCTGCAACTGCAACATATTTTTTCCTCTATTCTTATTTCCTACTATCTCCCGAGAATTGAGAGATTTAACTCTAAACGCTAGATGATAGAGCCTTGAGAAAATATAATATAAGTTGCATGCTTTGTATTTTGGTGGTACAACTGACCAAAGCATTTACAAAACATGTTATTCGCAGATGAAACTTAAATCTTGATCTCATGTTGGGTGTAACACTTCGAGCAGTTTGTAAAACTGTATAATTAACATAAATATACCCTAGTTAATATGCAATGTCGACAGTGTACGACAATTAATAGATAAATATTTTGTTGCTTTTCTGCTCTGATAGGTTCCAAGGACGTTTATCTTGTTTATCATACTTCTGTGTACACCGATATTTCCTCGGAAAGCGTAGACGAATCTTGAAGAGGTTCTGCCGGAAAATGCAAAACAGGCTTAGGAGGGACTTCAAGAGCATCCAAGGTTCCCTCCATCATCTCCACAACTCTGTTCATTGATCTTGAGTAAAGTCAATAACCCAAAGCACACTCAACCACGATCTAGTGGTGTCGTCGTAGCACTTCAGGGTCGAATCCACAGAGACCAAACGATACACTATGAAATTATATAGACCGAGTATAGCTAAAGCAAAGAGGAAGTTTGATTTGCAAGTAACAGAATTAAAACAGAAAATAAATAAGAGCTTGTAAATTTAAGAGAAAGTATTGGGCGCAGGGAATCAATCAAGGGTTACGATCACGAAATTGGGTGATGGATTGGGATAGCTTTAGGAACCGCTCTTGAACTCAAATCTCAAATATAAAACTAACCTACTGTCGCAGCATTAGTTTTCTATGCAAGGAATTGAATGAATCCTAAACCGTCGTTTGAATCTAAACAATCCTAGCAAGCAATAGGTTCAAGTTTGATTTGTTCACAAGGTGCCCCAACTTCAACTGTCGTTGGCTGAGGATCACCTTGCTCACCTATGTTCTTTCAAGTAATTCAACAACACTTTTGATGCCTAGATGAATTAAACCTAAGATCATAAACTAGGTAGCTAATCTAGTTTAAGCAATAA
>NC_025689.1:27757104-27758709 GCF_000633955.1 Camelina sativa
GCTGTGACACCTTAGCGTGCGGTGGTAAAACAACACCGCAATACTCAATGATAGGGGTCACCAAACTGCCGATGAGAACTCTCTTGTTCTTAGCATGAGCCATGCTCCTCCGAACCTGCTCAAACTCCTTAGATAGCAGGAAGCCAAAGTTGACATCATGAGTCTGCTGGTACAAAGGGGAATCCGGAGCGTGAAGGAACCTGCGAAGACCATGGAAAAACATCCACAACTCAGGTAGCTGCAATGTGCTAGTCTCAGCCCTAGCATAAATTGTGTTACTCAGGAACTTCGCCGTGATTCGGAGGACGGGGTTGCGGATGCGAGACTGTCTTGCGCTTCGAGAAGCATATTGCCCAGCAGCAATAAGCTTCCAAATTTCTGTCCTACTGTCAAGCTTCTCCATCGTGCATAATGTGTTTCTGGGGAAACCGAAGATGTCACATAGATCAAACATGGAGATGACATAGTGTTGCCTGAGGAGGAAGAAGCTGATCGAACACTGCTCGGCCATCATATCAGAACCACCCGGCGAATCGACTTGCACAGTGGCGAGGAATTCTCGTGCGAGCCGATCATGCAAGTCCCATGCTTGCTCAGCGAAAGTACCAAAGCCCATATTTTTCACCAACTCGTCAAAATCAGACAGCATACCCATCTTCTCAAAGAGCTCCCGATCGACAAAACGAGTTGGTTCCATCTTGCATTGTCCAAGTAGCTTCAGACCCTTAGTATCCTCATCGCTCCAAACTCTCGTCGGCGGTTCTGCGGAAGGAGTGGCAGTCTCCTTACCGCTACGGCTTCGTTTAGGCATTGTCTACAATAAATAGCCAATATATTAGAAAAAATCGAAGCAATCGAAATTCCCTAAGCTAAATCAAACCATGTTACAAGCCTGTGCTAAATTCAAGCTTTTGCAACCTAAATCTAGCTCCAAGATTTATCTAGGACAATCAATCTCACTAATGCACTCATCAACGGTAAAGAAGAGGAGAGAATAGCATAAATTTCAAAACTTGAGAAGTGAAAACCTTGGAATCGCCGAAATCGAATATAAATTTGGAGAGGAAGCACTTACCGTGTGTGAATGATTGAGACAAAAAGTGGGTTGGGTAAATGATGAAAAATCAAGTTGAAGAAACCCAAAATTCGAATCAAACAAGAGAGGATTTGAGAGGAGAGGGAAATCGAGTTTGTGGACGGCGAGGGAAGAAGGAAGAAGAAAAGAAATTAGGTTTTATGGGGTGTGAACATGAAGCCGGTTTAACCCGGTTCAATTTAAGTTCATAAACCCGAAAACCAATTTTTTTCCTTCCTTCTTTTGCAAACCCCCCTTTTTTTATCGTCCCTCGATTTTACTTACCTGGAACGGGGATCGGTCAGTCCAGAAGTGGATTAGCCGATCCTGACCACCACAGAACTTTCTTTGAAAAGGGTTTCGCATATTCTGCGTTTAGAACCTGTTCCTGAAAACCAAACTCACTACCAAACGTGATTCTCGAATGACTCTGTAAAGAATACAAAAAAATAGCAAATTTCCTAAGAAAAGAAAAACAAAACTAAAAAGAGAAGGGTAAGCAAATGCAAACCCTTTGGGTTGCCTCCCAT
>NC_025689.1:27758769-27793159 GCF_000633955.1 Camelina sativa
CAGTCTCCTTACCGCTACGGCTTCGTTTAGGCATTGTCTACAATAAATAGCCAATATATTAGAAAAAATCGAAGCAATCGAAATTCCCTAAGCTAAATCAAACCATGTTACAAGCCTGTGCTAAATTCAAGCTTTTGCAACCTAAATCTAGCTCCAAGATTTATCTAGGACAATCAATCTCACTAATGCACTCATCAACGGTAAAGAAGAGGAGAGAATAGCATAAATTTCAAAACTTGAGAAGTGAAAACCTTGGAATCGCCGAAATCGAATATAAATTTGGAGAGGAAGCACTTACCGTGTGTGAATGATTGAGACAAAAAGTGGGTTGGGTAAATGATGAAAAATCAAGTTGAAGAAACCCAAAATTCGAATCAAACAAGAGAGGATTTGAGAGGAGAGGGAAATCGAGTTTGTGGACGGCGAGGGAAGAAGGAAGAAGAAAAGAAATTAGGTTTTATGGGGTGTGAACATGAAGCCGGTTTAACCCGGTTCAATTTAAGTTCATAAACCCGAAAACCAATTTTTTTCCTTCCTTCTTTTGCAAACCCCCCTTTTTTTATCGTCCCTCGATTTTACTTACCTGGAACGGGGATCGGTCAGTCCAGAAGTGGATTAGCCGATCCTGACCACCACAGAACTTTCTTTGAAAAGGGTTTCGCATATTCTGCGTTTAGAACCTGTTCCTGAAAACCAAACTCACTACCAAACGTGATTCTCGAATGACTCTGTAAAGAATACAAAAAATAGCAAATTTCCTAAGAAAAGAAAAACAAAACCAAAAAGAGAAGGGTAAGCAAATGCAAACCCTTTGGGTTGCCTCCCATTAGCGCTTGTTTATAGTCCCGAGCCTGACTTTTCTTGTTGCTTAAGCAGCTTGTGGTTCCGCCAGAGGGAGGGAAGTCTCAATTGGGTCATACTCCGCTAGGTACGGTTTAAGACGCTGGCCATTGACAGTGAATTCTTTGCCCTCTTGGTCCCAAAGTACAACAGCACCATAAGGCATGACTTCCTTGATTCGAAAAGGTCCGGACCAACGGGAACGCAGCTTCCCAGGAAATATCTTCAGCCTTGAGTTGAAAAGAAGGACCAAATCGTTCGCAGCAAAATCCCTGGGGATAATCTTCTTGTCGTGTAAGGCCTTGGTCCTTTCCTTGTATATCTTGGTGTTCTCATAAGCACCCATGCGGATCTCATCAAGCTCATTCAGCTGAATAAGGCGTCTTTCTGCGGCGGTCTTGACGTTGAAGTTCATCTGCTTGGTCGCCCATAAGGAATGATACTCAAACTCGACAGGCAAGTGACATGATTTCCCATAAACAAGCCGAAAAGGGGTAGTGCCGATGGGTGTTTTGTAAGCAGTCCGATATGCCCATAATGCTTCATCGAGTTTCAAGGACCAATCCTTTCTGGTTGAGTTGACTGTTTTCTCCAAGATGCTCTTGATTTCTCGATTAGAAATCTCGACTTGTCCACTGGTCTGTGGGTGGTAATGGGTAGAGACCTTGTGTGTCACGCCATGTTTTCGCAAAAGGTTTGCAAAAAGCTTGTTGATAAAGTGAGTGCCCCCATCGCTTATTACCACTCTAGGAACACCAAATCGTGGAAAAATTATGTGCTTGAACATCTTGAGAACCACCTTCGAATCATTAGTAGGGCTTGCGACAGCTTCAACCCATTTGGAAACGTAATCCACTGCAACAAGTATGTAGAGATTGCCATAAGAGGGTGGAAAAGGCCCCATGAAGTCGATTCCCCAACAATCGAACACCTCGATTTCCAAGATAAAGTTTTGTGGCATCTCGTTCCGTTTGCTGATGTTCCCACGTCGTTGGCAAGAGTCGCAGCGGGAGACAAAGTCGTGTGCATCACGGAATAAAGTAGGCCACCAGAGGCCTGCTTGAAGCACTTTTGTCGCGGTTTTGAAGGTTGCAAAGTGTCCCGCGTAGGTTGAACCGTGGCAGTGAAAAAGAATTCCTTGTACCTCTGATTCTGGAACACATCTCCTGTAGAGGCCATCAGTACAATGTTTGTAGAGAAAGGGCTCATCCCAGAAGTAGCGTTGCACATCTCTAAGGAACTTTTTCTTAGCATACCCATTGAAGTTTGGAGGTTCTTCTGCAGCACACAAATAGTTTGCGATATCGGCATACCATGGCGAATCATTAACTGTTTGTTGAAGTACCTTAACATCGGCTTTCTCCTTGTAGCAGTCGAGGAAGGCCGCAACCACATACACATTCTCCTCAGGGAGTCGGTCATCTATGGGGATTTCTTCATCGATTCTCAACCTAGAAAGGTGGTCTGCAACCCCATTCTCAACCCCCTTCTTATCTCTTATCTCAAGATCGAACTCCTGCAGTAGTAGTATCCATCGCAGCAGTCTCGGTTTAGCATCTTTCTTAGTTAACAAGTAGCGCAATGCGGCGTGATCTGTGTGCACAATAACCTTGGATCCAACCAGATAGGATCTGAATTTCTCAAAAGCAAAGACTATGGCGAGTAATTCCTTTTCTGTTGTGGCGTACTTGGTTTGTGTTCCATCAAGTGTCCTGCTAGCGTAATAAACAACATGCAACTTACCATCCTTACGTTGTCCCAGGACTGCTCCCACAGCAAAATCACTTGCATCGCACATAACTTCGAATGGCAGATCCCAATCGGGTGGTTGTACTATTGGAGCCGAGATCAGTGCTTGTTTGATTGTTAGGAAAGCCTCCAAACAATCTGCAGTAAACTCAAAAGGGATGTCCTTGCACAGCAGCTGGGTGAGTGGTCTGGCAATCTTGGAGAAATCTTTTATGAACCTTCGATAAAACCCCGCGTGGCCAAGGAAACTGCGTATGTCTTTAACGGTTTTCGGAGGTTGTAGACTGGACATGACCTCTATCTTGGCTTTGTCGACTTCTATCCCTCTCTCAGAAATTCGATGGCCAAGAACAATCCCATTGGTGACCATGAAATGGCATTTTTCCCAATTCAGCACAAGGTGTTTATCCACACAGCGTTCAAGCACTTTGCACAAATTGGATAAACAGGAGGAGAAGGATGAGCCATACACCGAAAAATCATCCATAAAGACTTCCATAATTTCCTCAATCAAGTCGGAGAAGATTGACATCATGCAGCGCTGGAAGGTGGCGGGGGCATTGCACAACCCAAAAGGCATTCGTCGGTAAGCGAATGTGCCATATGGACAAGTGAAAGTGGTCTTCTCCTGATCATCCGGGTGAATCGGAATTTGGAAGAAACCAGAGTAACCGTCCAAGAAGCAGTAGTAAGGGTGGTTCGCTAGACGCTCAAGCATTTGGTCAATGAATTGAAGAGGGAAGTGGTCCTTCCTTGTGGCTGCATTGAGTTTGCGGTAGTCGATACACATGCGATGCCCTGTTACTGTCCTGGTGGGAATCAACTCGTTTTTCTCGTTTGCAACTACTGTCACCCCTCCTTTCTTTGGCACTACATGGACTGGGCTCACCCAAGTGCTGTCAGAGATTGGGAAAATAACTCCGGCTCCCAACAGTTTGAGGATCTCTTTCTTCACCACTTCCTTGAGGTTCGGATTCAGCCTCCTTTGGTGTTCAATGGAAGATTTAGATGGATCTTCGAGGTGAATCCGATGTGAGCACAACTCCGGTGATATACCTGAAATGTCATCTAAGGAATAGCCCAAAGCCTTCCTATATTTTCTTAACTCGCAGAGCAAGAGTGCGGTTTCAACATTGTTTAGGTTAGAGTTAATGATAACTGGGTATGTGGAATTAGGTCCGAGATACGCGTACCTTAGCCCTTCTGGGAGTGGCTTTAAGTCCAACTTTGGAGCTTTGAGTTCACTCCAATCCTCCTGATTTGATTTTGTCCCAGGGCAAAGTTCGGGATCAGCTGATCTGTCGCTCGGAATGGTCAATCCGTCGTCTTTATCGGATGCTTCCACAGGAGAAGTTGGATCGGTCAGTCCACTTTCGGGATCAGTCAGTCCAGGTTGCAGATTGATGAATAGAACCTCATGTTTTAGGATTGCTGCAGCATCGAGTGTTCTGGCCAAGTTCTCAGTCTCCTCAGAGAGATATCCCAGCTCTGGTGCCGTCTTGGTGAGTGCTACAGCCAGATGATCACTTGTACACACTTCATCATAGATCTCATCAGCTATTTCGCCTATTGTGTCAACCCAGAAGGTTTGACCGTCAATCGTAGGTTTCTTAGCTGCTTTCTCCAAGTTGAATCTCAAAATCAGATCATCCATGTGTAGATCAATCTTCCCTTCCTTGACGTTTATCATCGCACCAGCCGTGGCCAAGAAAGGTCTTCCAAGTAGGATCGGTTCTTGGGATTCCTCGTCAAGCTTAAGAACTATGAAATCAGTAGGAATGTAGCAGTTCCCAATTTGCACTGGTAGGTTTTCCAGCACTCCTTCTGGGCGTCGAGTGGAACGATCAGCTAGTACAAGAGTGACTTGGGTCGGTTTGAAGGTGTAGAGGCCAAGTCGCGTCGCAACGCTGAGTGGCATCAGGCTCACACTTGCTCCTAGATCGCAGAGGCATTTGCTGAACTTGAGGTCTCCTATCGTGCAAGGCAAGGTAAATGGTCCAGGATCCCCACACTTTTCAGGCATTCGATTTTGGAGCATAGAACTACACTCTTGTGTGAGGTACATCACTCCTTTCTCCAGACTGAGCTTGTCGGTTAGAATTTCTTTCATATACTTCTTAAGAGATGGAACCATCCTTACTGCTTCGATGAAAGGGAGTCTAACCTGAAGCTCTCCTACCACTGATTTCAGCTTCTCATATTCTCGCTCCTGAATTTTTGACTTGCGGCGAGTAGGGAAAGGTAGCCTGGGTGCATAGGGTTGTTGGGATATGCTGGGTTGCTCTTTTTTCGGTAATCGTTGAATCTTGTATCGCAGCATCTTCGGGGGTGTTGTTGAGAACGGTGTCAGGGTTGTTTTCTTGATTTCGAATTTCGGATCGGCTGGTCCCGACATTGGATCGGTCATTCCCTGCTCTCCGTTGCGGTTCAGGAAGCTCTTTTCCGCTTCGAAGGGTGATGACATTTACATATTCCTTCGGATTAGCCTCGTTCTTCACTGGAAGTGTCCCTGGAGGCGCCTTGACCCTTGCTGCGGACTGTGCCACCTGATTCTCCAACACTCTCATGTGAGAATTCAAGGACTCGATCCTCCCATTTAGCTCAAAGTACATACTGTCCATCTTGCCAGTCACGTCAGTAGCGTTTTTCTTCTGGTTCTCCATCAGAGCATGCATCATTTGTTCCAGTTTGCTCTCCTGCGAGACTGCTGCCTGCGGTGCGACTGGTTGATACCCTTGCGCGAAGTTGTTGACTTGAGGTTTTTGTTGGAAATTCGACCCTCCAAATCCTGTCCCCTTGTTCTGGAAGCCCTGTGCAACGTTGCTCTGCTGAGGACGCGGTGGGTAGACCTGATCCTGAGGATTCTCGACATTATTGCTCCTGTAGGACAGATTAGGGTGGTTCCTAAAATTTTGGTTAAAACCTCGATTTTGGAAGTTTCCTTGTCCTCCTATATAGTTCACCTCCTCCGCACATTCTTGGTATGTCTCAGCTCCGAAGTCTGCATACCCCCCAGTTTGTTCCTCACACGAGTTAACACCTTGGTGATCCCTTTTCAGTAGGAGATTTACCTTCGCTGTGAGGTCTTTAATGGCATCAGTATCGACAGAATTTACCCTAACTGTACGGTCATAGTCTGTGCCGTGATTGCTGTTGCTGGCTGCGAGGTTTTCTATCAGTGCATTGGCTTCGTTTGCAGTGTTGGTAGAGAAATCTCCCTTGCTGGCCGTATCTAAAGCCATCTGGTACTTCTGTTCAATTCCCCCATAGAAGATGTTCATTAAATTCTCTTGTGTGTATCCATGATGGGGACAGTCTCGGAGATACTCCTTGAACCTTTCCCATGCTTCACAGAACGACTCCATGCCTCCTTGCGAGAATGTAGTGATCTTGCTTCGCAGTTTGGCTGATCGTGACTTGGTGTAGAAGTGATTCAGGAAGGCTGCTCTACATTGCGCCCAAGTGGTGAGTGATCCAGCATCTAAAAGGTTCAGCCACCTAAGTGCTTTATCCGCCAAGGAAAACTGGAACAGAGTCAGCATCAGATAGTCGTATGGTACACCATTGGACCTCGTCGTACTGGTCAGTCTTTCGAAAGCTTCAATGTGATCAAGAGGGCTCTCCGATGGCAACCCGTGGAAAACGCGGTTCTGAACCAGATTGATTAGACTATGCTTAATCTCATAGTCTTGCCTAGCAGGAGCGGGAGGTTGAATCGCTGATCGATTCGCAAACAGCCTGTTCTGGGCATCTTCATCCCTCAAGGTGGCTGGTCTCGCTGGTGGGTTTGGCACAACATGCTCTTGCTGGTTCTGCCTCTGCTGTTGTTGGACGATACCAAGCTGAGGGTTGGGTGGATTAACCCCTGTGTTCTCTCCGTCAGCCATAGAATTGGTCTGTGCTTTCGCTTTCCGGTTCTCGCGTTCGAGCTGTGCTAATTCCTTGTTCCCTAGTATGCGTAGATCAGTTTTCTTGCTGCTCCTTGTATGCATACACCTGAAACCAAGAAATAAAATTGCAAGAACTCGTTAGTAACTAAAAATAAAGAAACCTTAGACTAAACGTGAATCTAAAATTTCAAAGGCAACGTTTTGGTCCCCGGCAACGGCGCCAAATTGATCTTGAGTAAAATCAATAACCCAAAGCACACTCAACCACGATCTAGTGGTGTCGTCGTAGCACTTCAGGGTCGAATCCACAGAGACCAAACGATACACTATGAAATTATATAGACCGAGTTTAGCTAAAGCAAAGAGGAAGTTTGATTTGCAAGTAACAGAATTAAAACAGAAAATAAATAAGAGCTTGTAAATTTAAGAGAAAGTATTGGGCGCAGGGAATCAATCAAGGGTTAAGATCACGAAATTGGGTGATGGATTGGGATAGCTTTAGGAACCGCTCTTGAACTCAAATCTCAAATATAAAACTAACCTACTGTCGCAGCATTAGTTTTCTATGCAAGGAATTGAATGAATCCTAAACCGTCGTTTGAATCTAAACAATCCTAGCAAGCAATAAGTTCAAGTTTGATTTGTTCACAAGGTGCCCCAACTTCAACTGTCGTTGGCTGAGGATCACCTTGCTCACCTATGTTCTTTCAAGTAATTCAACAACACTTTTGATGCCTAGATGAATTAAACCTAAGATCATAAACTAGGTAGCTAATCTAGTTTAAGCAATAAGAACAACAATAGATGAAGAACACAACAGATCAATCCCAAATCTAACAACCTAAATCAATGAATCATAAAGCCCCCTTTGAAACCCGAAACCCAACAGTAAGACTACTCAGACATCGAACAGAAACAATTACAAATCAAATATGAAGAAAACATGTTTGAATTGCAATAAGAGATAATAGGGTTCAGAATTCTTCTCCAAAGGGTTAGAAAGGATAAGAGGTCTTCTCCCAAGCTTACAAGTGCTCAAAAACGGCGTAGAGTAAAAGTTATCTCCCTAGGGGTCGAGCCCCGTGGTTAAATAGTAAAATAAATCCCTAAAAAGTCGGTTTAAAACAAATAAGGAAAAGTTGCGTCGGGGACGGGAATGGTCGATCTCGAAAGGATCAGTCGATCCGGAACGTTTTTCTGCTCTCATTCCATCTGCTTACTAGCCCGAATCAGTCTTCAACCAATTAGCTCCAGATGCATGTTTTCATCCCCAAAACGCTCAGATTCCTTCCAAAGTCACCTAGAACCTGTAAAGACTCACAAAAGACTAAAAGGACTCTAAAAGCACACTTGGACCTAGGAAAAGACTCAAAACAATCCTAAAAACTACAATTAAAACCCTATAAAATACAGACACATCATTCATGGATGGTCGATTTGATGGAGACGGCTGAATACACCACAGAGCTACCAAGGTCATCTTCTTTGTTATTTCTTCTTCTTCCTTGGTTAGTTCATCCCCAAGAAGCTTACATTGCTTTCCATTCTCAAGATCTTTATAGATCCAGTCTGGAAAGTAAATCGAGCTTGCATTAGAAGCATCCTTTTCGACTCTATCTTTATTTGTTGCACCGATCATTCCAAGAACTAACATTCCATAGCTATATACATCAGACTTCTGAGACACACTTCCATAAGCTCGTGAGATCATCTCTGGTGCAATGTACCCTATTGCCCCTCTTGTATCCAGTAGTGACATGATGCTCTCTTTCTTCTCACAGAGCTTAGCAAGGCCAAAGTCAGAAACTTTTGGGCAAAGATTGCAATCCAACAGCACGTTCTGAGGTTTAATGTCGAAATGCACAATCCTTTTTTTGCAACCATAGTGCAAGTATTCTAGACCTCGAGCAACTCCTAGTGCAATCTCGTAAAGCCTGCTTCTCCATTCAGCAGTTGATGCAGCGTTCATTGAGATAAACTGATCCAAAGACCCATTCTCTAGAAATTCATAAACAATCATTCTTTTGGATCCTTCATAGCAGAATCCAATCAAAGAAACAATGTTAACATGAGTTGTTTGGCTCATACTGGCAACTTCATTGATGAAGTCTTCGCCATTACTCTTGGAGTCTTTTAAAACCTTCACCGCGATCTTACGACCATCAGGAAGGTTTCCTTTGTAAACAGTTCCAAATCCTCCTCTCCCAACTACACATGCAAATGACTCTGTAAACCTCTTCACTTCAGTGTAATGATAATGTTTCAGAGGAATAAGAACCTTGAGCTTCTTTCTTGAATTTGATGTTTTCCTCTTTTTTATGAAAAACGCTAAGACCCCCAAGACCATGAGTATACTTACTATCAAACCCGCAGCTAAGAAAACAGAACATAGGTTTTCCATTAGTTACTTTCTATCAAGAAATCTTAAGATTTGTTGGCTAAGTAAGTATCTGACCTATGAGAATATTTCTGGTCAAGGATTGATTATCTAGAGAGCCTTCAAGAGAGTATATGTATCTTGTCAGTATACAAACAAACTAGACTGAGGCACGGTTTAAAAGTACAGAGAATTTCAAATAATTTGTAACCTTTCTTGAGCTGTGGAAGAGGAAGATCCGAGAGTGCGAGCCGGGCTGCAACTAGAGGGTCTCCATCGCTGAAAAAACTCCAACCCATCACGTAGTGAGCACTAGAAAGATTTTTCCCAGTAGCTGCGGTGAATCCAATATACATTTCTTCTTGCACAATCTCTGACAGTTTTGGAATATGTTGCGAGATCAACGGCTTTCTTGGGGGAAACACCTCCGGGTAAATGGTCAAATACAACAATTGGCTAGGACCATCGTAATCCAGAATGACTCGGATCGGCTCACCGCTCCCAAGGTGGAAATCCTCTTTTCGGTCGTTGAACTCGTAATACACAACCGGTTCCTGAAAATCCGAGCGGACACTATTAAAATCCAGACCGATGTGATTGCCTGGACTATAAGCACCGTCATGGAATCCTTGTACAGTGTCGAATTCAACGGCGAAGACATGATTGTTTGGATCCCCGTCGTTCGTTCGGTTGAGAAGTCCGAAATATTGTTCGGATTCGGCGCCTAGACGGTAGGGGGTGGGAGAAAGTGTGAAGGTAAAGCCGTAACCTCCGTTGCTCGGGCCGGAATGGATTATGGAGAAGACAAAAGAAGTGCTGAAAGAACGAACGGCTTTGGTAGTGAGATTTTTATGGTCAAGCAGCCTTACTGGTTTGTTGTAGAAGGCTGTTCCGGTGACGTTTAACTTTTGATCAGTGAGTCTCAATATTCCATTGGGTTCTATGGTTGAAGCTCCTTCTGTTTGAATCTCCGATTTGTAATCCTTAAAACCTCGGAAAACGAACTCTGTTGTTGTCTCCGTTGATGTGCTCTGAGCTCTAACAGAGACGCTCGAAAACTGGAAGAACACGAATAAGAACGTGACCATGGCTCGAGACATTGGAAATCAAGAAATCAAGAGAACAGGAGATTTGAAGTTTACATGAGAGTTTTGTTTTTTTTTAGATATTCTATTATCAAGGAAGCTGTAAGAGCATCCACATGATTCTATAGGACTCAAGTTTTGTCGAGGGTTACAACTTACAACAAATCTTGATCATTGTGTTTATGATCAATAGGAAAATGGTGAAGAAGAGATAAAGTGATAGGTGAATGGTTTGGTTTTGTAAGAGGTAATGCATGAACGTTTAGTCTCTTTGACCAACCTTCTTTTTTTTTTTTCTGTACGACGACTTCAAAGCCATGTGCTTTGACTATAATTCTCAAAAATTATGGAAATTATCCCAAAGATGAGGCTTTTGTAGGTTGGCGATGGCTCAAATCCGGTTAGTAATGATTTTCTCACCAGTATTTTAGTATTAAAGTTTATCATAGAGCTGTTTGATTACAATATATACAATTTTACTTTCGTTGAGACTAGCAATGGGCCTTCATCTTTTCTCCAGAGTGTTACGTACAAGAGGATAATTTTATGTCGTCACAGGATTTGGCCATGTGTAATTTTACATTATCCTTGAACTTGTTTCGATAAAAAAATTATTTTCATGGATACAAAAGAAATGAAAAGAACAGCTGATAAAAGTTGACATTACAAAGTTTTAAGTACTCTTTGGTCAAAAGAAGAATAGTCAGACACGGCACTAGACCTGGCAAACAATGGACCTATAAGTCACATCATTCCTTACGAAGATTTTAATTTTAGTTTCCGAGAAAATTCTTATAAAGTTGATTTTCAGGAGATCTCAACAGTTTCATCATCATGTTAAGAAAAAAAAATTAAAAAAAAAAAACCGTTCATCAAGAAAAAAGACTTCAATAAACTTAGATTGGAAGACACTGTATGGGATATTAGACAAACAGAGACATCGTCCTCTGCTTTTGAGTCCAAGGCCTCAAACGACATGGACCGTAATCACAAACACAAGCCCAGCAACACTTTGTCTTCATCCTGCAACGGTAACAAAGAGACTGAGACAAATCGAAACAAAGAGATAGAGACAAGTCGAAAGAAAGAGAGTGAGACAAACCGTACCCTTTTACCTACTCACCAGCGTACGGGATTCACAGCTCAATAGCTCCCTGTGCATAACAGATTTGATACCCTTGATTCCCTCTCAATGATGTGTGTGCAGTGACGTGTACCCTAGGCTTCTCTATTTGTCTCCCTCTATATAAACTTTATTCTCTCATTGTAAAGAACTTAAGATGAAATAATAATAGCAAAAGATTTCTCTTCATATCTTATCAAACTTTCATGGTATCAGAGCTCACTCGCCATGGCTGAAAACTCTGATCCTTCTTCCGCTCTTTGTTTTTCACATTGTGTAACCTTGAAACTCAATTCCACTAACTACATGTTGTGGAAGATTCAGTTCGAAACATGGCTCAACAATCAAAGGCTACTGGGTCATGTCATTGGAAATACTCCGTGTCCTCCGGCTACAAGATCTGTCAAGAAGGGAGAAACGGTATCAGAGGCTCCAAATCCAGACTTTCTCGCTTGGGTCAACAATGACCAGAAGATTATGGGTTGGTTGATAGGCTCGCTGACTGAAGAGGCTCTCAGATCTGTTTATGGACTCTACACTTCTGGTGAGGTATGGTTCTCTCTCGCTAAAAAGTACAATCACATCTCTGCATCTAGGAAGAGTGATTTGCAACGCCGCTTACATTCCACCGAGAAAGAAGGGAAAACTTTAGCTGAGTATCTGAACACTATTAAGCAGATTTGTGACCAACTTCACTCCATAGGGTACACTGTCCCAGAAAATGAGAATTTGTTTGGAGTTTTACATGGTTTGGGTCAGGAATATGAGGCTATTGCCACAGTGATTGAGAGTCAGATGGATACATTTCATATGAGCTAGTGATACAAGACTCGGTGGTGAGACTCGTATGAGATAGATATGGCGGCTTCACAAGCTGGCGGCCGCTTCTCTCTTGTGAAGAAATAATGGTCGAAGATGGAGATCTGACACACTGGCGGTTGCTTCTCTCGTGTGGGATCAAATGAGGGGTATGATGGCGGAATGAAGTGCACCACAGAGTTGTGATAAGACTCTGATACAACACAAGCTCTATGCCTTGATGACTCGCTCAAAAAGACATAAGAACAAACGTTTACTAAGTAAAGGAATCCACCTAACTTAGATAAACAAAAACAAAGCCTAAGCTTCAAAGTGAGAAAACTCTCTCTTTTATTTTCCAAAAATCTTCTATATTTTTACA
The DNA here is from genome assembly GCF_000633955.1 of Camelina sativa. Taxonomy (NCBI): domain Eukaryota; kingdom Viridiplantae; phylum Streptophyta; class Magnoliopsida; order Brassicales; family Brassicaceae; genus Camelina; species Camelina sativa. The sequence continues at coordinate 27,771,014 of NC_025689.1, forward strand.
ATGAAACAAATGAGCCTTTTTATAGCTCTTACATGATATAATCTACATTAATTACAAATATGTCTAAATTAATTACAAATCAATCACCATAATGGAGAAATCATAATCAATGGTGATGGTGAGGAATAAATGGTGGATCTAGGATTTCTAGCAAGATATCTGCTTTGACAATCAATATTTCCTTGTTTGGCTCGTCAGAGAGTAGTTCATGAAGTCCATCAGGAAATCCGTCTTGAAGTAGTTCAGCTACTCGTTCAGCATATGTGATGACCGCATCAGCTATGATGATTTTTATAAAACTAACCAACTTCGACGATAAGATACAAAAGTATGCTGGTTCTTCTGTTTCTCATCACTTAGCCTTCACAACGGGTAGAGACTTTTCCAATCGTGGTTGAGACCAGTCTTGTGGTCGCTCTGGTGGTTACCGTGGTCGTGGAAACTATTTAACCAGGGGTAGGGGTTTTCATCAACAGATTTCCAATGGTCAGTCCCCGGATTCTAGTACACGACCTACCTGTCAAATCTGCAACAAGTATGGACATTCTGCTCACAGGTGTTACAAGAGGTTTGATCATTCTTACCAAGGTGAAGAGCTCCCTAATGCGCTGGCTGCGATGCGTATTACTGGTCCACCTGGCCATGAATGGACTGTTGACTCAAGTGCTACCTCACATATCACGAACTCCACTGCTCAACTTCAAACTGTTCAACCTTATAGCGGTGAAGACTCTGTGATTGTGGGCAATGGTGATTTTTTCCCCATAACACACATTGGCTCCTCTGTTCTTCCCAGTACTCAAGGTAATCTTCCGTTACAGGATGTTCTAGTTTGTCCACAGATTACACAGTCTTTACTATCAGTTTCCAAACTTACCTCTGATTATCCTTGTGCTATTGAGTTTGNTTATGGACTCTACACTTCTGGTGAGGTATGGTTCTCTCTCGCTAAAAAGTACAATCACATCTCTGCATCTAGGAAGAGTGATTTGCAACGCCGCTTACATTCCACCGAGAAAGAAGGGAAAACTTTAGCTGAGTATCTGAACACTATTAAGCAGATTTGTGACCAACTTCACTCCATAGGGTACACTGTCCCAGAAAATGAGAATTTGTTTGGAGTTTTACATGGTTTGGGTCAGGAATATGAGGCTATTGCCACAGTGATTGAGAGTCAGATGGATACATTTCATATGAGCTAGTGATACAAGACTCGGTGGTGAGACTCGTATGAGATAGATATGGCGGCTTCACAAGCTGGCGGCCGCTTCTCTCTTGTGAAGAAATAATGGTCGAAGATGGAGATCTGACACACTGGCGGTTGCTTCTCTCGTGTGGGATCAAATGAGGGGTATGATGGCGGAATGAAGTGCACCACAGAGTTGTGATAAGACTCTGATACAACACAAGCTCTATGCCTTGATGACTCGCTCAAAAAGACATAAGAACAAACGTTTACTAAGTAAAGGAATCCACCTAACTTAGATAAACAAAAACAAAGCCTAAGCTTCAAAGTGAGAAAACTCTCTCTTTTATTTTCCAAAAATCTTCTATATTTTTACAATGAAACAAATGAGCCTTTTTATAGCTCTTACATGATATAATCTACATTAATTACAAATATGTCTAAATTAATTACAAATCAATCACCATAATGGAGAAATCATAATCAATGGTGATGGTGAGGAATAAATGGTGGATCTAGGATTTCTAGCAAGATATCTGCTTTGACAATCAATATTTCCTTGTTTGGCTCGTCAGAGAGTAGTTCATGAAGTCCATCAGGAAATCCGTCTTGAAGTAGTTCAGCTACTCGTTCAGCATATGTGATGACCGCATCAGCTATGATGATTTTTATAAAACTAACCAACTTCGACGATAAGATACAAAAGTATGCTGGTTCTTCTGTTTCTCATCACTTAGCCTTCACAACGGGTAGAGACTTTTCCAATCGTGGTTGAGACCAGTCTTGTGGTCGCTCTGGTGGTTACCGTGGTCGTGGAAACTATTTAACCAGGGGTAGGGGTTTTCATCAACAGATTTCCAATGGTCAGTCCCCGGATTCTAGTACACGACCTACCTGTCAAATCTGCAACAAGTATGGACATTCTGCTCACAGGTGTTACAAGAGGTTTGATCATTCTTACCAAGGTGAAGAGCTCCCTAATGCGCTGGCTGCGATGCGTATTACTGGTCCACCTGGCCATGAATGGACTGTTGACTCAAGTGCTACCTCACATATCACGAACTCCACTGCTCAACTTCAAACTGTTCAACCTTATAGCGGTGAAGACTCTGTGATTGTGGGCAATGGTGATTTTTTCCCCATAACACACATTGGCTCCTCTGTTCTTCCCAGTACTCAAGGTAATCTTCCGTTACAGGATGTTCTAGTTTGTCCACAGATTACACAGTCTTTACTATCAGTTTCCAAACTTACCTCTGATTATCCTTGTGCTATTGAGTTTGATTCTGATGGTGTTATTATTAAGGACAAGTGGACAAAACAGCTCCTCACCAAAGGACCCCACCGTAGAGACCTGTATCTGTTGGAGAACCCACGATTCATGGCTTGTTACTCTTCTAGGCAACAAGCAACAAGTGATGAGGTGTGCCACATGAGGCTAGGTCATCCTCATCACGATATTCTCCAACGGTTATCCAAGAATAAAGCCATAGTTATTAATAAGTTAAGCGATCAGTTGTGTGATGCTTGTCAAATGGGAAAAATGTGCAATCTTCCCTTTGCTTCTTCTGCTTTTGTTTCGAGTAGGCCCTTAGAACCTGTTCACTGTGACTTATGGGGGCCTTCTCCTATTGTTTCCTCTCAAGGTTTTCGATATTATGTAATCTTCATTGACCATTATTCTCGTTTTACTTGGTTCTACCCTCTACGTTTCAAGTTAGATTTCTTCACTGTGTTTGTGCAATTTCAAAGATTGGTAGAAAATCAGTTTCAATAGAGGATTGGTATGTTTCAATGTGATGGAGGGGGTGAATTTATAAGCACCAGATTTGTTGATCACCTTGTTCAGTGTGGCATTAGACAACAAGTCTTTTGTCCCTATACTCCACAACAAAATGGTCTTGCTGAAAGAAAACACAGACATATCACTGAATTGGGGCTTTCTATGTTGTTTCAAGGAAAAGTTTCTCACAATCTATGGGTTGAAGCTTTCTTTACCGCAAACTTTCTTGGTAAACTTCTTCCCTCCTCTGTGCATGATGATCACAAGAGTCCTTATGAATTGCTTATGGGAAAAGCTCCAATTTACACTGCTCTACGCATCTTTGGTTGTGCCTGTTATCCTAATCTGAGACCGTATTCACACAACAAGTTTGATCCTAAGTCTCTTTTGTGTGTTTTTGTTGGATACAATGAGAAGTACAAAGGCTATAAGTGTTATCATCCACCTACTAAGAGAGTGTTTATCAATCGGCATGTTTTGTTTGATGAATCTACGCTTCCTTTTACAGATGTTTACAAAAGAAATTTATCTTCTGTTCAAACACCTTTACTTTCAGCCTGGCAGGAGAGTTTTCAACATGAAGATGCTTCAGTTTTAGTCACCTTGCCTCTAGAATGTACCACCGATGCCTCTGCAATTAGTTCACAAGGTGGTAACGTCTCCAATGATGATGGAGAGGTAAGTTATGGGTGTACGACAGACTTTGATTCTGTTCCTATAGGCAACAACTTACCTTCTCCACCACATTCGAGTCTGTCACCTTCCTCAAGTCAAGACACGACAGTTCCAACAGAGGTCTTAACCGCACCTGCTTCTCCTGCTGAATCTGCTGAATCTCCTCTGTCCAGTCCTCGCTCTCCTGCCGCTGATTTTCCCAACAATCCTATGCCTCATCCTATGATCACACGAGCCAAAGCTTGTGTAGTAAAGCCTAATCCCATATATGCTCTGTTTACAGTCAAAGGTAACTATCCAGAACCCGAAACAGTGAAGACAGCTCTCAAGGATCCAGGTTGGACTAACGCCATCGGAGATGAAGTCGGTTCTTTTCATGAGACTCATTCATGGGATTTAGCTCCTCCTGATGAGTGTCCGAATCCACTTGGTTGCAAGTGGGTTTTTAAAACAAAATTGAAAGCTGATGGATCTCTTGATAGACTAAAGGCAAGGTTAGTCGCAAAGGGTTATGAACAAAAAGAGGGTGTTGATTATATGGAAACTTATAACCCCGTGATACGCACAGCAACAGTACATTCAATTCTACACACTGCAACAGTTCACAAATGGTCTATTAAACAGCTTGATGTTAAAAATGCCTTTTTACATGGAGACTTAAAAGAGACAGTATACATGCATCAACCGCCAGGCTTTGAGGATAAAGACAAGCCTGACTATATATGCAAGCTCAACAAGGCAATATATGGTTTAAAACAAGCTCCTATAGTTTGGTTTGACAAGTTTAGTACTTTTCTCATCGACTATGGCTTCACTTGCACCTATGCTGATGCTTCCTTATTTACATATCACAAAGGCAATGATAAAATGTTTCTTCTCCTATACGTTGATGATATGCTCTTGACAGGCAACAATGCTCAGCTTGTCGATCAGTTGCTTGCAAGCCTCAACGAAGAATTTCGAATTGGGTGGTCTACAATACTTCTTGGGAATTCAAGCTCATCACCACTCTGAAGGTCTCTTTCTTAATCAAGAGAAGTATGCTATTGATCTCTTGATTGCTGCTGGAATGGCAGACTTTGCTCCTATGCCGACGCCTCTGCCTCTGCAACTTGATAAGGTTCATGGACAACAAGTTCCTTTCTCTGATCCAACTTATTTTCGAAGTTTAGCCGATAAGCTTCAGAATCTCACCTTAACCAGACCAGACATTCAGTTTGCTGTGAATCTTGTATGTCAGAAGATGCATTCTCCATCTATGGCTGACTTCTATCTTCTGAAAAGAGTCCTACGCTATTTAAATGGAACAGTTAGTATGGGGCTCAACATTTTCTCCAACACAGATTCCACTCTCCGAGCTTATGGTGACAGTGATTGGGCCAATTGTAAGGAAACGAGAAGATCTGTTGGTGGTTTATGTACTTTTCTTGGTTCAAACATCATTAGTTGGTCTGCAAAATGCCATCCCACTGTATCAAGATCCTCGACTGAAGCCGAGTACCAAACCTTGTCCATTGATGCGTCTGAACTCAAAAGTATCTCTCTGCTTCTTCGAGAAACTGGTGTGCCTCAACCTATAACGCCAGAGCTCTACTGTGACAACTTATCTGCTGTTTACTTGACTGCGAATCCGCAATGCATAATCGTTCCAAGTCCTTCGATGTGGATTTTCATTTCGTGCGAGAACGAGTGGCTTTAGGTGCATTGGTCGTGAAACATGTTCCTGCTGAGTATCAACTATCTGACATCTTTACAAAGCCTCTCACTCAGCAGCCATTCTTTGATCTTCGGTACAAACTCGGAGTTGTCTTGCCTCCCACTCCAAGTTTGAGGGGGTGTATTGGACAAACAGAGACATCGTCCTCTGCTTTTGGGTCCAAGGCCTCAAACGACATGGACCGTAATCACAAACACAAGCCCAGCAACATTTTGTCTTCATCCTGCAACGGTAACAAAGAGATTGAGACAAATCGAAACAAAGAGATAGAGACAAGTCGAAAGAAAGAGAGTGAGACAAACCATACGCTCTTACCTACTCACCAGCGTACGGGATTCACAGCTCAACAGCTCCTTGTGCATAACAGATTTGATACCCTTGGTTCCCTTTTAATGATGTGTGTGCAGTGACGTGTACCCTAGGCTCCTCTATTTGTCTCCCTCTATATAAACTCTATTCTCTCATTGTAAAGAACTTAAAATGAAATAATAATAGCAAAAGATTTCTCTTCATATCTTATCAAACTTTCATGGTATTGCACTAGGCGTTCGTGGTCTAGAATACTTGCATTATGGCTGCAAAACAAGGATAGTGCATTTTGATATTAAACCTCAAAAATTTGCCAGAAGAAAGAAAGCATCTTATCATTGCTAAACACAAGAGAGACAATTGGGTACATTTCCCGAGAGATGATATTGTGGTACGCAACTATCTCCTCCTGGTGGTTAGGTTACGTTACGTTGCATGGTACTGTTAAAACCACAGATTCAACTAGCGGATGAACATTCTTGACACGGTATCTTACCGATCACCAGCTTCACCTCAAACCGATTGCGTAGAGCACTTTTCAAATGTGCAGAGTCGGCCAAGAGGCCAAGCAAGCCAAGTATTGGTTTGCGGCCGTACGTAATAAAATGAAAATTTCGGCCGTTTTCTACAAATGTTTCCTTAGGCCAGTGGTTTAGTTGTAATGTCATTGACACCAGTACTCATGTTCGAATCCCAGAAGCTGCATTTAGTGTGACTCTGCAAATGTGTCAAATTCAAATTTCTCTTGTTGGGGAAGAAAGTCAACGGAACGTTAACTGTGAAGTTGTCATTGCAGGAATCCTGGTAATCAAGGCTTTTAGACATTGAAAAATGACCTAAAGCAGGGCATGTATAACTTGAGCGGTAAGAAATCTTAGGATCACAGTTGTATAAATCGGTGAGGCTCCTGTAGGTTGGGGAAATCTCAAAGATTTGAGATGGCAAGGTTGTGGTATTGAATTTAACAGATCATAAAGAGCCTAAAAAGTCTGATCTGGCAAGTCTCAGAGTATCACAGATGTTTGATCTATATCAAAAACATTGTACTCGTAGTTTGAGATGTTTAGAGAGGTGTTGTTTTTTTTCGCAGTGAAGCTTGACCAACGGATGACCGCAAGGTTTGGAACGACTCCCGGCCGCCCCAGAAGGGGAAACCAGCTACTGTCAAGTGTCAACGACTTAGCTTGAAACATTAAATGTTCTCTATTACTAGCTGCAGTATACATTGTTATGTGTGACAATTGTAAGATTGAAGAAATTTATTTATTTAACATATTTATTCATGATAATGAACATTAAGTTCAAGAAATAAAATTCTGTTACAGAAAGAAATAGTTTTTTTTAAATGTACAAACAGCCAAATTATAAACTGGTAATGATAAACAAGTACAATAACCAAATGGACATTAGACAAAAGTATAAATATGCACACAAGAAATATTTTTACGAGGGTGGAAGACATTATAAACAGAGAGGAGTATGTGATCAGAGAAGTGGAAGAGAGAAGAAAAAAACAGAGAGGAGAAGAGATAGTGTGAGTCGGGTTTGTCCGCTAGGTGGTTGTGCAATGGTTGATGGGGTTCCAGGGGTTGAGGTTGGGGCTTTTGGAATAACCGGAGGTAGCGGTGGCTCAGTGACATCACCATCTGTGAAAACTGGGCTTGGAGCTTGGGTTGGAGGTAAGGACAGAGGACTCACAAGATTTTTTAAGAGGATACCGGCTTGAATAGGTGACATGTAAGGTGGTATTACTTTTCTGCCCAAACATCGATTCCCTGAAGAAGATGAACAAAGTTAGGCATTGATGTTAACATTTTGTTGTTGTCAGACCTTTTGGTGTAAATTTTGAACCACTTACTTTTGTATCTTGCAGCTGTGAAAGGGAACTCTGTAATGGTTCCATTGATACCAAATCCATAGGTATATGTGTTTATCTCAACAGTGGCATCTGAAAAGAAGTCAAATGGTTGTGATACAAACTCATTCTGAAACAGTTCCACATAAACTGGGAGCTTAGACTTCTGCAGTTTCTCCACAACATTTGTTTGCCCCGACAGGAAATTATCAGCAATAGGAAAGACTGAATCTTTTCCAATAACAACAGCGTTAGCGAATTTCTTCATGTCTTCGATGGCAGAGTCACCGATATCGCTAATGGTTTCTTCGATTTTGTAGACAGTCTCATACTTGCTCTGGCTTTTGAAGTCAACTAGAACCGAGCTGTTCGTAGACTGAACCATGACCTTTAATGTTGTATTTCCATTGCTGTAACCAGCTTCTGTGAGGGTATCGATAACCGCTTTAACCACGTCGAGCCCTTGCTTCTCTCTCAAGTATGCCGCATTCTGAGGGACACAAAAAAAAAACACATAGTTACTGGCCATATAGAAGATATCACCGTCCCATTGATAGAATCTCAAGACTAAGAGGTACACGAGAACGCACCTCTACTCTGATCAAAACACCGGAGAGAGAAGTGGATTTTTTTGCTAATTCTAGGAACTCAGAAAGCGAAATAAGCTTCCCTGAATTTTTCTCATTCGGATTCCTAAACATATTGTAAGAACTCTGGTAAGGGTTTGAAATAGCAGCTGCACAAAAACATGGGAGAATAGTTATTTTAACTCTCAATCTAGAAGAATGTGAAATTGTTAAGACAACAGATATTTTTGCATCTAATATGTAACCTTTTTAAGTTAAGTAAGAGTAGAAACAGAAGCTCTCTTACAATAAATAGAGTGAGCAGAACAGACTAGCATTCATCTGACACAAGTGCCAGGCAATATTTAAGGCAGAAACTTACTAGTCAAGTTTTGGATCTCAGGCCATGTGAGACTAAATGTGTATATTCCAGGAACTGTGCTAATCTCAGGAACAGTAGTTGAACGGTCACTAAACTGACTTTGGGCAACCAGTGTGCTGTCCTTGAGATCTGCCGTACTTAAGCAAAAGGATTTACCGTCGCTGGACATTTGGACAGAGCAATCGATGACATCAGCACCATCTTTAATTGCCTTCTCATATGCAAAGTTTGTACATCCAGGATAGTCACCACTCGCACCATCTTTTGATATAACAAGAAAATCCACTGAACCATTTGGTACATGCTAATGTCAGTTACAAGTTTAGTTTGTAACTTTGTTTATAATAAAAAAAAAACCTCATCTCATTACCTTGTTTTGTAGCGTTTCTGCCAATGTGGGCGAAGCAGTCTGAGATAAATGAAGATGTTTGATTTTGAGTATTTCCAGCTTAAGGAATGAATTGTGTACGTAGAAGAATTTTCACTTACCGATGGAAGCAGATGCAGTTAAGGGAAAATCAGAGAGCATGCCATCAACAGAGAAATCTCCATTGTCCACAAAAGATAGATACTCTGACACTGGATCGAAACTGTAGTTATGAGCAATATCAACATCATTTGCGAAACCTGACACATATACTTCTAATCCTGCTTTGTGAGCATCTTGAACTAAGGATGTATGAGGAATCAAGTACTGCTTGTCATCGAGTTGAAATATATATGACTTGGGAACAAGAATCCCTGAAGCAAACGTCTTGACAAACGTTAGGTTACTCAAGATAAAACCGTATGTTTGGTTTGTTGTCGGCTCGAAATCTTCTTTCCCGAGAAACTGAAACACGAAACTCGGTCCATTACGCTTGAAACGGCCAGCAATTTTCTTAAAGAAATTCACTTCAGGGGAAGAGATGAAATCCATGGAAACAGTTCTTGAAGCTTATAATATAAAACTGCTCATGCTTAAATTATGTTGTTCGTAGAACGCATCGTGCTGAACATTTAACCAAAAACCTCCTTCTGGCTTCATCTGCTCAGTTACATTTTGAATCGTGGGAATCGTATATCCATTTCCATCGAACTTATTTGATCGCGATAGTATTCCTCGAGTCACTGTGGTGAAAAGTAACGTGTAAGAAATTACAAGAAATACCAAACTTTTTTTTTTTTTTGTAACACACTCAACAAAAGCACTAACTAAGTCATAAACACTTACAGATTACATTCTGGAGATCTCTCAAGGTGGAATCAATGGCGAACCAACCCTGAGTAGTGACTCCATTTACCGGGTACGATTTTTGACCATTTGGGTAAACAAAATCAATATTCGAAGCATTGGCCATATTTAATTCAGGGAAACAAATCCCAGCCCCGTCTTTGGTTAGCTGAACATCACACCATAGAACAACTTCGGCTACACTTGTCTGAATTGCAAGATTGTAAGCATCAAGACTCGAATCTGGTAACAATCCAGAAAACCCACCACGAGCAATCACAAGTGGAGCATCACCTGGTAAATAAATAAAGAAAACGTGATCCTAAGTTACTTTTAATACGTGGAACAGTATTATGTTCCCATTATCAAAGTAATTATTTGACTTTTAATATTTGGGAACTATCTATTATTAATCCCAACTCTAATACACATATATGGATAAAGCAAGAAAGTTACTTGAGTACTACTAAATCAAAAGTTTCTTGAAAACAATGCACCAAAGAAGGAGAGTAAACGAGAACAACTCTTACCACTGAGCGTCTGCCATCGGCTTCTTGATCTTTGAGCATCAATTTGAGCAGCAAACAGCTGAATCAGAACAACGCTACAGAATAAAAGCGTTGAACATACGAGCTTTGTCTGATTGCCTGGCTTGGAATTCATCGGTCACTTACATAAATGGAAAAAAAAAACAAAAATTCTAGATTTATCGTTAACGCATTGAACCCATAGAGGAGATCACACACAAGAGTTTTCTTATACATAAATCAATTGGCTTTATTAGTTGACTCATTGACTCATAGTGAACAAAATACAGAGAGACTCAAGAGCGTTAAAACATGTGGCTTAATTTATCAGTTGACTCAAAGTGGACCAATAGAGAGAGACTAGACTTAAAAAAAAAGATTTATTAGTTGACTCATAAAAACTTGTCTCTTCATTGGGTTAAGCCAAAAGCCACAAAATTGAGACAGAGGAATATTGGTTATGATAAAGATAGTGGCCATTTGAATAGCATTGGTCATTTGCTTGATCAACAATGATAAATAATATCTACCCTTCAACAATGATAAACCTTTGTGTATTCCACACCTAAACGTTTTTATTCTCCGAAAATGAGGTATAACATTGGAAAAGAATCTTCAGTGGGTCCCTGGGAATTTGTCCTCTCTGCTAAACATGAAATCAAATCTGTAGTGGGACTGAGATAGGGGACTTGCCGGTAAACCAATACCATACTATCTTTATCCTTTAAAGCTGACCAAAGAGGGTTTAGCCGTTTAGGAGACTTGAAAAGTCAATATAACTAACTTTATTAGCTCTTCACCGCTTCAAACTTTCAATTTCAAGTATACATGCATCAAACTAAATCAAGTTTTCTAAAAATAGATGTTTGAGCAAGCATTTAGGTTTAGCAATTCTGAGGAACATTGTTTATATATAAATGTAACAACGATTTGTTATGTACTTTCGTGCCAAATTATCCACTGTAACAATAGTATGATGTGAGCGGTGAAACCAAAGATAAAGAAAAATAAGAGAAATTCTCCTTAGTTGCTATGTATCTCTCTTATAAGGTATGAAGAAAATGTTTGTTGGTTGGAAAGACACCATCTTTACTAGATATGAGCATTATGTACTGAAGACACTTCTCGCTTGCATGCACCATTCATGTATAAAATTTATCACCAAAACAAGTGCTTCCACCCCGTGGCGGACCTGCATGCATGAAAGGGGGGTCAGCTGACCTCCTCAAATTTTAAATTTTCCCTCATTGTTATGAGCACAATATATTTAATCCATAAAAAAATATTTACTTGTGATTAACCTAGATAAAATAAAATCATGGCTCCGCTATTACTTCCATCTCTATGTGTACGGAAGTCATGCTTCATCGGGGGTTGGTAGCTCTCATAATTGGTAACGCGTCGTTTGAGTGTATACAATATCATCCTATTCCAAAAAAGTTGTAAGTAGTAGTTTATTTTGATGGTCTTTTTTAAAAAAGTCTAGTCTGATGATAGCTTGGGTTACTAGTAGATGAAACTCGAAATCTTGTTCTCATGTTTTGGTGTAATGTCTCAAACTTTCAACGCAATAGATATATGTATTACCTAGCTTAACATAGTTAATAACTCGACTGATCAGTTTTGTTTTTTTTTTTCAAGCCGAGTGAAATTAAACTAGTAAAACAAACGCTAATTAACTAGCTTTACATAGTAAGGATATCTAGTTTAACATAGTACGGATAATATATGACATTTCCAAATATTTTCGTACTTTGATAGGTTACATGGAGACTTCTTGGATCATCCTTCTCTGTAAACAGAGATATCCTCTGAAAAAGTTGAAGATTCTTGTAGAGGCAGTGTGGGAATTTGAAAAACAGGCCTAGGAGGGATTTCTAGAGCATCCAAACTTCCTTCCATCATCTCTACAACTCTATTCATCGGTGGACGATCTGTTGGGGAAGGCTGAATACACCACAAACCCACCAATGTCATCTTCTTTGCTACCTCTTCTTCTTCGTTAGTGATTCCAATCTCAATATGCCTTTTGGACTTGCCTAACTCCAGATCCTTATATACCCATTCAGGAAAGTAGATCGAACTTGGGTTAGAAGCAGCGGGAACTTGATTAAAATTTTCTTTGTTCCTTGCACCGATCATATCGAGAACCAACATTCCATAGCTATAGACATCTGATTTGTGCGACACATTCCCATAAACTCTGGAGATCATCTCTGGTGCAATGTACCCTACGGTACCTCTTGTATCCAGCAATGACAAGATGCTCTCTTTTTTCTCACATAGCTTAGCAAGGCCAAAGTCTGAAACCTTGGGGCAAAAATTGTCATCTAAGAGCACATTTTGTGGTTTAATGTCAAAATGTACAATCCTTGTTTTGCAGCTATGGTGCAAATACTCTAGACCATGAGCAACTCCTAGAGCAATTTTATATAGTGTCGTCCAATCCATATTATTCGAGGACTTGCCTGAGATGAACTTGTCAAGTGACCCATTTTCCAAAAACTCGTATATAATTGCTCTTTTAGAACCTTCAGCGCAGAAACCAAGCAAGGAGACAATGTTGAGATGAGAAGTTCTGCTCATGCTAGCAACTTCATTGATGAAGTCTTCACCATTTCCCTTTGAGTCTTTCAAGACCTTCACCGCAACCATACGGCCGTCACTAAGTGTTCCACGATAAACTATTCCAAATCCGGCTGTTCCAACCACTTCAGCAAATGACTTTGTAATTCTTTTCACTTGCGCATAAGTGTAGTGTTTGAGTGGAATAAGAGCTTTAAAGTTCGGTTGTCTTGGTCGTGTTTTCCTCTTCCGAAGATAACATTGAAACAATATTAACAATACCAAGAACAAAACAACTCCAGCTACTGTACCGGCAACTAGAAAACAGAAAAATGGTTAAGTACGTTATGTACTCTTTTTTTAATCTTAGAAACGGAAACATTTTGAAAATTCTCTCGCCATGAAAACTCACCTATGCGAATTGTTTTGACCAAAGTCCCTGTACAACAATTGAAAAGGTTGAATATGTCAGAACAAAAAGAATCTCATCTCGAATTAGAAAAAGGAAAAAAAGTAAAGAACAAACTCTGAGGTTGTGCAATAGTTGATGGTACTCCATACGCTTTTGGAATAACCGGTGGTAGTGGTGACTCAGTGACATCACCATCTGTGAAAACTGGACTTGGAGCTTGGGCTGGAGGTAAGGAATTAGAACGACTCACAAGTTTTAAGACGCCACCAGGTTCAAAAGGGGACATGTAAGGTGGAATATCTTGTCTCCTCAAACATCGATTCTCTGCAGGGGATAAATAAGTGTAGGCTTTGGTATTAATACTTTTGTGTCTTATCTTGCAAATTTTGGATCACTTACTTTTGTATCTTGCAGCTGTTTAAGGGAACTCGGTGATGGTTCCATTGATACCGGCTCCAGAGATATATGAGTTTATCTCAACAGTGGCATCAGTGAAGAAGTCAAATGGTTGAGAGACAAACTCATTCTGAAACAGTTCTACATAAACCGGGAGCTGAGACTTCTGCAGTTTCTCCACAACATTTGTTTGCCCCGACAGGAAATTATCAGCAATAGGAAAGACTGATGCTTTGTTGATCACAACAGCGTTAGCGAATTTCTTTATGACTTCGATGGCAGAGTCACGGATATCACTAATGGTCTCTTCGATTTTGTAGACAGTTGTGTACTTGCTCTCGCTTTTGAAGTCGACTAGAACCGAGCTGTTCGTAGACTGAATCATGACCTTAATTGTTGTATTTCCATCATTGTAACCAGCTTTTGTGAGGGTACCGAGAACCGCTTTAACCACGTCGAGCCCTTGCTTCTCTCTCAAGTATGCCGCATTCTGAGGGACACACAAAAAAAAACACATAGTTACAGGCCATATAGAAGATATTACGGTCCCATTGATATAATCTCAAGACTAAGAGGTACACGAGAACCCACCTCTACTCTGATCAAAACACCGGAGATAGAAGTGGATTTTTTTGCTAATTCTAGGAACTCAGAAAGCGAAATAAGCTTCCCTGAATTTTTCTCATTCGGATTCCTAAACATATTGTAAAAACTCTGGTAAGGGTTTGAAATAGCAGCTGCACAAAAACATGGGAGAATAGTTATTGCAACTCTCAATCTAAAGAATGTGAAATTGTTAAGAAAACAGATACGTTTGCATCTTATATGTAAGTAAGAGTGGAAACAGAAGATCGCACTAAAAGTTGTTAAGTTTATGTTCTAAAACTTTTATCTCCTAAGGCTCAAAGCTAGTTGTTGTACTAGAATAGAAAAAAAATTATTTTCTTTTGAATCTAATTTAACATTTTATTCAAAAAAAAAAAAAAAAATAGAAACAGAAGATCTCTTACGATAAATAGAGTGAGCAGAACACTTACGAGTCAAGTTTTGGATCTCAGGCCATGTGAGACTAAAAGTGTATATTCCAGGAACTGAGCTAATCTCAGGAACAGTAGTTAAACGGTTGCTAAACTGACTTTGGGCAATCAGTGTGCTGTCCTTGAGATCTGCCGTACTTAAGCAAAAGGATTTACCGTCGCTGGACATTTGGACAGAGCAATCGATAACATCGGCACCATCTTTTATTGCCTTCACATATGCCAAGTTTGTACATCTAGGATAATCCCCACTCGCACCATCTTTTGATATAACAAGAAACTCCACTGAGGCATGAACCGGATTAGTCCTCTGGTTGATCAGAGGTTTTGTAGGGTTTCTGCCAATGTAGGAGAAGCAGTCTGTGGAAAACATTGAAAAAATAAAAATGTTGATTTTGACTAGTTCCAGTAATGCAGAAGAAATTATGCTTACCAATGGATGCAGATGCAGTTAAGGGAAAATCAGAGAGCACACCATCGACAGAAAAATCGCCATTGTCCACAAAAGATAGATACTCAGACACTGGATCGTAACTATAGTTATAAGCAATATCAACATCATTTGCGAAACCTGACACATATACTTCTAATCCTGCTTTGTGAGCATCTTGAACTAATGATGTATGAGGAATCAAGTACTGCTTGTCATCGAGTTGAAATATATATGACTTGGGAACAAGAATCCCTGAAGCATACGTCTTGACAAACGTTAGGTTACTCAAGATAAAACCGTATGTTTGGTTTGTTGTCGGCTCGAAATCTTCTTTCCCGAGAAACTGAAACACGAAACTCGGTCCATTACGCTTGAAACGGCCAGCAATTTTCTTAAAGAAATTCACTTCAGGGGAAGAGATGAAATCCATGGAAACAGTTCTTGAAGCTTATAATATAAAACTGCTCATGCTTAAATTATGTTGCTTGTAGAACGCATCGTGCTGAACATTTAACCAAAAACCTCCTTCTGGCTTCATCTGCTCAGTTACACTTTGAATCGTGGAAATCGGATATAAATTTCCATCGAATTTATCTGATCTCGAAAATATTCCTCGGGACACTGAAGTAAAAAGTAACGTGTAAGAAATGACAAGAAACACCAAACTTTTTTTGTAACACTCTACAAAAGCACCAACTGAGTCAAAAACACTTACAGGTTACATTCTGGAGATCTCTCAAGGTGGAATCAATGGTGAACCAACCCTGAGTAGTGACTCCATTAACCGGGTAAGATTTTTGACCATTTGGGTAAACATCTTCAATATTTGAAGCATTGAACAAATTTAAATCAGGGAAGCAAATCCCAACTCCATCTTTGGTTAACTGAACATCACACCATAAAACAACATCGGCTACACTTGTCTGAATTGCAAGATTGTAGGCATCAAGACTCGAATCTGGTAACAATCCAGAAAACCCACCACGATCAATCACAAGTGGAGCTTCGCCTTGTGTAATTAATAAAGAAATAAGAAGTGATCCGAAAAGTTACTTTAGTACGAAAAAGTATATATGCTACCACAATCAAAGTAGTTATTGGAACTACTTAAGTTCTCTTGTTTCAACATAATTTATTGAAAACCATGCGGAAAAGAAAGAAAGAGAGAAAAGTGAGAGCAACTCTCACCACTGAGTGTCTGCCATCGACTTCTTGATCTTTGAGCATCGATTTGAGGAGCGAACAGCTGAATCAGAACTACACCACATAACAAAAGCGTGGAAAATCGTAACAGTAGCATTTTTGGATAACCTAGCCGGTAACCAGAACTACACCACATAATAATATGGTGTAAGAGGAGCTCTTAATCAGTTGGCCTCATTAGTTGACTCATAATGAACAAATAAATCGGTAGACTCAAGACATAAGAGCTGATAAAATGGCTTTATTAGTTTATTTGTAGTGGACTTACAAAAAAAAAGTTTACTTATGTGGACCAACCGGAGCTCTTTTAAAAATCAACTACATATTAACCCGCGGAAAATCGCGGGCTAAAGTTTTTTTAAATAAAATTTAGTAACAATTTATTTGACATTATGTTATTATTCATTTTTAAAATCTAAGCTGTTAATTGAAATTAATATAAACTTTTCAATTAAATTTTTGATAAAAATTTTAATCTGTGCTGGTAAAAAATGTTGATAAAATATGTAATTGTAAATTTTCTTAGAATAGATTTTTAAAATCTTAGCTGTTAATTTTTTAATAATATTTTTTTCTTATTAATTACGAATTAGTTTAGGTTTGAATAGATTTTGTTTATTTTGTAGATTTGATTTAATTTGATCTGTCATCAATGGTTTTTTTTGTTTATTAATAATTAACAAAGATTATTAATTTAAGAAAAGAAAAAAAAATTAAGTTTTTCTAATGGCAAGTGCATGTAATTTTTACATATTTTAAAGTTAGTTTCATATTTGTAATTCTCAATAAATATAGTAGGATGGCTAGTGGATAGAGACACTTTCAAATATAAAATTTAATAATTATAATTTAATTTATTAATTATTTTAATTTAAAATAAAAAACTTCTTCAAATAGTGTTTTCTTTCTTTTCTTTCTCTGTAAACAACAAATTAGGCTGCTGCCAAAGCCTAGGTCGACTTCCCTTCCTTATATACGTTGGTTTAATCTTAACTTAAACCAAACCGCATCAAATCGTTGATTAAAACAAACTGAACAATCTCAAAATTAAATTGTTGATACACCTACTGTGTCGATCAACACACCTCCTTAAACCGACCAAATCGGTTCGCAGATGTTACAGGTGCTCTAGATCGGGAGGATGTCCTGGCGGGCTTGATGGCTCAGTTGTTGGCACGGCTTCCAGCTGTGGTGCCGCCAGTGGTTGGCGTACCGGCTCCTGCGGTGCCGCCAATGGTTGGTGGGCAAGTTCCGATGGTGCCACCAGTGGTTGGTGGGCAGGGTCCAGCGGTGCAGGCTGTAGTTGGGTTGCGAGCAGGCCTGCAGCCGGGAGCCGAGGTGGTTGATTCTCATTATGTTCAGATGCTTGTGTAGCTACGGCATGTTGGTATGGGGTACTTCCCTGGGATTATGGACCCGAGTGTGGTGGATAAGTTGAGGGAGCGGATGGAGGACATCTTCCAGTCGCTTTGGTGTCTAGACCAATATCAGGTGGACTTAGCAGTAAACTTCCTGTCATGCCCCCGAACCGTCCCACCGGCTGGACAAACCGCGGACCGGCCCAGAGGTCATCACAGAGGAGGTCTGCCCGCGATCCGGCTGAGGTTCCACTAACAAAATAGGTTCTCCAGCCAGTTCACCGGCATCCGCCTACCCGCTACGTACGCACCTCAGGCTTTGCAACCCACAGTACGCACGAGGCGTTGTGCTGGTCCGGACTAGACCGTACCAATTCCACTTGTCCGAATATATATATATGAAAATATCATGATTTATTACTTAAGTAAGATTGTTTACAAATCAACAAAAATACTTAAGCAAAAACAGTAGGATCAAATCAGATAAAACAACATGCAGGAAAAGCATAGGGTTTGCAACACAGCACGAAAACACCCTATCCGGTTCCTTAAGTCCAACTCTACCCACTTACTTTCCCTGCAAGAAAAACAATTGTGGAGAAGGGTGAGTAATCTAAGATTACTCAGTGAGTTGGACAACCTCTAACATGCTATTACCTCTAACATGCTATCTTATCTCATCCAACTACCCCTAAATAATCACACAATCAAAGCACGCAATGCAGAAGCGTAAACAAGCAAGCAAACAAGCAAACAAACAAGCAAACAAACAATCACACACAATCAAGTCTAGGAACAATCAAGACACAACTTGTCTAGACCTTGACTCTAACTTGGCCTACACGCCACGTCACCCGCAATCTCTGCCAGGTTGGATCATGCTAGCGGTGCGTCAAGATAACTTGACCACCCTAGACTTCACCTAGTCTGGCCTTCTCGCCAAGACTTGCACATCACACAACTACTCAACCTAGGGAACACATTCACCCTAGGGAACACTCCACAATCCTAGGGCCCTTCGATCCTCTGTTCCGTCCCAAACACCCACTCCGCGTTGATACCACAAAGGAAACCAACCGGACACACCCATTTCTTCCCCGTTGTTACCCCATGTAAACAACCGGGTATTCAAGGCCGCATCGTCATGCAGCGGTTCGGGCTAGTAGCTAGCTAGGCACCAAAATGTCCTACCCTCTGGATTAGCTCACCGGACTTTCACGCAACTTATTGGGAACAGAGATCGACTACTAGCTAAGAACCGAGACGTTTAACTTGAGGACTAGCTAGGACAAGTACTTAACTCTAAGTCTAACGACCCCAAAGAATTAAGCACACAAATCACACACAATCAAGCAAGAAAACAAGCAAAACAAGCAAGCAATCAAGCAAGAATAACACATCACACATAATCACTTAAGCAGCAAGAAAACAATCATGCAACTTAAGAAAACATAAACATGCATGCAACCCTATTCATGCATCCTACCCAAATATTTATCCCCCCATGGATAATATTCTTACCAAATAAATTTTGGTTTAATTTTCATACTTTAATTTATGCATGCAAGCATTTTCTCCTCATTTCACACATTCATGCAGCTCTTTCCTCCCTGGAGATTTTTGGACACACATGCGGCTCTTTCCACCCTTGGAAATTCTCGCATGGTCTCACCAAAAATAACCCAACATGTAGACTAATCTTTAAATCAAATTCATGAGGTATTTCTCTAGATTTTGGGGCCCTCATGCGACTCTTTCCACACTTGGAGATTCTCGCATGGCCTCTCCAAAAATCAACCCTCTCATGAATCGATTTTTCACCAAGTCTACAAGGTTCAAACCTCCTCAAAAATTCATGCAAAATTAATCAAGTAATTTTTCTTAACATGCATGGCTCCCCATGACCCATACTAAGTAAGATAAAGTTTTACTAATTTTTCCATCGATCCCTATGACCGAGAAAAATTCTAAATCGAACATGCAAGGCATTTCACACTTGCAGTTGATTCTTAAAAATATTTTCAACCATCAAAAATCTCCATAAACTAGCATGCAAGGCGTTTCACACTTGCAACCATTTTTAAAAAATGCAATTCTTCCCCAAGAATGCATAAAAACCCCAAAAATCTCTCTTGACTACATGTAATCATCTAAATCTACATGCAACAAGGAAACCATGCATCACTCAAAGGTCAATGCAAGAGCTAATGCACCTCCCACAAGCAAGATCCACTACTTGCTTAAAACCAAACCACATCCACAACTCACAACAAATCCACAACCACAACTCACCTTAGTTTTGTAGATCTTGGACGATTGGACTTCACCACACCACGCCGATCTGACAACACCTCCCCTTGACCTTTAGCTTCTTCCTCCGGCGAGATCTCCTCTTCTCCTTCTCTCTTGCTTGAAATCTCTTGGTTTTCTTCTTCAAGAGTTTGAGAGAAACTTTTGGGCAGATGTTTGGTGTTTTTAGAGAGGTTTGGTCGCAAATGAAGAGCTAAAGGGGCTATTTATAAGCTCTTTGGTTGACTCCTTGGCTGGGCATGTGGCAAAAATCGTGTGACAAGTGTCACATTTTTTGCATGTAAAACACTCTCATTGTAATGACCAGTATCAAGGGATACGTACCGGACGGAAGAACGTGTCCAAAAGGACCAGAGAGGACTGGGGAAGAAGAGGAAAGAAAAAAATTGGGCAAACGACTGAGTAACTTGAGGAGAACGTTACCCAGACGCGGGATGAGTAATAGCCGAAGAATGTCTGTGAGCCACGAAACCAAGAAAGGAAAAGTCGAGAAGACGGACTACAGACGGAAAGACCGTATGTCACGGACGAGAGGTTCGGAGATGGACAAGTGAATTCGATTCCACAGAAGAGAGGTCCAAAGACGGACGAGAGGTCCAAAGACGGACAAGTGAATTCGATTCCACGGACAAGAGGTCCGGAGACGGACGAGAGAATTCTATGTCTCGGACAAGGGGTCCGGAGAGAGTCGAGAGTATCAAAGGCCATGGACGGAAGGATCCGGACGCGGACGAGGACATAAAGCCATGGACATGTGAGCTTTGAACTGTGGTCAAGCGCGGGAGCTTGGGACGCAAGAGAGACGCGGGAAGGTTGGAGGAAGTGGAAAAGTCTCTCATAAGCCGTAAGATGCCACGTGTTCGGCAGATTAAGCTCTCTCGCCAGCACTTCTGATGCACGCGCGTGTGAGTGAGAGTGAGAGTGAATTACATGCAAATTTTCTGCCACTTGTCAAAAGGAAATTGTCACCTACCCAGCCAAGGAGTCGAGAGAATGAGCCTATAAATAGCTCTCATTTCTCTCATTTTCGACATAGAACTCTCTTAAATACCAAACCCTTGCCAAAATATTTCTCTCAAAATTCTTAAGAGAAACCAAGAGATTTCCAAGCAAGGAAGAAGGAGGAAGCTCGTCGGAGCTAGGAAGTGGAAAAAGAGGCGAAGTGCTGTCGGATCAGCGGTGTGGTGGTGTTTGACTCAATCAAACCTCTGCCAAAATCACTGAGAGTTGCGGTTGGACTTTGTTTGTGAGTTGCAGTTGGACTTTGTTTGTGAGTCGCGGTTGGACTTGTTTGTGAATTGCGGTTTGATTTTGTTTGTGAGTTTGAGGATGCATGAGGGTGGTAGCTCATGTATCTCTCTTTGTTTGGGTGTTGCATGTTTTTCTTGTTAGATCTACATGTCAATAAACAAAAATCTAAAGGTTAGACTATCATGCATTCATTCATTGTTGCATGTAGTCTTGAATGGGTTTAAATGGTCATGCATGCATAAAGAGAAGGGTGTTTTGGTTGCTTGCAAGATCAGATCCAAAATGGCTGATTATGCATGCATCCTACTATGAATTTTTCAACCGGTTGGGGGAAAAAAATGAAATGGTGTGACGATGATACTAAGATTTTTTTGTCTCCTAGTAGGTCTCAATTAACCTTATGCGTTGTAATACTTAAGGTGTCAATCCAAATGGGATGATGCTAGTCACTCAAGATGCAATCAAGCAATCACAAGTTAAGCCAATTCAAGAGAGAGTTTTTCTAACAATCCTAGAATGGTCAAAATACAAAATGAAATGAATTACAGAAACAGAAACGAAAATGTATGACAAGAAGCAAGCAAGAATGAGAGAAACTGAGAACGATTCTAAGCATGAACAAACGAAACAGTTCCGGGAATGTAATAAAAATCAGAAAGAAAGAAGTCCTAAGGATGGGAGTAATTGATGTCGGTGGAGTATCCTAGTCTATAGCGTGTTTAACATGTCACAAGCAAACCATCCCTAAATAATGAGCATCACTTCTTAGCTAATCCAATCTCTTGACAAAAGCTACTCAAACTCAACCACTTCCAAACCTAGCTCTCGCTAGAGAAACATGATCAAGCATGGCATGAAAAACAAGTTCATTCACGTCAACAAACATCCTAGACAACTAATCTCTTAGGCTAGGAACGTAAGTCTCTGGCACTAGTTGGTCAGACATTTCATCGAACACCTTTTGGGTG
>NC_025689.1:27793512-27795914 GCF_000633955.1 Camelina sativa
AGGGGTCCGGAGAGAGTCGAGAGTATCAAAGGCCATGGACGGAAGGATCCGGACGCGGACGAGGACATAAAGCCATGGACATGTGAGCTTTGAACTGTGGTCAAGCGCGGGAGCTTGGGACGCAAGAGAGACGCGGGAAGGTTGGAGGAAGTGGAAAAGTCTCTCATAAGCCGTAAGATGCCACGTGTTCGGCAGATTAAGCTCTCTCGCCAGCACTTCTGATGCACGCGCGTGTGAGTGAGAGTGAGAGTGAATTACATGCAAATTTTCTGCCACTTGTCAAAAGGAAATTGTCACCTACCCAGCCAAGGAGTCGAGAGAATGAGCCTATAAATAGCTCTCATTTCTCTCATTTTCGACATAGAACTCTCTTAAATACCAAACCCTTGCCAAAATATTTCTCTCAAAATTCTTAAGAGAAACCAAGAGATTTCCAAGCAAGGAAGAAGGAGGAAGCTCGTCGGAGCTAGGAAGTGGAAAAAGAGGCGAAGTGCTGTCGGATCAGCGGTGTGGTGGTGTTTGACTCAATCAAACCTCTGCCAAAATCACTGAGAGTTGCGGTTGGACTTTGTTTGTGAGTTGCAGTTGGACTTTGTTTGTGAGTCGCGGTTGGACTTGTTTGTGAATTGCGGTTTGATTTTGTTTGTGAGTTTGAGGATGCATGAGGGTGGTAGCTCATGTATCTCTCTTTGTTTGGGTGTTGCATGTTTTTCTTGTTAGATCTACATGTCAATAAACAAAAATCTAAAGGTTAGACTATCATGCATTCATTCATTGTTGCATGTAGTCTTGAATGGGTTTAAATGGTCATGCATGCATAAAGAGAAGGGTGTTTTGGTTGCTTGCAAGATCAGATCCAAAATGGCTGATTATGCATGCATCCTACTATGAATTTTTCAACCGGTTGGGGGAAAAAAATGAAATGGTGTGACGATGATACTAAGATTTTTTTGTCTCCTAGTAGGTCTCAATTAACCTTATGCGTTGTAATACTTAAGGTGTCAATCCAAATGGGATGATGCTAGTCACTCAAGATGCAATCAAGCAATCACAAGTTAAGCCAATTCAAGAGAGAGTTTTTCTAACAATCCTAGAATGGTCAAAATACAAAATGAAATGAATTACAGAAACAGAAACGAAAATGTATGACAAGAAGCAAGCAAGAATGAGAGAAACTGAGAACGATTCTAAGCATGAACAAACGAAACAGTTCCGGGAATGTAATAAAAATCAGAAAGAAAGAAGTCCTAAGGATGGGAGTAATTGATGTCGGTGGAGTATCCTAGTCTATAGCGTGTTTAACATGTCACAAGCAAACCATCCCTAAATAATGAGCATCACTTCTTAGCTAATCCAATCTCTTGACAAAAGCTACTCAAACTCAACCACTTCCAAACCTAGCTCTCGCTAGAGAAACATGATCAAGCATGGCATGAAAAACAAGTTCATTCACGTCAACAAACATCCTAGACAACTAATCTCTTAGGCTAGGAACGTAAGTCTCTGGCACTAGTTGGTCAGACATTTCATCGAACACCTTTTGGGTGCGGAGATGTCTAAAACCTAGTTCCAATTGATCAGAGAGAAACTAGTATTTCTAATTCTAGTCCAGAAGGGAGTCATACAATCAAAGCTTAAACACTCTACATCCTAAGATCCTCCACCTAATCTATCCCATCCTCAAGAACTACTACACTACTCAGATCCGAAATTCATCATCAAGCATGCAAACACATAAATCATTGAATCAAGCATCATTAGGTGGATAAAAATAAGGTGAACAACTTTGTAAAAGGAATCAAATGCAAAATCTCAATAATCTCAAAGATATTGGAAATACAAGTCTCAGAACGTTTTTTTTGGAGGCTCCGTAAACCTTAAGAACAAAACGAGATAAAAACTAAGATATCCAAAACAAGACTTAACAAAATGTATTTATAGTAAAAAACATGTAAATCCCTAAAACTTAAAACGACAAGGTGAAGCGTCGGTTTGGGAATCTCCTGAAGCGCATAAGACGGAACGTCTTCCTGACATGTGCGGTCGAGTCGTGTGTCGTCTCTCCCTAGAGTGAGGTCGAGTGGAATGAGTAGGAGTGGCTCCAGTGGTGTGAGTGAAAATGGCTCGAGCATGGTCTGTGAAAGTGGCTCGAGCTGGGTGTATACGTATCCACTAAATTGATGATAACTCTTGAACCACACCTCCGATTGGCTTGAAATAAACGGCATTGGAAAGATGACTCAATTCTCTACAACTTTCATGAAGACGTCAAAAGCTGAATCCCTAGACCGGTGGCTCGAGTGATGGCTCGATTGTGGAAGCGAGGAGTAGCCCGATTGTAGAACTGAGGAGGGCTCGACTGTAGAAGTGAGGAGCATGGCTCGGTTGTAGAAGTGAGGAGC
>NC_025689.1:27796772-27798351 GCF_000633955.1 Camelina sativa
GTGCGGCTCAGAGTTTAGGGGAACACCAGCAGCCTCAAGGAACCAAGTCACTACGCCTCCCATGCACATCACTCCAGGAGTGCTGTTGTTGCTGACTCGCGATACCCAATTCTTGTATGTCATCATGTAGTTGATAAGGTAGAGGGAGACGGAAGTGTTGGATATGTCACCTTGCAGCGCGGTGCAATCCATGGCAGTGAATGAGAGTCCCTTAATCGCCAGATCGATCATCTCAAGCTCGCCATTTGTCATGTACCCCTTAATCTCTTTGGCGTAAAATGCATTGGTGACCGCCTTTTGGAAGTAGCGCAACACTGGGCTTCGCACGTTCAGCGCTTTTGTCTTCGATGAAGTGAATGAGGGCGTGCCCCCAATCGTTGCCCAGAGTGCGGACATCTCATCCCGATCAAACTGCGGTGTAGTCCCCGTTCCGCTTGGAAATCCAAACATCTCTTCAACGGTTCTGAAGGTGAGATTGTAGAACTGGCCGTGAACGCGAAATGTAATATAGCCCAGACCTCCATCAGACATCATTCCCAGCTCATCCGCATACAGGTGCGTCTCCAGAGTACAAAGGAACTGAATTGTCTCCTCCCTATATCCGTTTTTGGGTGTGTTCATGATTCTCTCCAGATGGCACCGCCTAAACAGATATTGAACATCCTCCAAAATCCCGAGTTGCTGCATAGTCTCGACATGGGGATATCTTGTTCCAGCGAACTCCACCTGCTGGAACAACTCATAGTATTCCTTGGGAGTTAGTTTCGTCTCAGCGCTCCTCCGTTTTACAGATTTCCTGGGAGCTTGTTCGGAGCGCAACTTAGGTTCCTCCTGTTCGTAATCACTTCCCTCCTCTCTTGAGTTTGAAGCTTGCGCCGGTCTCTTCCCGCGACTCTTGCTTTTAGTAAACGGATTTGCTGGTCTGCTTGACCCCGCTGCTTGGCCTGAACCCCCAACAACCTCGTCAACCATGTTCTTCATTTCCATGAAACGCCTCGCCATGGATTCGGGGGATGAACGTTCTCCAGCAACACAACCGTATGCTTCTCTCATCTCATGTATAAGCTCTGTACTTTTTCTGTTTCTCTGAAACATGTAAACTCAAAATTAAGCGTTAATAGATTAGTGAGCCAATAACAAAACTAATTACCGAGTTGAAAATGAAGAGTGCTAAGAGAGAGATAACCGATCGATTCGTGCGCGGGTCGTGGCTCGATTGAGAGCTTGAGGGACTGCTCGAATCGTGCGTGGAGGAGAGAATCGAGCGTGGCTCGATTGAAGACGTTCGACCGTGGCTCGATTGATGGTATGAGGACGGCTCGATTGATATGTGCGAACGGTTCAGGCGTGTCGATGTGCGGTAGCTCGAGCAAGGGTCTGCAGCGAGAACGACGGGTTGAGCAGGATTCCAAGAGCGTTGTGCGGTGGTTGCTCGAGCGGAGTTGAACGGTGGATGGCGGACGCGGCTCGATTGACGCTCCCTGGACACAGCTCGATTGTGATGTGCAGCTTTGCCGGAGCAGGTGAAGACAACGGCTCGATTGGTGCTTCTCGGACACGGCTCGATTGACGGTATGTG
>NC_025689.1:27798411-27798666 GCF_000633955.1 Camelina sativa
ATCTTTGACTGCCTCGACGGGGTTCTCCATCTGAGTGTCATCCTGACTAAAATCCTCTCCATCTAGTTCCGCACTGTCCTCAGTGACGTCTGGAACTCCTTGCCTGGGAGGCAATGTTTTCCCACTTCTCAGTGTAATGGCATTGGCAAATTCCTTGGGGTTCTGAACAGCTTTACCTGGGAATTGGCCAGGCTTTGGTGCAGAAGTAGAAGCCGATTGGCCCTCCATGTACCTTATCTTCGAATTCAGAGTTTC
>NC_025689.1:27801054-27820493 GCF_000633955.1 Camelina sativa
TGAGGAGGGCTCGGTTTAGGAAGTGAGGAGCGCTCGATTGTGTAAGTGAGGAGCAGCTCGATTGTGTGCGCTTCCAACGTCTCCTAAACACCTGAAAAACTCCGAAATGCGCAATGTATGCAAGAATGATGCAGAAACTTCCTAAACATGCAAAATGTACGAAAGAGGTTCTAAAATGATGCAAAACAACTAGTTGTCCTAGCTAAAGGCATGACAAATACAGGCTAAGGAGATGCAAAATACAGACATATCAGACGAGTTGAAAATGCAATAATTTTTGGCCTAGTCCGGCTTTCATGACCTCCCATGTAGCAATCGGTCGGTCATGGTTGCGGCGTTGTTCGGCCACCAATCGATCCCACCATGTAAGTGCGTAGTCAGTGAACTGGGCCATGGCATAAGTGATCTTGCGAAGCTCTGGATAGTTGTACCAGGAGTAAAGGTGGTCCATTCGTCTCTCCCAGTCAAGGTAGGCCTCCGGGTCAGATTTGCCGGCAAAGGTTGGTGCCGTCATTTTATGACCAGGTTCGTTAGGCCGCGGTGCATCCTCGTACTGATCGTCGCGTCGATGTCGTCGCCTCAGACGCGGTTCATAGTCCTCGTCACATTGATCTCTTCGTTCCAGCTCTTGTCGTTGGCGCCGCATGGGCCGTCAAGGTGTCATTCGCTCGGCCAAGCGCTCTATGCTGTTGCGAAGGGCCGTCAAGGTGGCGCCAATCTCCAGTGGAGGTAAAGGGATCTCCGGTGGATGTTGTTCGGCCATGGTGCTTGTACGGACGGTCAATGGTGACGTGGCTCGTTCCGTACACGATGCGCTGTCCGATTGATTTTAAACCTCGTTGAAACAAAAGAACAAATATTTGTGAGTATATTACGTTTCAATGGAAAACGACTAGATATTTTCTTTGGCCAAGAAAATGATGGATGACAGCGTTGCAAAAGTAAACCTATGACTAATCAAAAGCAAAAGCAAAAGCGATACACGACAAACTTTTGGGACCACAACACAAACGCAAAAGCAAATACTAAACATTTTTGATCTATTGGCTTCTAAACAAGAACACGGATGAACAATTCTAAGAACACGATGAACAAACAACAACCTAAACAATCTACCAACAACACTACGCATGCACCAATTTAAACCAACAATCTAACGAAACAAGGGAAAGCAAACGAGACTACTAGAAACGCTCAAAATTCAAACTTTAAACAAATGGAAATGAGTTTCTGGGTTCAGAAAGACACAACCTTCGGTTAGGAACATTGAGCTCTGATACCAGCTGATGTGAGCACCGGTCTTCTCGCGGTACAGACTGAAAATATCGTCTTCGGGTCGCTTAGGCTAGAGACAACTTTCCTCGGGCCAAACTTTGTAGAATGGTTGTAGAGGATAAACAAACAGTGGAAACAAGTTTTGGTGGAAAACAAACGAGTGGAACGCGAGATCGACGATAGTCACGTCGTCGGTCGTACAGACGGTCTGTTGCGGTAGCGGTACAGATCGGCCGTCGAAATTGGAAAGCGGCTAGTAAACTAAATGATGGGTCTACTAGGAGGAATAGAAGCGAGGGTGGATTGAATGACGACACACGAGTGTTGGCTCTACTCGCGATACGGTCTAGACGATGGCGAACCCGAATCGAGATCGGCTAGGGTTTCTCGATAGTTAATCCCAGACTAGGTCTAAAGAGAGGAGTGAGACAAGAAACAAAGATTCGCTATTTGGAAAAGTTTATATTTCATTCAAGTCTGCGTTTTACAAAGTAAGAGAGGGTTTAAATAGTGTGAGAGTTTAGAGGATACTAGGGACACGCGGACTCGCTATGGTCCGCACACGTTTGCCCTTGACGTGTTTCCTTTGATGGAGAACACGTCGCCCTTCTAAGTGGTTTAAACAGAACCACACATGTCACCCTACTTAACGTTACAAAGAAAGTTCTAGACAAAGTTCAAAATGCAAAGCTTTAAGTAAAAGATAACACGCCTTAGGCTTTGACGCGGGAACCACGTCATTGGCTTCAAGACGTGGAGGTTTACGTTAGGACTCGTCGCCAAAACCTTCTCCTGTAAACCTTGTGGGACAAACCCGGAGTACGAGTCATGATCCTAACGACTTGGTCGCCTTCATCCTTGGGTAAGGATGAAGGCTGTGCGAACCGTCTCCACTAGAACTGCTTTGGCCGGGTTGACTTCTTGAACGAATGCTTGCACGAACCGGTTGTTCTTCTATATTGTGGCCTTGGACGAGCACTTGGATCGTGTCGTAGCTCCCGGAGTAATCTCTGGTGCGCCGGCCAGCTGTTTTCCCGCGAGTGGTGCAAGCATCTCGGTCGCGTCCTGGGCGTCTTGGTCCGGTACGAGCGTTCCTGGCTACGTGTCCGGTCCTGTGCTTACATCAGGGCCGGTCTGCGGTTAGTCCGGCCGTAGGGACGGTTCGGGGGCGTTACACTCATTCTCTCTCTTGCTCGCGTGCATGTCAAATGTTGGCGGAGGAGGCTTAATCTGGCAACACGTGGCGTTGAGCTCCCATGTAGGGACTCTTCCTCTTCTTCGTCCTTCCCGCGTCTCTCCTGCATCCCAAGCTCCCGCGCCTCTCCTGCATCCCAAGCTCCCGCGCTTGTCCGCAGTTCAAAGTTCTCATGTCTGTGGTTTTATTTCCTCATCCGTGTCCTGGTCCTTCCGTCTATGGCCTTCGATTCTCTCGTCTATGTCCGGTCCTTCTGTTTGCGACATTCGATTATCTTGTCAATATCTGGTCTTTCCGTACCTTATGTACGATCCGCCCATGGTCCTGTGGTACTTTGATTGTTTGGCTGGTACGTGGCCATTCCGTTCCCATGGTCCGTTTTACGTCCTTCTCACCATTTTCCACGACCATCTTCCTCTTAGGCCATCTTTTAGTCTTTTCACCATCGTCCTCAATCATCCATCGTACAAATCTCCGGATTTCCTGACGGCTCACGTCTGTTCTTTGGTCTGTGACCTTTCCGCGACTTAGTAACTTCTTTCTCAAGTCACTTGTTCGTTCTTCGAGATTTTTTTTTCTC
The DNA here is from genome assembly GCF_000633955.1 of Camelina sativa. Classification (NCBI taxonomy): domain Eukaryota; kingdom Viridiplantae; phylum Streptophyta; class Magnoliopsida; order Brassicales; family Brassicaceae; genus Camelina; species Camelina sativa. The sequence continues at coordinate 27,804,105 of NC_025689.1, forward strand.
CATTTTTCTGAGATATCTCCACATCCTTTAGGCATGTTTTCTCCGTCCAGTCCGTACTTATTGATACGGGTCATTACACTCTACCCCTCTTAAAAGAATTCATCCTCAAATTCTAGCGTCTCGATCACCTTTCCGTGATGTCCATGACTTCTCGTCAGTTACGTCTTCCTCTGGATATCTCCATGACCACCGTTGTAACTTTTATCATGATACCACCGTTATAGTTACTACCAGCATAACAATAGCTCGAATGATTTGTATTATCAAAGCTTCTTCATCTCCAGCATTTCCTTGGTTCTTCTGAATCCCTACCTCTCTCGGTTATGAGTTTCTTCTCCACCATAGTTCTACTTAACATAACACTCACATTCGCTTTCTTATTTTCTGGTACGCTTTGCTCTCACCAATTATCTTAGAGCTTTTTCTTAGTCGTCACTACGACCTAGTGCGAATTCTTCCATTCTCCTCCTCAAGTTAGTTTGTCGAAACTTTTCTTGGTACTTAATTCTTTGCATAGAGTTTAATTGCTTAACTCATTATCTTCTTGCACTCTCTTTCTTTGCCATATTATTTTCTTGCACCCTCTTTCTTGACTTAGTCGATTTTTTTTTTTGCATCAGACTAATACGCCATTTGGATTTCTAAACCACTCCCTTGGTTTAGTTCCACCCTTGCCTTTGTTTGCCTCAGGATTTCCTCTCTTTCATTGCTTGATTGAACCTCCCGAATCAATCGTTCGACCTTTTCACATTTTGCCCTTGCAAAAATGTCTTCTCTCGTTTCTCTTTCCAAACTGATTGTCCCTCCCGGATCAATCGCTTTGTCCTCTAGAGATTGCCTTCGCGACAATTCTCTTCTCTCCCTTTTTATATCACCATTCTCTCTTCTCGCCTCAACTACTTCGAGTGTCTTCCCGATCACTCTCGTGTTGTCTTGCTTGTCAGATCGCGTTCGTACGGTGTTTAGGTGAATCCTCAATCAATCATGCCAAGACAACACTAGCTCAAACATTTGGTTAGTTATGCAACATATATGCAATCTATACTAACATGCAAGCTACCACACAATCAAACAATCAATCACGCAAGGGGTTTTGCTTGCTACCGGGTTCAATATCTAGTCTTCAAGACCTAGATAGAATATTACAAACCAAAAGTAAGTTCTAACCTTTCCCAAAAGGTTTACACAACACCCTATAACATGCCTAACAGGTGCCTAGGGTTCTCTCAAGAAATTACACATCCTATAGTTGCATTCACATCGTTCAGGCGGCTGGTCGGCACTTGGTTAAGCAGGCGGGTTCACAGAGGTCGAGGCCGCAGGCTCTGGAGCTTCACTTCCACTCGGTCCACCTTCATCCGTCCTCACGGGTCTGGTCGGATAGTTTTGTAATTGGCGCCCAAATGCACCACACTCCCAAGATACGACAACATATCCCGGTCCTGGAGTGCACAAGGCTACTCTCCAGCAATACGGAACTCGGTGTCCGCTCTCACTACATACTGCACAATGGACTGTGTTCCTTATTTGCACTCGGGAAGGGTTGGACACTCGCTTTCTGGCTTGTGCTCGAGTTCTTGGCATCCCCCTCATCGATCGCATCTCCACACGTTCTGATGGTTCGATAATATCACTCATGAGTCTGGTCCACTTCCCACCTCCTTGTTCATGCTCCAGATGTACGATTTCTTTCCTCAACCTTCCTTCTTCGGCCAGCTTCTCCACTAGCTCCATCATAGAGTCTCTCAACCTTCGACTCGCTTCCTCTACTTCCTCACAACTTGGTTCTTGTTAAAGGTCCTTCTCTGGGTCTCCTCTAGATTCACTTTTGGTGATCTATTGTTACTCTACAGGTTCACCCCCGACTTCTCTTGTTTCACCTTCCGCATTCAGGTTCTCCACCACATGATCTTGACCCACTCTTGGTTCAGTTTTGGTCATTGGCACTGGAACATTCTCGGGTTCCGCCTCAGCCTCACCCTCATGTTCGTGCACTAGCTCCATCTCAGCTAGTCTCAACAGCCTCATCAAAGCCTCGTTGTTGATCTCCACCTCAAGCAACATTGGATCCCACTGACCCATCCTCCTGGCCGCATCTCTTTGGTTCTCTACTTCTTGTGCCTCCACACTCTGGTCTTGATCAAGTTCGAACTTGGCTCATCCATGCCACTGGGTCAGCCACTGGCTCCTCACGGTTTGATAATGGTACTGGTACCGCTACCGGCTCCGGTTGAGTTTCCTCTCTAGCCGCTTCCCTTGGCCTCCTTTTTGTTTCGACAATACGGGTTAGTATTCCTTCCTTGTCGCTAGACAACATCTCCACCACCTCCAGGTACTCTTCCTGGTCATCATCATTCGGGCTAGGGTTCCCATCACCCTCAGCTCCATCTGTTCTCGCGTTGGTTCCACCTCCAACATTGATCTCAGGTTCACCGTTGGTTTCAACTCCAATCGGCTCCTCATCGTCAGTCTCCCTCATTATCTCAGCCAACATATCCCAGACTCGGTTCCTAATTTCTTCTCTCTCATCCTCTGGTACTGTATCCGGAACCGTCACGGTCAGGCCACGTCCATCTATAGTGATCTGGACCTGGATTGGCATCTCGGCCCATATTGCCGATGCTTGATCATTCCATCCATCATTGACATCCTTGTCATCTCCCAAGCACTCGGAAGGATCGGTCTCAACAGACTGGTTCACTTCCTCACCATTCTCTACACCCACATTCTTGGTAAGGTCGGACCTAACATGTTGGTCCACCTCCTCCTGATATCCATCTAGCAACCCATCGAAACTCCAATTATCAGGGTCGTAGTCGCATGGGTACTCTCGGACTCCGTCGAGAGAAAGCCATTATGATAACTTAGCTCCTTCTGCCCTCGACTCTGTCCCCTGAACCATTGCCACCATCCACACTACCTGAAGACATCTGCAACACCACCACAACAACAAGGTATTTTCTAGTTAGTCTAAGGCTCACTTAATCACTAAACAAGCAAAAACCGGTTTCTAAGTGTTGTGTGCGACTCATTTACTCGATAAAACTTTTTGAAAAGTCCAAGTGTACACGAGTTTTGCAACTCGCTCTGATACCACCATTGTCACGCCCCTGAATCGTCCCCCTGGCCGGACAAACCGCGGACCAGACCAGAGGTCGTCACAGAGGAGGTCTGCCAGTGATCCGGCCGATGTTCCACCAACAAATTAGGTTCCCCAGCCAGTCCACCGGCAGCCTCCTACCCGCTATGTACGCACCTCATGCTTTACAACCCACAGTACGCACGCGGCGTTGTGCTGGTCCGGACTAGACCGTACCATTTTCACTTGTCCGAATATATATATGAAAATATCACGATTTATTACTTAAGTAAGATTGTTTACAAATCAACAAAAATACTCAAGCAAAAACAGTTGGATCCAATCGGATAAAACAACATGCAAGAAAAACATAGGGTTTGCAACACAACATGAAAACACCCTATCTGGTTCCTTAAGTCCAACTCTACCCACTTACTTTCCCTGCAAGAAAAACAATTGTGGAGAAGGGTGAGTAATCTAAGATTACTCAGTGAGTTGGGGACCCTCTAATATGTTATCACCTCTAACATGCTATCTTATCCCATCCAACTACCCCCAAACAATCACACAATCAAAGCACGCAATGCGGAAGCGTAAACAAGCAAGAAAACAAGATAACAAACAATCACACGCAATGAAGTCTAGGAACAATCAAGACACAACTCGTCTAGACCTTGACTCTAACTTGGCCTCCACACCACGTCACCCACAATCACTGCCAGGGTGGATCATGCTAGCGGTGCGTTAAGATAACTTGACCACCCTAGACTTCACCTAGTTTGGCCATCTCGCCAAGACTTGCACATCACACAACTACTCAACCTAGGGAACACATTCAACCTAGGGAAAACTCCACAATCCTAGGGCCTTTTGATCCTTTGTTTCGTCCCAAACACCCACTCCGCGTTGATACCACAAAGGCAACCAACCGGACACACCCATTTCCTCCGCGTTGTTACCCCATGTAAACAACCGGGTATTCAAGGCCGCATCGTCATGCAGCGGTTCGGGCTAGTAGCTAGCTAGGCACAAAAATATCCTGCCATGAGATCCCTCTGGATTAGCTCACCGGACTTCCACACAACTTGTTGGGAACAGAGATCGACTACTAGCTAAGAACCAAGACGTTTAACTCGAGGACTAGCTAGGACAAGTACTTAACTCTAATTCTAACGACCCCAAAGAATTAAGCACACAAATCACACACAATCAAGCAAGAAAACAAGCAAAACAAGCAAGCAATCAAGCAAGAATCACACATCACACATAATCACTTAAGCAGCAAGAAAACAATCATGCAACTTAAGAAAACATAAAACATGCATGCAACCCTATTCATGCATCCTACCCAAATATTTATCCCCCCATAGATAATATTCTTACCAAATAATTTTTGGTTTAATTTTCATATTTTAATTTATGCATGCAGGGATTTTCTCCTCATTTCACACATGCATGCGGCTCTTTCCTCCCTTGAGATTCTCGCATGACTTGTAGAAGTATTTCTCCAATGCACCGACCATCCATCAAGCTCATGAGAAATAATTTCTAGATTTTTGGACACACATGCGGCTCTTTCCACCCTTGGAGATTCTCCCATGGTCTCACCAAAAATAATCCAATATGTAGACTAATCTTTAAATCAAATTCATGAGGTATTTCTCAAGATTTTAGGGCTCTCATGCGGCTTTTTCCATCCTTGGAGATTCTCGCATGGCCTCTCCAAAAATCAACCCTCTCATGAATCGATTTTCAACCAAGTCTACAAGGTTCTAACCTCCTCAAAAATTCATGCAAAATTAATCAAGTAATTTTTCTTAACATGCATGACCCCAATGACCCATACTAAGTAAGATAAATTCTTACTAATTTTTCCATCGATCCCCATGACCGAGAAAATTTCTAAATCGAACATGCAAGACATTTCACACTTGCAGTTGATTTTTAAATTATTTTTAACCATCAAAAATCCCCATAAACTAGCATGCAAGACGTTTCACACTTGTAGCCATTTTTTAAAAAAGTAATTCTTCCCCAAGAATGCATAAAAACCCCAAAAATCCTTCTTGACTACATGCAATCATCTAGATCTACATGCAACAAGGAAATCATACATCACTCAAAGGTTAATACAAGAGCTAGAGAGCTAATGCACCTCCCACAAGCAAGATCCACTACTTGCTTAAAACCAAACCACATCCACAACTCACAACAAATCCACACCCACAACTCCCCTTAGCTTTGTAGATCTTGGCCGATTGGACTTCCCCACACCACGCCGATCTGAAAGCACCTCCCCTTGACCTTTGGCTTCTTCCTCCGGCGAGATCTCCTCTTCTCCTTCTCCCTTGCTCGAAATTTCTTGGTTTTCTTCTTCATGAGTTTGAGAGAAAATTTTGGGTATAGATTTGGTGTTTTTAGAGAGGTTTGGTCGCAAATGAAGAGCCAACGGGTCTATTTATAAGCTCTTTGGTCGACTCATTGGCTGGACATGTGGAAAAAATCGAGTGACAAGTGTCACATTTTTTGCATGTAAAACACTCTCATTCTCTCTCACGCGCGCGTGCATCTCAAACGCTGGCGGAGGAGGCTTAATCTGGCGACACGTGGCGTTGAGCTCCCATGCAGGGACTTTTCTGCTTCCTCGTCCTTCCTGCGTCTCTCCTCCGTCCCAAGCTCCCACGCTTGTCCGCAGTTCAAGGTTCTCATGTCCGTGGTTTTATTTCCTCATCCGTGTTCTGGTCCTTCCGTCCATGGCCTTTGATTCTCTTTTCTATGTCCGGTCCTTCCGTCCGCGACATTCAATTCTCTCGTCCATCTCCGGTCCTTCCGTACCTCAAGTACGATCCGTCCATGGTCCAGCGGTACTTCGACCGTTCGGCTGGTACGTGGCCATTCTGTTCTCACCATTTTGCACGACCATCTTCCTCTTAGGCCAAATTTTAGTCTTTTCACCATTGTCCTCAATCATCCATTGTACAAATCTCCGGATGTCCTGACGGCTCACGTTTGTTCTTTGGTGTTGCACCATTCCGCGACTTAGTAACTTCTTTCTCAAGTCACTAGTTCGTTCTTCGAGATTTTCTTTTCTCCGTTTTTCCGAGATATCTCCACATCCTTTAGGCATGTTTTCTCCGTCCGGTCCGTACTTCTTGATACGGATCATTACACTACCAGTCGGGAGATGTGTGTGTGTGTGGTGGAGGTCAATGATGGCCCAGAGAGTGCAGCGGGAGTCACCTGATCGTATGGAGACGCGATTCTTGGGGTTGACCCAGGGGAACCATACTATGCGGGAGTTGGATGCAGAGTTCAGTCGACTTGTGGTGTATGCAGGCCGGTCGATAGAGCGGGAGTCGGCTCAGGTGCAGAGATACCTGTTGGCTCTCCGCCATGACCTGAGGACTCAGTGCCGGGTGAGGAGTTAAGCTACGAGAGCGGAGCTGGTGGAGACTGCAGTTGGTTTAGAGGATGAATTGAGATCACAGGTGGTGGCCATCAGTCCTTCGGTGCAGCCGAAGCATTGATATGATCATGAGACCATCAAAGAAGATCCTTGAGTCTTGTTCAACACAAACAAAGTCAAAGATAAATTTTTACAGCCAAACGACTATTTGGGATACATTCTTACCTCATCTAGAGCATATCTTGAAGTGGAATCATTCCAATCAGAGTTCGGATGAAGGAGTTATTCATTTTACAAATCATGCGAACTTATGGCAACGCGATTTAGACCTATGAGCATTCAACGGAGGAGTCCGACCAAGTCAGAAGGATTCAAGTTATGAACTAAACTGTTCTGGTACCTTATCCACTCCAGAACCACTAAGATTTGGAAGCACATTAAGATCAGTTCATATGTGAAAGGTATGGATATTTCAAGTCAGTGGATCTATCCCTGTACCAGTTTCACGTCTGAGCCAAAGATCATGTTACACAGAGAAACTCAAGATCAATTTCGACACAAAACCATTTGGAGGATGTTAATGAACCTCTTATGTTTCCAACAAGATAAGGAACAGAAGATTTGGCCCACAGAATACAAGGATACACTTCATTTACCAAAAGAGGTCAATCTAGTTTTTCAACTGAAGAGCTTTAGGTAATTGGTTTAAGAGCTTCCAGAATTATGTTTGCTAACCAGGAGTTGTTTCTACTAAGCCCAAGGTAAAGAAATAGTACATTCCATGTTGTTTCTCATAAGCAAATTGGACCAAGGAGTCAAACAGAGAGAGAAGTTCAAGGATGCACTTAATGGGTCACTTCAAGAGTTTATGGCCAAATAAAGCATGAGAAATTCTATTGGGGATGTTGTTTATCAAGTCCAGTCCATTTTGAGCCTATTACAAGTTCAAGAAAGCCCAAAATAATCACTTTATTTTGTGGTCAAAGAGGAGTGACGAAAATGGAGTTCAACTCACATTGGGAAGGACACCGTGAGAATGACACATTGGGAAGACAAACTTCAAGAGTTGGGTCTTCATTCAACTATCTATATTTATTGTCTTTTTGTTTCAAGAATAATCAATACTTGGATTTGTTACCAAGTTTCTAATCCCTATATAAACTCATGTAATCTCATTTGAGAATAATCAATCAATTCCTTTTCGTTTTATGAGTCTATCTCTTTGTTCTTTGTCTATAACACTTCTTTGTTTTTTGGTGAGTAATATCCAAGCAACAGCCTCCTCTTGCTGGACTAGTGTGTCATATCTAGCAGTGATTGGAGTTGGGAATATCAGCAGCCTTCCGCAACTGCTGTGCGACCCCTCAATCCATCAAATCTTCCTTGTTGCACCTTGCACCTTGGCGAGTTTCTCTCCTTTCTAATCCGGCTGAGTGATCCTTGAATTTGTGCGATCAAGCATGCTCAGCCGCATTATATTCTTAACAAGGGCGGCAAGCCTGTGCAAGGGCAGAAGCGAAAGTTCGATACCATGCAGAGGTTAGGATCCAGCAGTGCGAGATGTTACGAGTGTAGGAGCTTGGATCACAGGGTGGCGAGTTGTCCATATAAGGGAAATCGATGACTCGAGTGTGATACCACTGCAAGGAGGTGGGATATCTCAGATCAGTGTGTCCTAAGCTGAATCTGATGGCGGTGGCGGCGATGCAGCCAGGAATGCAGCGGGTGGGGCAAACAGCGTTGCCATTACTAGCAGTGCCGTGTGTGTACACAACAATGGAGATGGGAGAAACTAGTGGTAACGCCATCACGGTATAATTTCTAAACTTGACTTTGAGGTTTATATGTCATTTTTGGATATTATGGTTGTCTGTCATGAATGCTAGGGTTCTTAGTGCATAAGGTTTGTGTAGGGACCTTGTTGGTGGGAGGATTTCCATCTCACGTGTTGTTTGACTATGGAGCTACTCATTGCTTCGTTACCCCGGAGTATGCTAAGAGGAGTAACATTCGTGGAGATCCCATAGAGTGGTTCAAGACCGTTATTGTTGCTGGAGGCGGGATGATCCAACTCCACGGATGGGCGAGAGGTGTGGATATCCAGATGGCTAGAGAGTCGAGGCCGACAGATTTGGTTGTCAGTCAAGTGGAGTTGTATGATGTGATATTGGACATGGATTGGTTGCACCGGTATAGAGTACATCTGGATTGTCATCAGGGTATAGTTGTATTTGAGAGGCCTGGAACTAAGAGTTTTGTGTATAAGGGAGTAAGACCGACCTCAGGGAGTCTAGTTATCTTGGCTGTGCAGGCAGAGAAGATGATCAGGAAGGGTCGGGAGGCATACTTGGCTATTATTATTATGCCGGAGTCTTTAGGGCAGGTTGCAGTGGGCGAATCCCTGTGGTGCGGGAGTTTGAGGATGGTTTATAGTTGTTGCAAGGATTACCATGATTGAGTTGGAACCAGGAAGGACGCCATTGTCTAAGGCACCATACAGGATAGCTCCAGCAGAGACGGCAAAGCTGAAGAGGCAGTTGGAGGATTTGTTGGGCAAGGGATTCATACGTCCGAGTACTTCATTGTGGGGAGCGCCGATAATGTTTGTTAATAAGAAGGACAGAAGTTTTCGCTTGTGTATAGATTATTGGGGTCTGAACCGAGTCACTGTGAATAATAAGTACCCTCTTCCGCGGATTTATGAGTTGTTGGATCAGTTGAGGGGTGCTACTTAGTTCTCCAAGATTGACTTGGTATCGGGTTACCATCATATTCTGATAGATAAGTTGGACGTTAGGAAGACAGCTTTCAGGACGAGTTATGAGCACTACGATTTTGTGGTGATGCCCTTTGGTTAGACCAATGCGCTAGTTACGTTTATGAGGTTGATGAACGGTGTGTTCCAAGAGTTTCTAGATGAGTTTGTCATCATCTTCATCGACAACATCCTAGTATATTCCAAGAGTCTTGAGGAGCATGAGATCCATCTGAGGGCAGTTCTGAAGAAGCTGCACGAGCTGCAGGAGCATAAACTTTTTGCTCAGCTGAGCAAGTGCAGTTCTGGCAAAGAGAGATGGGTTTCCTCGGTCACTTTGTTTCGACAGAGGGAGTCTCTTTTGACTCGGAGAAGATTCAGGCCATCGAGGATTGGCATAGACCGCAGAAAGCCATAGAGATCAAGAGTTTCCTTAGTTTGGGGGGTTACTACAAGACGTTTGTGAGGGATTTTGCGAGTATGACAGGGAAAGATGTTTTTTTGTGTGGTCATCGGAGTGTGAGACGTCTTTCACAAGCTTGACGCAGATGTTGCCTAGTACACCAGTATTGGCCTTGCCTGAGCAGGATAAGCCATATGAGGTGTATACAGATGCTTCCAGAGTTAGTTTAGGGTGTGCTTATGTAGAAGAGGAAGGTTATTGCCTATGCTTTGCGATAGTTTTGGAAGCATGAGGGCAACTACCGTACCCATGACTTGGAGATGGCAACTTTTGTTTTCGCTTTGAAGATTTCGAGACATTATCTTTATGGTGAAAAGGTATAGGTGTACACAGATCATTAGAGTCTGAAGTATATCTTCACTCAGACTAAGCTGAACTTGAGGCAGAGGCGGTGGATGGAGCTAGTGGTGGATTATGATATGGATATAGCTTACCACCCCGATAAAGCTAACTTGGTGGCGGATGCTCTATGCAGGAAGCTGGTGGCTTCTCCTTAGGAGCAGGATATGAAGTCCTTCATGAGTGAGATTAGTATGTTGAGGTTTGTGTGCTATATCACAAGAGCCATTGGGACTGGAGGTAGCTGATAGAGCGGATCTTCTGAGTAGAGTGTGGTTTGCTCAGGGGAGTGATGTGGTTCTGGTGAACGGCTCTAAGGCTGCGGGTTTGGAGTATCAGGTCTCTGCTAATAGGACTATCCTAGTGCATGGTTGGGTTTGTGTGCCCAAGGATGAGGTCTGAGGAAAGAGATACTGAGAGAGGCTCATTCGAGCAAGTTTTCTGTTCATCCAAGAGCGACCAAGATGAACCGCGACCTCAAGCGGTATTATCACTGAGTCGGGATAAAAAGGGATGTCGTTAGTTAGGTTGTGAGGTGTGATACCTTCCAGCTAGTGAAGGCTGAGCATCAGGTGTCAGGTGGCCTATTGTAGAGTTTACTCGGTCCATAGTGGAAGTGGGATATGATCACGATGGACTAAGTGGTTGGTTTGCCTGTGTCACGTACTACGGATGCTATCTGGGTGATTGTGGATCGATTGACCAAGTCTGCACATTTTCTGGCCATTAAGAAGTTTGATGGAGCAGCAGTCTTGGCTAAGAAATATGTGAGGGAGGTAATGAGGTTGCATGGTGTGCCTTTTAGTTTCAGGAAGAGTTGGGCATGAAAGTGTATATGAGTACAGCTTACCATCCTTAGACAGATGGGCAGTCAGAGAGGACGATTCAGACTATTGAGGACTTGTTGAGGATGTGTGTGCTGGACTGGGGTGGTCACTAGGCCAATCACATGAACCTAGTAGAGTTTGCTTACAACAACAACTATCAGGCGAGTATTGGTATTGCTTTTTACGAGGCGTTGTATGGGAGGCCATGTCGCACACCTCTATGTTGGACTCAGGTGTTGGAGAAGAGCATATTAGATGCAAGTTTTGTTCAGGAGACAACAAAGAAGATCCGGGAGCTCAAGCTGAACATGAGGGAGGCTCAGGATCGGTAGAGGACTTATACTGATCAGAGAAGGAAGGACATTGAGTTCCAGGTGGATGACATAGTGTACCTCAAGATAGCCATGTTGCGGGTCCGCACAATTCTATCTTAGAGACTAAGTTGAGTCTCAGGTACATGGGTTCTTCAAGGATTGTGGAGCGGGTGGGACCGGTTGCACACAGACTGGAGTTGTCTGAGTTTATGCATGCGTTCCACAAGCTCTTCCATGTGTCGTTGCTGAGGAAGTGTCTTCACAAGGATGACGAGTTGTTGGCTAAGATTCCTGTAGATCTTCAGCCCAACATGACTCTTGAGCCGAGGTAGATGAGGGTTCTCGATATTCACTGATTCATTATGTGTTATACAGGACCGCACTTCGAAGATGCTGATTAGCGCAGGTTAAGAGAGAGATGGGGTTTATCACTTTCGTGGAGCGGTTTCGGCTCGAGCTAACAATGTCAAGAAATCCACAAGAACTCTTTGGAATGAACGTTTGGGGCATCCATCTGCAAAGATCTTATCTAGTTTTTTATCTACTTTACCAGATTTTGCACACCTTAGTAGTGCTAATAATGATTTTTGCGAAGTTTGTATTCAAGCTAAACAAATGCGGTCGGTTTTTCCTGAAAGTATTAATAAAGCGGATACATCTTTTTCTTTGATACACTGGGATATCTGGGGACCATACAAAATTGCTTCTACGAGTGGAGCACATTATTTTCTTACTATTGTGGATGACTACTCTTGGGCCGTGTGGACATATCTTCTTCTGGCCAAAAGCGAAGTTGCTATTCACCTCAAACAGTTTGTCGCCATGGCTCATCAACAATTTGGAAAAAGATCAAAGTTATCCGTAGTGACAAAGGGAGTGAGTTTCTCGGACTTCGACACTTCTTTAAAGACCATGGAATTCTCCATCAAACTTCTTTTGTTTATACTCCACAACAAAATGGGAGAGTTGAGCGTAAACATCGCCATATTCTCAACATGGCACGTTCTTTGCTCTTTCAAGCCAACCTACCCATTGAGTTTTGGGGCGAGAGTGTCCTCACGGCTGCGCATTTAATCAATCGCACTCCTACTCTGCTTCTGCAAGGCAAGACTCCGCATGAGCTTCTTCATTCTACTCCTCCGTCTTATGCCCAGCTTCGCGTATTTGGTTGTTTGTGCTTTGCCAAACGACATTCCTCTCGTCGTGATAAATTTTAAGAACGTGGACGTAAATGTATTTTTCTTGGTTATCCTCATAATCAAAAGGGCTGGCGTGTTTATGACATGGAGACTCAAGATATCTTCGTTTTTCGTGATGTTATCTTTAACGAAGATATTTTTCCATCCAGTTCATCTACTGTCCCCGATCAGCTTGTTGCATCTCCGGTTCTACCACTGCCGCTTGTCTCACTGAATGAATCAGTTGATGACACTACACCTGAAGCTCCACAGATTCAAGATGCTTTGTTTCACTTGGCCGTTAATAGTGATAATCCGAAAATAAGAAGCGAGGCAGAGTCTCTTGCAATGAGCGAAACCCATGGAATTGGGAGTTTTGAGTTTTTGTTTGGGATGATTATTTGGTATGAACTCTTGTTTGTTGTTAACAAGGTAAGCAAGCTCCTCCAGTCAGAAGATATGGATATTGATATTGCTATTGCTCAGCTGAAAGGTCTTATTTGTTTTTTTAGAAACTATAGAGATACAGGGTTTCAAGCAGCAAAAATAGAAGCTGAACGGATTGCCGTAGATATGAATATTGATCCTGTATTTTTGGGGAAGGTAAAGCGTTCGAGCAAAAAGAAAAGGTATCATGATGAAGAGCCTGAAAAAAATGGGGAAAATGTGATATTGACACTAGAAGAAGATTTCAGAATCAATTACTTCATCAAAATCGTTGATCAAGGTTTGGTTTCTTTTGAAACAAGGTTTGATCAGCTTCAAAGTTATGAAAAGACTTTTGGATTTTTATTTGACTTAAAGAAGCTGAAGTTAGCGGATGATGATAAGTTGAAGGCTTCTTGTGCTAACCTTGAAGTTTTCCTGAAGCATGACACTCATTATGATATTGATGGTAATGATCTATTTCTGGAGCTGAAGCTTTTAAAAGGATCTTTACCTAAAGATATTAAAAAGGTTGTTGAGGTTTTGGATTTTCTTAAACAGATGGAAAGTTGTTATCCCAATACATGGACTACATATCGCATAATGATGACGATTCCCGTTTCTGTTGCTTCTGCGGAAAGAAGTTTTTCAAAATTGAAGCTCATTAAATCTTATTTAAGGTCGACTATGTCACAAGATAGGCTGAATGGATTAGCGATGATGTCCATTGAAAGGAGTTTGGCGGCAAAACTTGACTATGAAACCTTGATTGATGAGTTTGCAAGTAAAAATGCAAGGAGAATCATTTTCACACAAAAAAAAATATTGATCTGTGATGCTTTAGAATTTTTTGTGCTTTTGTTAAAACTATCAAGATTTATTATTTAGTTTGATCAAAAAATTTTTTTTATTTTAAATATGTGCAAATCAGCCTTTTTTTCAGTTCGCTTGTAGCCACACAAAACATATGCCCGGCTCTGCTTGTATCTATATATTCTCTTTAGCTATCAATAAGAAATCCAACGGTTTCTCTGAGATTTACATAAATTATCTTGACAGAATCTTTGATAAATAGGGTTTTGATACGCTGAGACAACACCTCTCCCAGGACATGTATAATTCGAAATGTAATGAAGATGAGGGTTCTTGTAGTTTGGAAGCTCAGAGATTTCGGGAGAGAAGATCGTGGTTTTGAATGAAGCAGAGCAAAAAGAACCTAAAAAATCAGCTCTGACAAGTCTAAGAGTATTATTAGATGTTTGATTCATATGAAAAACATTGTACTCATGGTTTATGATGTTTAAAGAGGTGATGTTTTTACTGTTGCAGCAAAGCTCCAGCGACGCATGACCGCAAGGTTCAGGACGGTTCCCACCCCAGAAGGGGAAACCCGCGGTAATGTTCCCACACTGAAACTGAATAGTCTCACACCACGCAAGCCCTTCTTTGCTTGAAGCACAAGGAAGATCGTAGAATAAGGAGGAGAGAAAGAAAAATACCAAACAAGAATTGGGGACGTGGTACATGATTTTGGTTGAGATTTGAGAATTTGTGTTCAGAGGTATCAAAGAAAGAGAGACCAAGAGTATATGTGGAATAGTGGAGATTGGTTAATCATATTATATTTAAAACGTCTGGTCGTGAGACAATAATGAGGCAAAACATGGAAAATTTTATCTTGATTAGAGATGAGAGGGACTAGTTGGAAAAAATATCTATTCGTCTTAATCCTCTGAATATATCGACCACGAGATTGGTCGGAAACTTCTTTAACCTATCAATATACGTATCGACGACCATAGAGAATTTATAAGTCAACCTGTTTTAAAGTTTACCGTGACAGTGAACAAAAATTGATATCCCTTCTACTGTGGTATAAACCAGTTTTAGATTATTATTTTTCTCGAATCTTGCTCTGAGAAGTATATAGACTGAATGTTTCTTATTTATTAAAAGGAATGAGTTACACATATTTATACAATAGAGGAGGAGACTAGGGTTAAGATGTTAAGATATTTACATTCAGATCCTTAAACTTATATCTACATTCATTTGTGTCCTATAAGAAGAAAGTAGCTGGTGAAGTTACAAAATGAGTTCATCCTCTCAAGGCAATAAAAAAATTGTAGGGTTACAAGCTTCATGGCGTTTATGTTGTGGTATTGTTCTGATTCTGCTGTTCGCTGCTCAAATCGATGCTCAGAGATCTACAACACTTTGGCAGACACTCAGTGGTGAGAGCGCTCTCACTTCTTTCTCTCTTTTTTTCTTCTTTTTTTCTTTTCTATATGCGCATGCTTGGCTTCCAAGAAATTAGTATTCAGAGTCAGTGATCTCTTTTATGATGTATGGTAACGAATATGGGATAATCATAGATGCGAACTTCACTTTAATATCTTCATTGAAATTTTCAGGAAATAAATAGTAATGCAAATTTGTATTTCTTTGGTCATTAAAGGGCGCTTGCTATAAGTATCGATAGAAGTCCAGTTTTAACTTTTTGTGGTAAGGTAAATTATGATTACTTCTTTTTTTATAACCTGGTGATGCTCCACGTGTGATTGCTCGTGATGGATTTTCTGGAATGTTTCCAGATTCGAGTCTGGATGCATACAAACTTGCAATCCAGACAAGTGTAGCCGATGTTGTTCTATGGTTTGATGTTCAGCTAACCAAAGATGGGGTTGGGATTTGCTTCCCCGATTTAAATATGGCCAATGCTTCATTTATTCAATATGTTTACCCAAATGGTCAAACATCCTAACCGTTTAATGGAGTCATTACTCAGGGTTGGTTCACCATTGATTTCACATTGAGAGATCTCGAGAATGTAACATGTAAGTGTTTTTGACTCATTTGGTGCTTTTGTAGAGTGTTACAAAGAAAGTTTGGTGTTTCTTATAATTTCTTACACGTTACTTTTTTATCTCTGTGTCCCGAGGAATATTATCGCGAACAGATAGATTCGGTGGAAATGGATATACGATTCTCACGATTCAAAATGTAACCGAGCAAATTAAGCCACAAGGAGGTTTTTGGTTGCATGTTCAGCACGATGCATTCTACGAGCAACACAATTTAAGCATGAGCAGTTTTCTAGTATCAGTTTCAAGAACTGTTTCCATTGACTTCATCTCTTCTCCTGAAGTGAATTTCTTTAAGAAAATTACTGGCCGTTTCAAGCGTAATGGGCCGAGTTTTGTGTTTCAGTTTCTTGGGAAAGAAGATTTCGAGCCGACAACAAACCGAACCTACGGTTCTATCTTGAGTAACTTAGGTTTTGTCAAGACGTTTGCTTCAAAGATTCTTGTTCCCAAGTCGTACATATTTCCACTCGATGACAAGCAGTACTTGCTTCCTCCTACATCATTAGTTCAAGATGCTCACAAAGCAGGATTAGAAGTATATGTGTCAGGTTTCGCAAATGATAATGATCTCGCTTATAACTATAGTTACGATCCAGTGTCGGAGTATCTATCTTTTGTGGACAATGGTGATTTCTCTGTGGATGGTGTGATCTCTGATTTTCCCATGACTGCATCTGCATCAATTGGTAAGCAAAATCTCTTCTACAGACCATTTTGTCCTTAAAACGTTGTTGG
>NC_025689.1:27821228-27824758 GCF_000633955.1 Camelina sativa
TTAGAAGTATATGTGTCAGGTTTCGCAAATGATAATGATCTCGCTTATAACTATAGTTACGATCCAGTGTCTGAGTATCTATCTTTTGTGGACAATGGTGATTTCTCTGTGGATGGTGTGATCTCTGATTTTCCCATGACTGCATCTGCATCAATTGGTAAGCAAAATCTCTTCTACAGACCATTTTGTCCTTAAAACGTTGTTGGAAATACTTAAAAGTTTCCTTTTTAAATTGTCCTCAGACTGCTTCTCCCACATTGGCAGAAACGCTACAAAACAAGGTATTGAACGTAATTACTTAACAAACATTATAATTGACTTTTATCATCATCTTTTAAATGGTTCATGCTGCAGTGGATTTTCTTGTTATATCAAAAAATGGTGCGAGTGGGGACTTTCCTGGATGTACAAACTTGGCATATGAGAAAGCAATCAAAGATGGTTCTGATGTTATTGATTGCTCGGTCCAAATGTCCAGCGATGGTACACCCTTTTGCTTAAGTTCAATAAATCTCGAGGACAGCACAATGGTCACGCTATCTCCCTTTATGAACCGTGCCACAATTATTCCTGAGTTTAGTTCAGTTGATGGAATATGCACTTTTAGTCTCACTTGGCCTGAGATCAAGAATTTGACTCGTAAGTTTCCCTTCTAATTTTCACAAATGCTAGTCTGTTACTACTAATCACAGAGCTTTCTTTCTCCCATCTTTTTGTGCTGCTTCTATTTCAAACCGTTACCAGAGTCCTTACAATATGTTTAGGAATCCGAATGAGAGAAATTCAGGGAAGCTTATTTCGCTTTCTGAGTTCCTAGAATTAGCAAAAAACTCCACTTCTCTCTCCGGTGTTTTGATCAGAGTAGAGGTGAGTTCTCGTGTACCTCTTAGTCCTGAGTTTTTATTTTATTTTATTTATCAATCGGACATCTTCTAATGTCCTTTTGCATCCCTCAGAATACAGCATACTTGAGAGTCAAGCAAGGGCTCGACGTGGTTAAAGCGGTTCTCGATACACTCATAGAAGCTGGTTACAATAATGGAAAAACAGCATCAAAGGTTATCATTCAGTCTACGGACAGCTCGGTTCTACTTGATTTCAAGAAGCAGAGCAAGTACAAGACTGTTTACAAAATTCAAGAATTCATCCGTGATATAAGCGATTATGGTATCGAAGAAATAAAAGAATTCGCTAATGCTGTTGTCATCAACAAAGATTCTGTCTTTCATTACTCTGGTTCGTTTCCCAATGGGCAAACCAATGTTGTGGAGAGACTACAGAAATCTCAGCTCCCGGTTTATGTGGAACTGTTTCAGAATGAGTTTGTCTCTCAACCATATGACTTCTTCAGTGATGCAACTATTGAGATAAACACATATATCTCTTTAGCCGGTATCAATGGAATCATCACCGAGTTCCCTTTCACAGCTGCAAGATACAAAAGTAAGTTTCCTACAATATTTGTCACCAAATGCTTCACAAATGATTACCATTAGCATCAATGTGTAAACATTTTTTTTGTCTCTTCTGCAGGGAATCGATGTATGGGCAGAAAAGAAACGCCACCTTACATGGAACCTGTTAAACCCGGAGCCCTCTTAGCCTATATGAGTCCTCAGTCCTTACCTCCAGCCGAAGCTCCAAACCTAATTATCACAGATGCTGATGTCATTGAGCCACCACTGCCTCCGGTTACAGAAAAAGTCCCAACCTTACTTCCAGGAGCTTCAACCTTGGCTCCAGGAGCCCCATCAACCAATGCACAAGCACCTAGCGGACAAATACGACTCGCTATATCTCTTGTCCTCTTTGTCTTTTTCCCTTTCTCTTCTACTTATTTGATCTCATCTCCTCTCTGTTCATAATTCTTCAGCCCTCGTAAATATATTCCTGTGTGACTCAGTCAAATCTTAACAGTCACAGCCATAATGAGATTTCTCTATGTATTATCAATTCCAAATTTAAAAGCAACCAGACGAAGAACTGTTGTAGAAAAACATATCATATTCTAACAAAACATAAGAATCCCGTATCCCACAAGTTAAGAATATTTGACAACTTTTGGAAATTAGAGATTATTTTTTTGTATGAATCCACACTATCACCAATTTATTGTTGTCTTCTTCTTCCTCTCATATTTTCAAAAACGTGTTTCTTCCACCAATCTAAGCTGTTGGGCGATACTTCTCAAACTATCAAAATTACCAAACTCGTACAACAAATACAAAAATGTGGCTTAATCATAAAAATTATCGTGATATTTACTAGTTAAACAGTTATACACTTTCTAAATAATTAGCTAGACCACACTTATAGATGTGTAATTTTTTCATATAAAACTCACAATTTTGAGAAGAAAAATCTAGTTTTTGTTTTCTATTGTTTGGACGACCTCAAAGTGAGGCACTTAGCATTTTCTCAGACGGACCTACTAAAATCCCAAAAAAACATTCCAAGTTAAAAAGACCCGTCCGTAATGAACTTGTTTTTCCTATGTTTCAGTTTCAGAGAGAATGTAATATATTACAGAGAGATATAGAGTGCAGAACAAGTCAAAGACCATTCCGTTTATATAGAGTGTGGAACAAGTCAAAGACCATTCCGCGTATCTGTCAGTCACTTATACTTCCTTAACTTTGTCCCAACACTGGTGCCCTGTTTTTCATTCTACAAAAAGAGAGAAAGATTTGTTAAGGATACAATCATATCTCTCAAGGATACAGTCGTATCACGTCCTCACCCCTGTCATATCTGTCAACGATACAATCGTATCACGTCTTCACTACCTCAATATTCACATTCCTTGTTTCTGTTTCATTCCATATGTTGTATAGCCTAGAATCGTCCATGTCTCAGTATATATATGAGTCTGTAATCATCTCTGTAAATCACACTCAATAACACAACATTCACAACATTCTCATGGTATCAGAGCTAAGCCGATACTCATAAATTTTTTCTTTTCCAGCCATCCCAGTTTCTTCCTCTTCGATCTCCTTTCTCATTCTCTTGTTCTCAGATCTTATTCCCAGATCTCATTCTTTTCTTCTTTCCTCCATTCTCTACAATGGCTGCTGCAGAAATCGTTGACTCAACTCAAGGACTTCTTAACATCAATATGATGAACATCGCCAAGCTCACCTCTACAAACTATCTCACATGGAGCCTTCAAGTTCATTCTCTCCTCGACGGCTACGATCTTGTTGGGTACATCGATGGCACCTCCGCCCCACAAGAACAAACAATCGGCTCCACCACTCCGCCAACTCCAAATCCATCGTACGCAAAGTGGAGACGCCAAGACAAGCTGATCTATAGTGGGCTTCTTGGCACACTCTCTCCAGCGATCCAACCATTGGTCTCCAAAACCAAGTCCTCTGCCGAGATGTGGAAACAAATCTCCTCCACTTATGCAAATCCAAGCTGGGGTCACATTCAACAACTCCGTCTGCAACTTAAGCAAGCGTCAAAAGGTGAGAAGACTATTGATGAGTACATGCAGATGCTCACCACGCGGTTCGACCAACTCG
>NC_025689.1:27824930-27848448 GCF_000633955.1 Camelina sativa
AGTTAAGAATATTTGACAACTTTTGGAAATTAGAGATTATTTTTTTGTATGAATCCACACTATCACCAATTTATTGTTGTCTTCTTCTTCCTCTCATATTTTCAAAAACGTGTTTCTTCCACCAATCTAAGCTGTTGGGCGATACTTCTCAAACTATCAAAATTACCAAACTCGTACAACAAATACAAAAATGTGGCTTAATCATAAAAATTATCGTGATATTTACTAGTTAAACAGTTATACACTTTCTAAATAATTAGCTAGACCACACTTATAGATGTGTAATTTTTTCATATAAAACTCACAATTTTGAGAAGAAAAATCTAGTTTTTGTTTTCTATTGTTTGGACGACCTCAAAGTGAGGCACTTAGCATTTTCTCAGACGGACCTACTAAAATCCCAAAAAAACATTCCAAGTTAAAAAGACCCGTCCGTAATGAACTTGTTTTTCCTATGTTTCAGTTTCAGAGAGAATGTAATATATTACAGAGAGATATAGAGTGCAGAACAAGTCAAAGACCATTCCGTTTATATAGAGTGTGGAACAAGTCAAAGACCATTCCGCGTATCTGTCAGTCACTTATACTTCCTTAACTTTGTCCCAACACTGGTGCCCTGTTTTTCATTCTACAAAAAGAGAGAAAGATTTGTTAAGGATACAATCATATCTCTCAAGGATACAGTCGTATCACGTCCTCACCCCTGTCATATCTGTCAACGATACAATCGTATCACGTCTTCACTACCTCAATATTCACATTCCTTGTTTCTGTTTCATTCCATATGTTGTATAGCCTAGAATCGTCCATGTCTCAGTATATATATGAGTCTGTAATCATCTCTGTAAATCACACTCAATAACACAACATTCACAACATTCTCATGGTATCAGAGCTAAGCCGATACTCATAAATTTTTTCTTTTCCAGCCATCCCAGTTTCTTCCTCTTCGATCTCCTTTCTCATTCTCTTGTTCTCAGATCTTATTCCCAGATCTCATTCTTTTCTTCTTTCCTCCATTCTCTACAATGGCTGCTGCAGAAATCGCTGACTCAACTCAAAGACTCCTTAACATCAATATGATGAGCATCACCAAGCTCACCTCTACAAACTATCTCACATGGAGCCTTCAAGTTCATTCTCTCCTCGACGGCTACGATCTTGTTGGGTACATCGATGGCACCTCCGCCCCACANAAGGATACAATCATATCTCTCAAGGATACAGTCGTATCACGTCCTCACCCCTGTCATATCTGTCAACGATACAATCGTATCACGTCTTCACTACCTCAATATTCACATTCCTTGTTTCTGTTTCATTCCATATGTTGTATAGCCTAGAATCGTCCATGTCTCAGTATATATATGAGTCTGTAATCATCTCTGTAAATCACACTCAATAACACAACATTCACAACTTTCACATGGTATCAGAGCTAAGCCGATACTCATAAATTTTTTCTTTTCCAGCCATCCCAGTTTCTTCCTCTTCGATCTCCTTTCTCATTCTCTTGTTCTCAGATCTTATTCCCAGATCTCATTCTTTTCTTCTTTCCTCCATTCTCTACAATGGCTGCTGCAGAAATCGCTGACTCAACTCAAAGACTCCTTAACATCAATATGATGAGCATCACCAAGCTCACCTCTACAAACTATCTCACATGGAGCCTTCAAGTTCATTCTCTCCTTGACGGCTACGACCTTGCTGGGTACATCGATGGCACCTCCGTCCCACCAGAACAAAGAATCGGCTCCACCACTCCGCCAACTCCAAATCCATCGTACGCAAAGTGGAGACACCAAAACAAGCTGATCTACAGTGGGCTTCTTGGCACACTCTCTCCGGCGATCAAACCGTTGGTCTCCAAAACCAAGTCCTCTGCCGAGATGTGGAAACAAATCTCCTCCACTTATGCAAATCCAAGCTGGGGTCACATTCAACAACTCCGTCTGCAACTTAAGCAAGCGTCAAAAGGTGAGAAGACTATTGATGAGTACATGCAGATGCTCACCACGCGGTTCGACCAACTCGCGCTTCTTGGCAAACCTCTTGCTATTGAGGACCAACTTGNTCTTAACATCAATATGATGAACATCGCCAAGCTCACCTCTACAAACTATCTCACATGGAGCCTTCAAGTTCATTCTCTCCTCGACGGCTACGATCTTGTTGGGTACATCGATGGCACCTCCGCCCCACAAGAACAAACAATCGGCTCCACCACTCCGCCAACTCCAAATCCATCGTACGCAAAGTGGAGACGCCAAGACAAGCTGATCTATAGTGGGCTTCTTGGCACACTCTCTCCAGCGATCCAACCATTGGTCTCCAAAACCAAGTCCTCTGCCGAGATGTGGAAACAAATCTCCTCCACTTATGCAAATCCAAGCTGGGGTCACATTCAACAACTCCGTCTGCAACTTAAGCAAGCGTCAAAAGGTGAGAAGACTATTGATGAGTACATGCAGGTGCTCACCACGCGGTTCGACCAACTCGCGCTTCTTGGCAAACCTCTTGCTATTGAGGACCAACTTGAGTTCATCCTTGGTGGCTTACCCGAAGACTACAAATCTGTTGTTGATCAAGTGGAAGGGCGTGACACTCCTCCATCCGTTGTTGAAGTTCATGAAAAACTCATCAGCAAAGAAGCCAAACTTCTATCTCTCTCCTTGCCTACCGCTTCAACCGGACCAATCTCTGCTCATGCTGCGACCTATCGTCCAAAGTTTAACTCCGGGAAACAATCATTCCAGTCACACCAACCATGGCACAACAACAACAACAAGAATTNACCAATGTCCATTGTGTACCTAACATCCACAAAAATCTAGTTTCCGTATACCGCCTATGTAACTCTAACAATGTCTCTGTTCATTTTTTCCCTGCTCACTTTCAGGTGAAGGATCTGATCTTGGGGGTCCTATTACTCCAAGGANGACAAGAGAACCGCATGCTCAAGGGGTACCAAGGCAAGTGTCAAATCTGTGGGGTGTTTGGTCACAGCACCAAACGCTGCTCCCACCTTCAACAGCCCTCCTATGGCTCTCAAAGCGGTATTCTACCCTCTCCGTTCCGCCCCTGGCAGCCGCGTGCCAACCTTGCTCTTGGACACCAACAAATTACAAATCCATGGATACTTGACATCGGCGCCACTCATCACATGACCAGCGATCTTGGTAATTTGGCGTCACACCAACCGTACCAGGGCGATGATGCAGTCCTCATCGGTGACGGTTCGGGTCTTTCAATTTCCCAGACTGGTCCACTGTCCCTCCCTTCAAACTCTAAACCTTTATCTCTTACCAATGTCCATTGTGTACCTAACATCCACAAAAATCTAGTTTCCGTATACCGCCTATGTAACTCTAACAATGTCTCTGTTCATTTTTTCCCTGCTCACTTTCAGGTGAAGGATCTGATCTTGGGGGTCCTATTACTCCAAGGAAAAACTAATGGTGAACTTTACGAGTGGCCGGTCTCCATCTCCACCATCAAATCCTTCTTCGCCTCACCCTCATCAAAACCATCTCTCAAAGACTGGCATTCACGTCTAGGCCACCCTTCTCACTCCATCCTCAAAACAATTGTTTCAAAATTCTCTCTTTCGTTTTCTCAATCAGATTCACAAACAATGTTGTGTGCTGATTGTGCAATTAATAAGAGCCATAAACTCCCTTTTTCACAAACCTCCATTGTCTCTTCTTCCCCTCTTGAAATAATCTTCTCTGATGTTTGGACCTCCCCAATCCTCTCAATCGATAACTTCAAATATTACCTTATACTCGTTGATCACTACACCCGATACACATGGATTTACCCGCTCAAGACTAAATCTCAAGTCCGTGACACATTCATCACATTCAAGTCCAATGTTGAAAACCGCTTCAACAAACGCATAGGTACCTTATACTCTGACAATGGCGGTGAGTTCGTTGCTCTACGATCATTCCTATCCAGCTCCGGGATCTCGCATCTCACCTCACCTCCACACACTCCCGAACACAATGGGATCTCCGAAAGAAAGCATCGTCACATCGTCGAAACCGGGTTATCGCTTCTCACTCATGCCGGTATGCCACACAAATATTGGACCTACGCCTTTGCTACGGCTGTTTACCTCATAAACCGCCTTCCGACGCCAGTCCTCACCATGGAGAATCCACAACATAAGCTGTTTGGCGCGGAACCCAACTACGACAAACTTCGTGTGTTTGGGTGTCTATGTTTTCCGTGGCTGCGTCCGTACACCAATCATAAGCTCGAAAACCGCTCAACTCCATGTGTCTTTTTGGGCTATTCTCTCACGCAAAGCGCTTATCTATGTCTTCAACCAAGTTCCGGTCGAATATATGTGTCACGCCATGTTAAGTTTGATGAGAGCAGCTTCCCGTTTCAACAGTTCTCCCCACCATCATCTGCAACTCTACCATCTTCTCCGGAACCTCAACTACATCCCTCGGCTATACTCATACCACCTCCTCCATCTCTAACTCCCCCAACCCAGCCTCCTCCACCGTCACCGTCACCACTCGTAACGCCACCGCTGCCAGGACCACCGAGCTCAGATCGTCACCAGCCAGTGATCACGGAATCAATCGTCAACCCCGAACGAGACACTGTTACGAACACTATTGATGACTCTCACAATTGCCCTCACCACGCTCAAACAACTCAACCTGAACAACAACCTCCTCTCAAACAATATGTTAGACGATCCATCACCACAGGCCCATCAAAACAAGCCCACACCAATCCACAAACATCAAACCAAATTACCAAATCACCAAACCCAAACACTCAACCTCCAAAACCGACACTCAACCCTCCAAACCCAACTCCACAAACCACATCCCCAAATCCATCACCACCGACCGTCAACCCGTTACCAGCCCCACCTGCACCACAACCCGTTGTCACCGATAACCAACATTCAATGAAAACTCGCCGGAAAAATAACATCTCCAAACCCAAACAAAAATTCAACCTCTCTGTCGCTTTATCCCCCTACATACCACCCGAACCCTCGACAGTGACTCAGGCCTTGAAAGACCCAAACTGGCGTGGAGCCATGTCTACCGAAATTGATGCCTTTGCTCGGAACCGTACTCTTGATCTTGTTCCTAGACAGCCTCACCATAATGTTGTTGGTTGCAAATGGCTTTATAAAAACAAATTTAATCCTAATGGCTCACTTGGCAGGTGTAAAGCAAGGCTCGTTGCAAAAGGATACACTCAACAGCTTGGTCGTGACTATACCGAAACGTTCAGCCCAGTGATCAAATCAACCACGATCAGGCTGGTTCTTGATGTTGCTGTCTCTAAGTCCTGGCCTATCAAACAGCTCGACGTCAATAACGCATTCCTACGAGGAACACTGGATGAAGAGGTCTATATGGAGCAACCACCAGGCTTTGTCAACACCGACTTCCCGAACCATGTCTGTCGTCTACATAAGGCGATCTACGGCTTAAAACAGGCACCTCGCGCATGGTACACCGAACTAAAGAACTACCTGGTTGGTCTTGGTTTTGTGAACTCCCTCGCCGACACATCACTGTTCGTGCTTCAAAATGGGAAGGCCTTTCTCTACCTCCTTGTTTACGTCGATGATATTCTTATTACTGGGAGCAATGCTGCTCACATACAACAAGTTCTTACCTTACTCGCTGAACGCTTCTCTGTTAAGGATCCTGAAGATCTTAATTACTTCCTTGGCATCGAAGCACATCGCACTCCTCACGGGCTCCATTTATCCCAGCGGAAGTACATTGTTGACCTTCTCCATCAATATAACATGACCGATGCCAACGCAGTCCTCACACCGATGGCATCCTCACCAAAGCTCACACTTACATCTGGACACACTCTCTCGGACTCGACACCTTATCGAAAGCTCGTAGACAGTCTCCAATATCTAGCTTTCACTCGGCTTGACATTGCTTACGCGGTAAACCGCCTCTCACAGTTCATGCACCGCCCCACCGATGCTCATTGGCAGGCTGCGAAGAGAATACTACGCTATCTGGCCGGTACACCTACACATGGTCTCTTTCTCTCTGCCAAAACACCACTATCACTACATGCTTTTTCCGATGCAGATTGGGCAGGAGATTCCCATGACTATGTATCAACCAATGCATACATCGTTTATTTAGGTAGAAATCCTATATCTTGGTAGCAAAGAAACAGAATGGCGTGGCACGATCCTCCACCGAGGCTGAATACAGGTCGGANTCGTTGCAAAAGGATACACTCAACAGCTTGGTCGTGACTATACCGAAACGTTCAGCCCAGTGATCAAATCAACCACGATCAGGCTGGTTCTTGATGTTGCTGTCTCTAAGTCCTGGCCTATCAAACAGCTCGACGTCAATAACGCATTCCTACGAGGAACACTGGATGAAGAGGTCTATATGGAGCAACCACCAGGCTTTGTCAACACCGACTTCCCGAACCATGTCTGTCGTCTACATAAGGCGATCTACGGCTTAAAACAGGCACCTCGCGCATGATACACCGAACTAAAGAACTACCTGGTTGGTCTTGGTTTAGTGAACTCCCTCGCCGACACATCACTGTTCGTGCTTCAAAATGGGAAGGCCTTTCTCTACCTCCTTGTTTACGTCGATGATATTCTTATTACTGGGAGCAATGCTGCTCACATACAACAAGTTCTTACCTTACTCGCTGAACGCTTCTCTGTTAAGGATCCTGAAGATCTTAATTACTTCCTTGGCATCGAAGCACATCGCACTCCTCACGGGCTCCATTTATCCCAGCGGAAGTACATTGTTGACCTTCTCCATCAATATAACATGACCGATGCCAACGCAGTCCTCACACCGATGGCATCCTCACCAAAGCTCACACTTACATCTGGACACACTCTCTCGGACTCGACACCTTATCGAAAGCTCGTAGACAGTCTCCAATATCTAGCTTTCACTCGGCTTGACATTGCTTACGCGGTAAACCGCCTCTCACAGTTCATGCACCGCCCCACCGATGCTCATTGGCAGGCTGCGAAGAGAATACTACGCTATCTGGCCGGTACACCTACACATGGTCTCTTTCTCTCTGCCAAAACACCACTATCACTACATGCTTTTTCCGATGCAGATTGGGCAGGAGATTCCCATGACTATGTATCAACCAATGCATACATCGTTTATTTAGGTAGAAATCCTATATCTTGGTAGCAAAGAAACAGAATGGCGTGGCACGATCCTCCACCGAGGCTGAATACAGGTCGGAAGCCAACACAGCATCTGAAATAAGATGGATATGTAATCTCCTCTCCGAGCTTGGGATACGACAAACTGCTCCTCCGGTGATATATTGTGACAATGTTGGTGCCACATTCCTCTGTGCCAACCCCGTCTTCCATTCCCGAATGAAGCACATTGCGATAGACTACCACTTCATAAGGGGACAAGTTCAAAATGGCCTTCTTCGTGTTGCTCATGTCCACACCACCGACCAACTTGCTGATGCACTTACCAAACCATTGGGTCGTCAACGGTTCCTTGAACTACGTCACAGGATTGGAGTAACCAAAACTCCTCCATCTTGAGGGGGGATGTTAAGGATACAATCATATCTCTCAAGGATACAGTCGTATCACGTCCTCACCACTGTCATATCTGTCAACGATACGATCGTATCATGTCTTAACTACCTCAATATTCACATTCCTTGTTTCTGTTTCATTCCATATGTTGTATAGCCTAGAATCGTCCATGTCTCAGTATATATATGAGTCTGTAATCATCTCTGTAAATCACACTCAATAACACAACATTCACAACATTCTCAAGATTCATGGAAGAAACGAATTAGATTTTACAAATGTGTTTTATTTTTCTTATGAAAATAACATTTACGAACATAACTGTCTAGAATCTCTCCTCTAAACATATGACCTTCACACGATTTTCTATTCACAAACTTGAAGATTCCGGCTCGGAATTTGTTGAGCATAACAGTATCTCGGAGGAGCTTGAATTCTCCTCTGAAATTCTAAAAGATTCAGAAAGCAGCGCGGCTGGAATTCGCTGCAAGACAGGCCTCGGAGGCACTTCAAGTGGTTCAAGGCTGCCTTCCATCATCTCTACTACTCTGTTCATTGGTGGGCAGTTTGATGGGGAAGACTGAATACACCACAAACCCACTATTGTCATTTTTTTTGCTATCTCCTCTTCTTCGCTTTTGATTCCATTCTCGATAAGCCCTCCAGTGTCTGCCTTCTCAAGATCCTTATAGATCCATTCTGGAAAATACATTGAGCTTGTCTCGGATGCAGAGTTTTGATCAAATCTTTCTTTCTTCCTTGCACCTATCATTTCAAGGACCAGCATCCTGTAGCTATACACATCGGACTTGTGAGAAACACTCCCATAAAGTCGAGAGATCATCTCTGGTGCAATGTATCCAACTGTACCTCTTGTTTCTAAAAATGATAAGATGCTCTCCTTCTTCTCGCAGAGTTTAGCAAGTCCGAAATCAGAAACTTTGGGGCAAAGGTTGTCATCCAAAAGCACGTTCTGAGGTTTAATGTCGATATGCACTATCCTTGTTTTGCATGCGTAGTGCAAGTACTCTAGACCACGCGCAACTCCTAGCGCGATCCCATATAGTGCCGATAAGTCCAAATTTGTTGAGTTCTTGTCTGAGATGAACTTATCGAGTGACCCATTCCCCAAAAATTCATACATAACTGCTCTTTTTGAACCTTCACAGCAGAATCCAAGTAGTGAAACAATGTTGACATGAGATGTTTGGCTCATGCTGGCAACTTCATTGATAAAATCTTCACCATCACTACCCTTTGATTCTTTCAGAACTTTCACCGCAACCATACGACCATCAGAAAGGGTTCCGCTATAAACAATTCCAAAGCCTCCTCTCCCAACCTCTTCAGCGAACGACTTTGTTATTTTCTTCACTTCGGCATAAGTATAGTGTTTGAGTGGAATAAGAGCCTTCATTTTCTGTAGTCTCAGATCATATGATGTTTTTCTCTTTCGGAAAATTTGGACTCTGAAGAAAGGGCATAGTAGCACCAGGAAAATAGTAACAACACCTGTTAATAAACCTAGAGCTGTAAAAGAGCAGAGAAAATCTTTTCAATTATTAACTTTTTAACACCAAGGAAGATGGAAAACAATTTGAAATATCTTTGAGCACCACACTAACCTAGCAAACTATAAAATATGACCGCCGTCGCTGCGAAACCATGAAATAAGTAAAAATTGTCAGCGTAGGACCAAATTTGATTTAATTTCGAAACAAAAAAAAAACAGAAAGACAATGGTTTTAGGAAGATAAAAACAGTCATTCCAAGAAAGTTAAAGCACCTATCTGGTGCCCAATATTCGTTCTTGCAACCATCAAATAGCACCAATAAGAAAGTTGGAATCGAAGACAGCAACTTTGAATTTGCTGTAAATAATCAAAAGAAATCTTACCATTGTGTCGGCATGTACTGTTATGCGTTCCATCTTTACAATAACAGACGAAGCTACTTGAGGTCTGATTATATCCACAAGCACCAGAAGATTGGATGCACATCAAACAATCTAAGTTGACATTAAGCTCAACACCTTGTTCAAGAGCCATCACTAGATTATGAAAAAATTAGAATACATACCTCAATCTTAATAGGTAATTTGAACTCTATACTAAATCTTTTAAGTCTTTGAAATGTACTCTTATGGGCTGAACTAAATGACTATTTTGTCCTTGGTTACAAATTAAATTAAACTAAATACAATATAATTAAATTAATTTATTTGAAAATTTTATTTTTAAAAATAATATGTAAACTAGATATTCGGAATTTTCTGTATTGTTTTTTAAAAATTATGAATTAATTTATTATATATAATATTAATCAATAACTAAAAAATTAAATTAAGATAAAATAAATAACATATACCCTTAATTAATAATTAATTAAACATTAAAAATTAAACATAAAATAATTAAACTCATCATTGTTAGAAAATTATTTTTAAAAATAACTGTTTATATTTTAGATATTGAAATTTTTTTGATAATGATGAATGTAGTTTATTATGGAAAATATTAATCAATAAAAAAAATTAAAAAAGTTTTTTTTGATAATGATCATGAAGTAGTTTATTATGGAAAATAAATTAAAATTTTTAAAATTAAAATTATGGAAAATATTTTAGATATTAAAATTTTTTTTTGATAATGATGATGAAGTAGTTTAAAAAATAAATTAATTTTTTTTGGATAATGATGAAATAATTTATTATGGAAAAAATTAATCAATAAAGAAAATTAAAAAAGAAAATTAAAGAAAATTAATCAATAGATAATATTATTTTTCATTTAATAAAAAAGTTTTGAAAAATAATTATATATTTTAATTTATTTTGAAAATTGTTAACTTTAATAAAATAATAATAAATTGTGAGATTTTAGAAAATAAATCAACAGTTCAAAAAAATCGACTATGTAACAAATCAATTAATAAAAAAATAAATCGACTTTTTAATATAAGTCAACAAAGAAAAAAACATAAATCAGCAGGAATAAAATATAAGTCGACAGTTAAAAAAGTCAATCATATTAATAAGTCAACTTAAAATAAAATAAGTCTACTAAGACCAAACAAATCAACGGGAAAAAATATAAATCAACAAACAAAACAAATAAGTCAACATCATCAAAAGTCGACTTTGTAAAAAAACAATCAAACAAAAAAAAAAGTCGACAATTTTATAATAAATCGATGGAAAAATAAATAAGTCGACAAAAATTAAACTTAAGTCAACCATTCAAAATATCTTCCTTATTAATAAATCAATGTAGAATATAATAAGTCAACAATAAATAAACAAATCAACAGAAAACAAATATAAATCGATGAACAAAAAAATAAGTCAACAGTTAAAAAAATCGACTATGTTATAAATCCACTAGCCATAACATAAGTCAACTGTTCTAATATAAGTCGATGACACAGATAATTAAGTCAACAGAAGTAAAAAAACAAAACGATTGTTCAAAAAATCGACATTATAAAGAAATCAACCTTGATTAAAATAAGTCTAAAACATTTATATATATATATATATATTATAAATTGTATAATCTTGAATTATTTATTTTTAAAGAAAATTAAATCTAAATAATATCAACAAAAATATTTAAATTCTTTTTCTTTAACCAAAATTTTAAGATAAAAAATTTATTCATGTAATCATTATTTAAAATACAATAAATAATTTTCGTTATAATTTTAAATTATTAAATAATTAATTCCGAATTTAACAATTTTAAAAAGTAATTTATTTTTAAAGTTGATTTATTTTGAAATATAAGTTAAGTTTTTATTGTTTTTATTTAATTGTTAAAATTATTTAGTAATAAGGGTATTTCTGTCCATTTTCATTCCAAAATGTGTAGTTTTCAAATAACTATAAGATTAAGTGTAATTTTCAAATTTCTTTTCAAATATAGTATAGTTTTCAAATTGTCCCTTAGATTATCTAGAGTGGGACGTCTTTGCAATGTCTCCAATGCCGACCCAGACACTGGAATACTGACGTTTCTTTTACACATTAACATTACCTTGAAGTTGTTAAAAAGGCCTCTAAACCCATAAAGTAAAGTAGAAGAGAGGTTTCTCGTCACATAGTAACTTCTTCCCCCATCACAACCCAACTCTCCACCGTAAATAGTAGAAGAAAGAGCCGACGAATGGAACTGGCAGTTGTAGTATAATGTTAACAGCTCTGTCTCAGCAGCGCAGCGAGTTGAAAGAATGGAAGGATGATATTGATAATTGGGACATTTATTGGGTTTGAGGGACAAAGATCGCCGATATAGTCTGATTTAGCAATTCTTATAGTAGAATAATATTCACGAGATAAAATTCTCAACTTTATAGAGGCGATGTTAAACTCCGCGAATCCTCTGCTACAGTCGAGCTTGAAGTCCGGGTGGCCACAGTTTTCCCTGCCTGGTATCCAAAAGGGGTAATCTAGATATATCTGATCCCTGTTGGATAAGTTTTGAACCTTAAGGCCCAAGTTATTCTTACAATGGACTGTTAAGAATAAGAAAGAAGATAAGCTCAAAAAATATTTAGGAGTAATCTAAATATTGGTGTTTTCCTAATAGGTTTAGGATTTGTGTTTTGATATAAAGGCTATGTTGAGTTGTGACATAAGCCATGAGATTAAGAGAGAGCTTTGAGAGTGTTTAGTTTTGAGAGGATATTTTCTAAACACATTAATAAAGATAGTTGTTCTTTATATTTGAAGTTTCTCTTAATCCTTTTATTTGGTAT
The DNA here is from genome assembly GCF_000633955.1 of Camelina sativa. Lineage (NCBI taxonomy): Eukaryota > Viridiplantae > Streptophyta > Magnoliopsida > Brassicales > Brassicaceae > Camelina > Camelina sativa. The sequence goes on from NC_025689.1 coordinate 27,837,259, forward strand.
CAGAGCTTGATATGTTTGATCAATCCAAAGGATAGGACTTGATACAAACCATGAGTGAATTAGCAACCAGAACTCGTCAGAAGGATATGGACAAGTCGGTCTCCATTCAGTGCCCTCAGCTCACTGCTACAAACTATACCGTATGGTCTATGAAGAAGAAGGTGATTTTGAGAATACAGAAGGTTTGGGAGACAATAGAAACAGGTTCAACAGATGATGAGAAGAACGATGTTGCGATTGCGTTGTTATTTTAGTCGATCCCATAATCTCTAATACTACAAGTTGGTGATTTGCCTCACCAAAAGAGATTTGGGACTCGATAAAGTCTAGGAACATGGGAGCCGATCGTGTCAAGGAGGCACGTTTGCAGACCCTAATGTCTGATTTCGAGAAGCTAAGGATGGGAGAATCAGATAAGATAGATAGCTTTGCAGGGAAGTTATCTGAAATCGCGACACAAGCAACGTCACTTGGACAGACGATCGATGAACCTAGAATGGTGAAGAAACTATTAAACAGTGTGCCAAGGAATAAGTTTANGTAATAAGGGTATTTCTGTCCATTTTCATTCCAAAATGTGTAGTTTTCAAATAACTATAAGATTAAGTGTAATTTTCAAATTTCTTTTCAAATATAGTATAGTTTTCAAATTGTCCCTTAGATTATCTAGAGTGGGACGTCTTTGCAATGTCTCCAATGCCGACCCAGACACTGGAATACTGACGTTTCTTTTACACATTAACATTACCTTGAAGTTGTTANTATTGAATCTCAATACTACTAGCTTCCAAGAGATAGTTGGAAGACTCAAGGCTTATGAAGAGAGAATACAAGGAGAAGATAAGCAAGAAGACACACAAGGGAAATTGTTGTTCAGTAACTCCAACGACTATCAGCAGCAGTCAACCTACAACTCGAACTCTAACAACTTTCGAGGTCGAGGACATGGTCGAGGAGGATGAGGCTACAGAGGTCGCGGTAGAGGACGAGGCAGAGGAAGGTATAATGGACAAGATCGAACTGATTGCCACACAAATCAAAACCAAACTCAAGAGAAGAAAGAAAAGTCTATAACCTGTTTTAGATGCGACAAGGTCGGACATTATACTTCTGCTTGTCCCGAGAAATTTCAAAAGTTGCAGGAAGCAAATAAGGTCGAAACAGATGAAACAGAGAAGGCTGATCAGACTCTGTATATGCATGAAGTTGTCTTCTTGAATGAAGATAAACTTATCCCTAAGAACTATAGTAAAGAAGAAGTTATGTGGTATTTAGACAACAGAGCGTCTAACCACATGACCGGACATGAAACGTATTTCTCTGAACTTAACAAGAACATAAAAGGAAAAGTTAAATTCGGTGATGGATCGTGTGTGGAGATTAAAGGAAAAGGGTCAATATTATTTGAAAGCAAGAATGGAGAACAGATTCTGGTATCTGATATATATTTTATCCCTGACCTCAAGAGCAACATACTAAGCCTAGGACAAGCAACTGAGGTGTGTTGCGACGTTCGAATGAGAATAGACTATCTGACAGTTCATGATCCAAGTGATAGACTTCTGGTGAGAGTTATGTGTTTTGCAAATCGGTTGTATAAGATCAGTCTCAAGATAGGAAGACCGACATCACTGCTATCTCGTCTTGAAGACAACACCTGGAAGTGGCACGCAAGACTTGGTCACATTAGTTTCAAAACGATTAAGGCAATGTATCTGCAGAAAATGGTTCTTGGTTTAACTGATGTGAGAGATGAAAAGTTGCTATGTGAATCCTGTTTAGTTGGCAAGCAGACACGACATGTATTTCCGAAAGCCACACAATTTCGAGCCTCAAAACCACTTGAACTACTACATGCTGATCTGTGCGGTCCAATTTCTCCTGCAACACTCGCAAATAACAGGTATGTTTTTGTGATTATTGATGACTACTCAAGGTACATGTGGTCTATTTTGATAAAGGAGAAGAGTGAAGCTTTTGGAAGTTTCAAAGGTTTTAAGAATGTAGTAGAGAAAGAGCTTGGAAATCTTATCAAGACCCTGAGAACTGATAGAGGGGGAGAGTTTACATCAAGTGAGTTTAATGATTTCTGTATATCTGCTGGGATTACAAGACATTTAACAGCTCCTTACACCCCTCAACAAAATGGTGTGGTAGAGAGGAGAAACAGAACTCTAATGGAGATGACAAGAAGTCTTCTTAAAGGTATGGAGGTTCCTAACTATCTGTGGGGAGAAGGAGTTCGTCACGCTACATATTTGATAAACAGGGTGCCTACTAAAGCTCTTGACAACATGACACCATATGAGAAATTGCGAGGAAGAAAGCCAAATATCGAGCACTTAAGGGTATTTGGTTGTGTGTCGTTTGCAAAGATTGATAATGCACTCCTAAAGAAGCTTGATGACAGGTCACAACCACTGCTACATCTCGGGATTGAACCAGGATCGAAGGCTTACAGATTGTTTAATCCTTCTACTCGAAGAATTATTGTTAGCCGTGATGTAGTCTTTAGTGAAAAGGATAAGTGGTCTTGGAGTTCATCAAAAGATGAAACTAATAGGGAACCTTGAATGTTTCACATGCGATGGGGCAATGTTGAGGATGCTGGAGAAGGTCTTGTTATGACTGAAAATAATGCAGAAAATGTAGAGGAAGATGAAACAGAGAGTGTTACATCACAAGAAAATGCAGAAGATAATGAGGGTATAGCTACACAAGACATTCAACCGCAGCAGCCATTAAGAAGATCTACTCGTGAGATTCATAAGCCGAAGCGATATGAAGACTATGTGCTTTTAGCTACAATTGAGAGTGAAACTCTTTTGTTACTAATAAATAATGAACCACGGTTTTACGAGGAAGCTAAGAATCAGCTAGTATGGAGACTTGCGTGCAGAGGGGAGATAGAATCTATCAATAAAAACAAGACATGGGATCTTGTTGATAGACCAAGAGGTGTGAAGGTAATTGGTCTTAAGTGGGTTTTTAAACTAAAAAGGAATGCTGATGGCTCTATAAATAAGTACAAAGCCAGACTTGTGGCAAAGGGTTATGTACAAGAGAGTGGTGTAGAATTTGGTGAAGCATTCGCTCCAGTGGCACGCCTGGAAACCATTCGACTATTGATTGCTTTAGCTACAGCAGATGGATGGGAAATCCATCACTTGGATGTGAAGACAGCCTTCTTACACGGTGAGTTAAAGGAGGCCGTGTACGTAGATTTTGAAAGAGATGGGTTTTAAAAGATGCGTTAAAGAAGCTTCTGTGTATCGGAGATCAAATGATAAAGAGTTGCTCTTAGTTGCGGTTTATGTTGATGATTTATTGGTAACTGGGAGCAATCTTATGATGATACTAGGTTTTTGTGTGTCTTATCCTAGCAGGTTCAATTAACCTTAAGTGTTGTAGTATTTAAGGTGTCAATCCAAATGGGATGTTGCTAGCAATCAAGATGCAATCAAGGAATCACAAGTCAAGCCAATTCAAAAAGAGTGTTTTTTCTAACAATCCTAGAATGACAAAAATGCAAACAGAAATGTGTTCTGGAACTAGAAACGAGAATGCAAGACAAAAAATGAAAATTAATAAAAACAGTAACGAGTCTACGCATGAATTAAAAAGCAAGAAGCGAAACAATCTCAGGAATGTAATATCAATCAAAAGGATAAAAGTCCTAAGGATGGGAGTAATTGATGTCGGTGGAGTATCCTAGTCTACAGAGTGTTTAACATGCCACAAGCAATCTATCCCTAAACAATGAACATCACAACTTAGCTAATCCAATCTCTTGGTAAAAGCTACTCAGACTCAACCACTTCCATACCTAGCTCTCGCTAGAGAAACGTGGTCGAGCAGGCATGACAAACAAGTTCATTCACGTCAACAAACATCCTAGACAACTAATCTCTTAGGCTAGGAACGTAAGTCTCTGGCACTAGTTGGTCAGACATTTCATCGAACATCTTTTGGGTGTGGAAATGTCTCGAACCTAGTTCCAATTGATCAGAGAGAAACTAGTAATTCTAACTCTAGTCCAGAAGGGAATCATACAAATCAAGCTTAAACACACTACATCCTAAGATCCTCCCCCTAATCTATCACATCCTCAAGAACTAACGCACTACTCAGATCCGGAAATCATCATCAACAATACAAACTCAGAAAACATTGAAACAAGCATTCTTAGATAGATAAAAATGAGATAAACAAGTTTGTAGAAGAAATCAAATGCAAATACTCAATGTATCAAAAGATATCTGAATACAAAGTCTGGGAACGGTTCTTGGTGGCTAGGGAAACCTTACAAAATAAAAACGAGATAAAGACTAAGATGTTGTCGCGGAGACTTAACAAAACGTATTTATAGTAAAGACATAAAATCCCTAAAACTTAAAACGACAAGATGAAGAGTCGGTTTGGGAATCTCCTGAAGCGTGTAAGATGGAACGTCTATCCTGACATGTGCGAACGAGAAGTGGCTCGAGTGAGTGATGGCGTCGGCTCAAACAGTAGTCGACGACGGAGTGATGGCGCGACTCGAGCGGATGTGTGATGACGGAGTGATGGCGCGACTCGAGACAGCCTGGCTCCAAAGTCTCCTAAATACCTGAAATACTCCAAAATGCACGATGTATGCGAAGATAATGCAAGAACTACCTAAATATGAAAAGTGTACAAAAGAGAGTAGAAATTCATGCAAAACAATTAGTTATCCTAACTAGATGCGTGACAAAAACATGCTTAGCAGAGACAAAATATAGACATATCAACTCCCCCAAACTTATTCTTTGCTTGCCCTCAAGCAAACGATCAAGAACAAGGTATGGAGAAGAGGTGTGAAGATGGGGTCTCAGAACCTAAAACATACTGAATAGAGTAGTTAGAATCAAGGTCCTTGTTTTTAGTTCTATGATGCATGGTGAAGGAATTTCATTCGCTTGATCTACACATGCAATCCTATCAATCACCCCCTTTAACATTTATTAACAAAGAACCATGAATCAAGCTATGCAGTGTCATTGAACTCATTTGGCTAGGGTGAAAGGTTAGAGACAAATGTGGTCTCTTTCTCAAGTGGTTCCATCGATACATAACAAGGTTCTCTCATGAAAAGAGTTGAGCTTAAGAGAAGGCTAAAGGTTGAAACCAACTGATGCATACAAGAGCAGCGCCCTGTCTACCCAAAGAACATTCCAAACCGAAGTTGGACCTATCTCTACCCTTCATCAGAAACTTCATCTCAAACCCATTCTTTCATTCTTTAGATTTGGTCTTAGGAAGAGTTCACTTCTTATCACTCTAGCGGATTGGGAAAACTCTAATATCACTATGGTTCATTCTCTTTTCTTCTGAAGACTCTAGACATCTTAAGCATTTTTACTTTCTTTTCTTTGTCTAATTTTTTTTTTAATTCATGCCCAGAACCAATTATTCTTTTTACTTTGCTCACCCCAAATCCTTTACTAGACGTGTAAACTTTGAAAACACATCCCCTTCCTTAAGACTTCCTACCCTTTATTTTTCTGCACAAATCCAAACCCAATACCCAATGTCAAGTTCTCACCTAGTCCTACTAGCCCGGATAACGCGAACTAGACCTACATAGGATCCTACTCTTGTCGGTTGAAACCTAACACTTTCTAACAAGCTCAACTCGGAAAAAGACCTGACACTCAAGAATACAATTGGCTTGAAAGAACGGTTGGTTAAGGGTGCGGGAAACTGTTCCAAAGATGGGAATCAGCTACTTGGATTGACAAAAGTGGTAAAAATGTGAAAGACAATCCAAGTATGTATATGGTATCCATGAGTTCAACTTCAATGAATAACAAGATAATTGCAAGTCAGGATTAGGTTCAGATAGATAGGGAATGACGTCAATTCAGAACATGCTTCAATTTTACATTTTCAAATTCAATCAACATGCATCAAAGAACTAATAACAAGGGCCTTGATCCTATCCTATTGAATTCAGCATGCTACCAAGGTTACAATCATCATCAACCCCTATGCTAAATGCAACAACCCTATATGAATGACACTAGACTCAATCCTAATATGCAAGTGCAAGCTACATAAACACTCTGTTTTTGTGGAAATTTTCAAAAAATTTCAATTTTTTTTTGTTTTTCTATGCAAATAGATGAATGCTATCTCAAACATGATATAATGCAAAAATTTGAAATAAGAATCACAGAAAACATCATCAGATACATCATCTCAAACCCTCCCCCAAACTTAAATTACACAGTCTCCTGTGTAAGAAAAATTTGCAGGAGAATTTAAGAATCACAACAGAAACAATTCACAAATGAAATGGTATATACAAGGGAAGGTAGGAGTACCTCAGTAGTAGAAGAAGGAGTCGGAGCTCGCCCAAGGAGTTGGTGCGTGGTACTGGCTCTGTCCTTCACCGTGTTCGGGATCCGCAGGAGTGGTCTCACCGGGTTGGTCGACTTGTTGCTCAACCGCTTGCGTGTTCTGATAAGTGCTCGGCTGCTCGTCGCACTGCATGTCGTCGACTCTGGAGTCGCCATGGTCGGAGACTAATACTACCACATCCGTAGGCTGATAATCACCTTGCTGCCCAACTTGTTGCTCAACCTCTTGCTCAGCATGAGCTGCAGAACGATGCGCTGATCGACGACTTGAGGAGGCTCCTGAACCACGCGAACCTTGTCCCCTTCTCTCCCTAGATTCATGTGACAAATGGCGTGAAGGGACGGGTGTAGGCTGACGCTGCCGTGGCACATATGAAGATTGACGCGCTGGAGAGGGATTCGGAGAAGGTGTTCGCGCTAGGTTCACGGAAGGGCGTCCTGGCATTGGTCTGTTATCCTCGGGGACAAACCTGGGGACGGCGGTTGTAGAAGTCGAGCAGCTAAACAAACGCACGAGGTTCTTGACAGTCTTGGAAAGGCTGCTAAGCGCCTTGTCTCTGGCTTTCTCCCATTGTTGAAGCTTGTTGAGGCGGTCATGAGCTGCTTTGACCCCTCTGCTCATTCTCGGTTCGGTGTACTCGTCAAAGTAGAATTGTTCAGGGCGGTACTCAACTGCGTCTTCTTCCATTGGATCTTCTCCTGGTTCTGCGACGTCGACATGTTGCTCTTCCACATCAGAGTGGTATAATGCATCCGCAGGGGGAATGAACTCGACATGCTCACCCCTCAAGATTGTAGTCAGGTCGACGCAAGGGAGGAGTAATCTCGAGGGTCCGACCGCAGGATGCACAAACTTGTATAGCAATCATCCATTCCTCAAACCCGAGTCCAAAGTGCGTAGCTGCCGCAAGTTGTTTACGTCTATCCAGCGTGGTGGGTACGGCTCGGATTGTAGAGCAACGCCTGCAGCCTCAAGAAACCAAGTCACTATACCTGATACTAGGTTTTTGTGTGTCTTATCCTAGCAGGTTCAATTAACCTTAAGTGTTGTAGTATTTAAGGTGTCAATCCAAATGGGATGTTGCTAGCAATCAAGATGCAATCAAGGAATCACAAGTCAAACCAATTCAAAAAGAGTGTTTTTTCTAACAATCCTAGAATGACAAAAATGCAAACGGAAATGTGTTCTGGAACTAGAAACGAGAATGCAAGACAAGAAATGAAAATTAATAAAAACAGAAACGAGTCTAAGCATGAACTAAAAAGCAAGAAGCGAAACAATCTCAGGAATGTAATATCAATCATAAAGATAAAAGTCCTAAGGATGAGAGTAATTGATGTCGGTGGAGTATCCTAGTCTATAGAGTGTTTAACATGCCACAAGCAATCTATCCCTAAACAATGAACATCACAACTTAGCTAATCCAATCTCTTGGTAAAAGCTACTCAGACTCAACCACTTCCATACCTAGCTCTCGCTAGAGAAACGTGGTCGAGCAGGCATGACAAACAAGTTCATTCACGTCAACAAACATCCTAGACAACTAATCTCTTAGGCTAGGAACGTAAGTCTCTGGCACTAGTTGGTCAGACATTTCATCGAACACCTTTTGGGTGTGGAAATGTCTCGAACCTAGTTCCAATTGATCAGAGAGAAACTAGTAATTCTAACTCTAGTCCAGAAGGGAATCATACAAATCAAGCTTAAACACCCTACATCCTAAGATCCTCCACCTAATCTATCCCATCCTCAAGAACTAACGCACTACTCAGATCCGGAAATCATCATCAACAATACAAACTCAGAAAACATTGAAACAAGCATTCTTAGATAGGTAAAAATGAGATAAACAAGTTTGTAGAAGAAATCAAATGCAAATACTCAATGTATCAAAAGATATCTGAATACAAAGTCTGGGAACGGTTCTTGGTGGCTAGGGAAACCTTACAAAATAAAAACGAGATAAAAACTAAGATGTTGTCGCGGAGACTTAACAAAACGTATTTATAGTAAAGACATAAAACCCCTAACACTTAAAATGACAAGATGAAGAGTTGGTTTAGAATCTCCTGAAGCGTGTAAGATGGAACGTCTATCCTGACATGTGCGAACGAGAAGTGGCTCGAGTGAGTGATGGCGTCGGCTCAAACGGTAGTCGACGACGGAGTGATGGCGCGACTCGAGCGGATGTGTGATGACGGAGTGACGGCGCGACCCGAGCGGATGTGTGATGACGGAGTGATGGCGCGACCCGAGCGGATGTGTGATGACGGAGTGATGGCGCGACCCGAGCGGATGTGTGATGACGGAGTGATGGCGCGACTCGAGACAGCCTGGCTCCAAAGTCTCCTAAATACCTGAAATACTCCAAAATGCACGATGTATGCGAAGATAATGCAAGAACTACCTAAATATGAAAAGTGTACAAAAGAGAGTAGAAATTCATGCAAAACAATTAGTTATCCTAACTAGATGCGTGACAAAAACATGCTTAGCAGAGACAAAATATAGACATATCAATTCCCCCAAACTTATTCTTTGCTTGCCCTCAAGCAAACGATCAAGAACAAGGTATGGAGAAGAGGTGTGAAGATGGGGTCTCAGAACCTAAAACATACTGAATAGAGTAGTTAGAATCAAGGTCCTTGTTTTTAGTTCTATGATGCATGGTGAAGGAATTTCATTCGCTTGATCTACACATGCAATCCTATCAATCACCCCCTTTAACATTTATTAACAAAGAACCATGAATCAAGCTATGCAGTGTCATTGAACTCATTTGGCTAGGGTGAAAGGTTAGAGACAAATGTGGTCTCTTTCTCAAGTGGTTCCATCGATACATAACAAGGTTCTCTCATGAAAAGAGTTGAGCTTAAGAGAAGGCTAAAGGTTGAAACCAACTGATGCATACAAGAGCAGCGCCCTGTCTACCCAAAGAACATTCCAAACCGAAGTTGGACCTATCTCTACCCTTCATCAGAAACTTCATCTCAAACCCATTCTTTCATTCTTTAGATTTGGTCTTAGGAAGAGTTCACTTCTTATCACTCTAGCGGATTGGGAAAACTCTAATATCACTATGGTTCATTCTCTTTTCTTCTGAAGACTCTAGACATCTTAAGCATTTTTACTTTCTTTTCTTTGTCTAATTTTTTTTTATTTTCATGCCCAGAACCAATTATTCTTTTTACTTTGCTCACCCCAAATCCTTTACTAGACGTGTAAACTTTGAAAACACATCCCCTTCCTTAAGACTTTCTACCCTTTACTTTTCTGCACAAATCCATACCCAATACCCAATATCAAGTTCTCACCTAGTCCTACTAGTCCGGATAACGCGAACTAGAACTACACAGGATCCTACTCTTGTCGGTTAGAACCTAACACTTTCTAGCAAGCTCAACTCGGAAAAGGCCTGACACTCAAGAATACAATTGGCTTGAAAGATCGGTTGGTTAAGGGTGCGGGGAACTGTTCCAAAGATGGGAATCAGCTACTTGGATTGACAAGGGTGGTAAAAATGTGAAAGACAATCCAAGTATGTATATGGTATCCATGAGTTCAACTTCAATGCATAACAAGATAATTGCAAGTCAGGATTAGGTTCAGATAGATAGGGAATGACGTCAATTCAGAACATGCTTCAATCTTACATTTTCAAATTCAATCAACATGCATCAAAGAACTAATAACAAGGGCCTTGATCCTATCCTATTGAACTCAGCATGCTACCAAGGTTACCGATCATCATCAACCCCTATGCTAAATGCAACAACCCTATATGAATGACACTAGACTCAATCCTAATATGCAAGTGCAAGCTGCATGAACACTCTGTTTTTGTGGAAATTTTCAAAAATGTTCAATTTTTTTGGTTTTTCTATGCAAATAAATGGATGCTATCTCAAACATGATATGATGCAAAAAATTGAAATAAGAATCACAGAACACAACATCAGATACATCATCTCAAACCCTCCCCCAAACTTAAAATGCACAGTCTCCTGTGTAAGAAAATTTTGCAGGAGGATTTAAGAATCACAACAGAAACAATGCAGAAATGGAATGGTATATACAATGGAAGGTAGGAGTACCTCAGTAGTAGAAGAAGGAGTCGGAGCTCGCCCAAGGAGTTGGTGCGTGGTACTGGCTCTGTCCTTCACCATGTTCGGGATCCGCAGTATTGGTCTCACCTGGTTGGTCGATGTGGGTCGAGTGTACGCACGTTGACTCGAGCGAGGTGGATGATTTGGTAGTCGAGTCGTTCAGCTCGTGTTGTGTAACAACAAGGGTCCAGTCGAAGGGTGAGAAATGCGTGTTTGTTCTCCGGGACTGCAACTAAAGCTTCGGAAGGATCAAGTCAGAACTGGTCGTGGGTGACAAACATCAGCGATGACGGGATGTGTGTTGAGCTTGTCGGTCGAGTGGGATATGGTCGACTCGAGCGGGATACTTTGGAACAGAGGATTGAGTTGTGTCGGTTGAGTCGTGTAACGAGCTGGGATCGCCGGATGGGTAGAGTCACACGATGCCGACTCGAGTGGTGGTGAACGGTAGCGATGGAAGTGATACTTGCGTTGAGCTCTTACTCCCTTCTGTAGATTCCTGAACACAATAAAACTAAAAACGAAAATCAAAAACACAAGGATCCTAAAAAAATATTTACAGTAATACCTTTGGGACTTCCTCCCAAGTGAGCTTGTTTAAAGTCCCTAGCTTGACTTTGCATACTCCTTATGCTTTGGGAGGGTCATAGAGAGGTGGTGAGCTCCCCTCTGGTATGTCTTGTCTAGCCAGATACTCTTT
>NC_025689.1:27849694-27853368 GCF_000633955.1 Camelina sativa
ATACCTTTGGGACTTCCTCCCAAGTGAGCTTGTTTAAAGTCCCTAGCTTGACTTTGCATACTCCTTATGCTTTGGGAGGGTCATAGAGAGGTGGTGAGCTCCCCTCTGGTATGTCTTGTCTAGCCAGATACTCTTTGACATTATGCCCAGGTTCAACAATAAATGAACTTCTCTTCTTCATTATCCCAAACCTCCACCTTAATTTCCTTACAGGAGAACTTCTCATTGTACCTTGGAGCTTCTTGATTTGCCCACTCATCTCCTTCACCATAGCTGTTAACTCTCTCACTGAATTCCCTAGAATCTTGGTAGTTTGGAGTTCAGACAAACTGTCAAGCGCGGGAGGACTTGTCTCTTGCGGTTGGTGAAGTTTAGGAAACAGGTCATGACGCTTAGGGAGAGCAACAACTGCACTCGGNAAGAAAATCCTCCCCATCTAAACTCTCATTGTCCTTAGTGAGCCGTACAGCTACAGCTTGGGTGGTGATAGCATGAATAGTAGCATAGTCCTTGGGATTTTGAACTTCTTTTCCATGTAGTTGGCCAGGTGTTGGGGTAGAAGCAGTCTTGCCTTCCATGTACTTCAGCTTCGAGTTAAGAGCTTCAAACTTGACATTAAGATCATTGTATGAACACTCCATTCGCTGATTGAGTTCAGCAAACTTCTTAGCAGTATCCAAAGATCCGCTAGCTTGACCCTGAAGAAGTTGTTGCATCATTTGCTTCATTTCTTGATCTGGGGTTGGAGTAGGCTGAACTGGTTGAGGGCGGAATCCTGGTGGTGGTCCTGAGGGAGCTTGGTATCCTTGCTTGAACTGTTGTTTAGGGACAAATCCCTGATTGTAAGGCACAAAAGGTTTTTGTTGACCTTGTTGTTGCTGCTGAGGAGGGTACACCTGATCCTGTGGATTTGCAACGTTTGTGCTCCGGTAAGACAAATTGGGGTTTGTCTGATAGGGATTGTAACCCTTGTTGTATCCACCTTGATTCTGGACGTAGCTGATCTCCTCAGACTGCTCACCCTCCCCATCTTGGACGTGAAAATGTTCACCCTCAGATACGAAGTGGATGCTCTTTTGTTGGTTGAGCAAGAGGCGATCAAGCTTCTCATTGACATTCTTGAGGTCTCTCTTGTACTTCTCCTCAGAGCCAGCATCTCCTCTAACTGTGCGATCATAGTCGTCATGGTAGTTGCCATCAGACTGGGCGAGATTTTCGACGAGTTGCCAACCTTCATCTACGTCTTTGTTCAAGAAGTTGCCATTTGAAGTAGTGTCAAGCAGCATGCGTATCTTCGGAAGTACACCATGGTAGAGACTGCTCAGCAGTGACTCGTTACTGAATCCATAAAGTGGGCATTGGCTGTGGTAACCCTTGAAACGCTGCCATGCTTCACAGAATGATTCTGAGCTCTTCTGAGTGAAGCTGGAAATCTCATTCCTGAGACGTGTTGTTCTAGAGTTGGAGAAAAACTTTGCCAAGAATGCCTTCTTGCAACCATCCCAGGTGGTGATTGATCCCTTGGGAAGGTTTTTCTCCCATTGATGAGCCTTGTCTCCCAAGGAGAATGGGAAGAGGCGCAACTTGTAACCGTCCTCACTCACGCCGTTGATCTTGGTGAGACTGCTAAGACGGTCGAACTCGTCCAAGTGGTCGAGTGGATCCTCCATAGGCAACCCGTGAAAGTTGTTTCCTTGGATCATGGTGATCAGACCACTTTTGATCTCGAAGTTGTTGTTCTGCACGGCGGGAGGGACGATTCCAGCATGTTGAGTGTGAGTGTTCGGTGCATCCCCAGCACCAATGTTTTGCGGTCCCTGATGTGTTTCATGCTGTTGTTCAATAGTGACGTGTGTGGGATGATTAGTGGGTTGACGAGCTTGTCGTGGGCGTTGCAACCGATTGATTTCGTCGATAACAGGAACGAGATTCTGATGCCCTCTTGATCTGGTGTGCATGCAAGGTTGCAATCAACAGGTACCTGAGATGCAAAACAAACAAGCAGACAACCAAAACAAGTTAGTACTCAGATTGATTGTGTAATAGAACTTAATCTTGCAAAACTTGAAATCTTAAATGTAGCAAAAAGAATCCCTGGCAACGGTGCCAAATTGATACTAGATTTTCTTGTGTCTTATCCTAGCAGGTTCAATTAACCTTAAGTGTTGTAGTATTTAAGGTGTCAATCCAAATGGGATGTTGCTAGCAATCAAGATGCAATCAAGGAATCACAAGTCAAGCCAATTCAAAAATAGTGTTTTTTCTAACAATCCTAGAATGACAAAAATGCAAACGGAAATGTGTTCTGGAACTAGAAACGAGAATGCAAGACAAGAAATGAAAATTAATAAAAACAGAAACGAGTCTAAGCATGAACTAAAAAGCAAGAAGCGAAACAATCTCAGGAATGTAATATCAATCAAAAAGATAAAAGTCCTAAGGATGGGAGTAATTGATGTCGGTGGAGTATCCTAGTCTACAGAGTGTTTAACATGCCACAAGCAATCTATCCCTAAACAATGAACATCACAACTTAGCTAATCCAATCTCTTGGTAAAAGCTACTCAGACTCAACCACTTCCATACCTAGCTCTCGCTAGAGAAACGTGGTCGAGCAGGCATGACAAACAAGTTTATTCATGTCAACAAACATCCTAGACAACTAATCTCTTAGGCTAGGAACGTAAGTCTCTGGCACTAGTTGGTCAGACATTTCATCGAACACCTTTTGGGTGTGGAAATGTCTCGAACCTAGTTCCAATTGATCAGAGAGAAACTAGTAATTCTAACTCTAGTCCAGAAGGGAATCATACAAATCAAGCTTAAACACCCTACATCCTAAGATCCTCCCCCTAATCTATCCCATCCTCAAGAACTAACGCACTACTCAGATCCGGAAATCATCATCAACAATACAAACTCAGAAAACATTGAAACAAGCATTCTTAGATAGGTAAAAATGAGATAAACAAGTTTGTAGAAGATATCAAATGCAAATACTCAATGTATCAAAAGATATCTGAATACAAAGTCTGGGAACGGTTCTTGGTGGCTAGGGAAACCTTACAAAATAAAAACGAGATAAAAAATAAGATGTTGTCGCGGACACTTAACAAAACGTATTTATAGTAAAGACATAAAATCCCTAAAACTTAAAACGACAAGTTGAAGAGTCGGTTTAGAATCTCCTGAAGCGTGTAAGATGGAACGTCTTCCTGACATGTGCGAACAAGAAGTGGCTCGAGTGAGTGATGGTGTCGGCTCAAATGGTAGTCGACGACGGAGTGATGGCGCGACTCGAGCGGATGTGTGATGACAGAGTGACGGCGCGACCCGAGCGGATGTGTGATGACGGAGTGATGGCGCGACCCGAGCGGATGTGTGATGACGGAGTGATGCCGCGACCCGAGCGGATGTGTGATGACGGAGTGATGGCGCGACTCGAGCGGATGTGTGATGACGGAGTGATGGCGCGACTCGAGAGAGCCTGGCTCCAAAGTCTCCTAAATACCTGAAATACTCGAAAATGCAAGAGGTATGCGAAGATAATGCAAGAACTACCTAAATATGAAAAGTATACAAAAGAGAGTAGAAATTCATGCAAAAAAATTAGTTATCCTAACTAGATGCGTGACAAAAACATGCTTAGCAGAGACAAAATATAGACATATCAA
>NC_025689.1:27854414-27861051 GCF_000633955.1 Camelina sativa
GGACATATCGCCTTGCAGCGCAGTACAATCCATGGAAGTGAACGAGAGTCCTTTAAGTGCCAGATCGATCATCTCAAGCTCGCCATAAGTAATATATCCCTTAATCTCCTTGGCATAAAAGGCATTTGCGACCGCTTTCTGGAAGTAACGCAACACTGGGCTTCTCAGGTTCGTCGCCTTTGTTTTTGATGTAGTAAATGTTGGCGTGCTTCCGATCGTTGCCCAGAGAGCAGATATCTCATTCCTGTCAAACTGCGGCGTGGTGCCTGTTCTGCTGGGAAAACCGAATATCTCTCGATGGCTCGGAATGGNCTCGGAATGTAAGATTGCAGAACTGGCCATGAACGCGGAAGGTAATGTAGCCCAATCCTCCATCAGACATCATGCCTGGCTCATCCGCGTACCAGTGCATCTCCAAGGTAGAAAGGAACTGAATTGTCTCCTCTCTGTATCCACTCTTGGGGGTGTTCATAATTCTCTCCAGATGACATCGCCGAAACAAGTACTGAACATCCTCCCCAATCCCTAGTAGCTCCATCGTCTCAGGATGTGGATATCTTGTTCCACTGAACTCGCACTATTGGAACAGCTCATAGTACTCTTTGGGAGTCAGCTTCGTCTCATATTGTCGTCGTCGTACAGATTTCCTTGGCTCTTGTGCTGGACGCGACGCAGGTTCTTCCTGTTTGTAATCACTGCCTTCGTCTCTGGAGAGGGAAACTCGTGCCGGTCTTTTCCCGCGACTCTTGCTCTTGGAGAGCGGTTTATCTGGTCTGCTTGAACTCGCTGGTTGTTCTGAACCCCCAACAACCTCGTCAACCATGTTTCTCATTTTCATGAAACGCTTCGCCATGGATTCTGGGGATGAACGTTCTCCAGCAACACAACCATATGCCTCTCTCATCTCGTGTATAAGCTCAGTACTTTTTCTGTTCCTCTGAAACATGTAAACTCAAAGCTAAACGTTAATACGTTAGTGAGCTAATAATAAGAGCAATTAACAACATTGATATTTAGAATGCTAAGAGAGGAGTGTATCAAACCGCAAAGACAAGTATGGTTCGCGTCGGTGAATCAAACGAGCTGGATCGAGTGGACGGTGCTTTGATGGCGTGACTCGATCGAAATTTTAACGGCGAGGGTCGAGTGGATGGTGACGGGAGAGACGTGGATCGACTCGAGCGAGATGGTCCGGCGATGGCGTGACTCGATCGGATGTGGGTCGAGTCGTGATGGCGCGACTCGATCGAGAGCTTGACGGCGAGGGTCGAGTGGAGAGCGTGACGGGAGAGACGTGGGTCTGGTGAGGGTCGAGTCGTGATTCTGACGGTGACTCGAGCAGAGTCGGATTCGGTCGACTCGAACGGTGGTGACTTCGGTGGAACGATTGGTGACGACAGAGCGAGAAAACCGATCGAGTGAAGTGGTGATGGCGCGACTCGAGTGAGGTGAGTCCGGAGATGGTCGAGTGGAACGTGAGCAGTACACCGGGGGTCGAGTCACAACAGATGTGGCTCGATCGAATTAACAGCACGGCGGCTCGAGCAGGGTAACTCCGGTGGTCCGTCGATGATGGTTGTGTGCAATAGTTTCGAGCAAAAGGGAGATGGGAGAGTGATGATTGTTGTGGGTTGGTGAGTTGAGAGTGAAGAAAAGAGATAAGAGGTGGTTTAAAAAGAGAAGGAGAATTGTGAGGATAGGGGTGATGGAGAGAAATGTCGTGCAAGTGGAGAGAAAAAGATAGTGGTAGTGGGATGATTTGAGAGGATGAGACATACAGGATGTTTGTCTAGTGGGGGGAAACAAGGGTGAGAGGAGGTGAAATGATGGGCACGTGGGTGAGAGGAGGAAATTGATAAAACCAATAATTAAGATTCCTTCTCCATATTGTCTTCTGTTCCCGCATTAAACCAACAGTCTCTCCTTGAATCTGCTTCTCCCTTATATATTTTTTTTATTCCCAATCTCTTCTGTTGAACTCATCATACTCGACTTCACTCTAAATTCACTCTTCTAACCGCATTTTTTATTGTTGCTTAGACTCCCTTCTGTAAATTCCTGAATACAAGAAAACCAAAAACAAAAATTAAAAACACAAGAATCCTAAAAATTATTTACAGTGATACCTTTGGGACTTCCTCCCAAGTGAGCTTGTTTACAGTCACTAGCTTGACTTTTCAGCTTTTTAGGCTTTTGGTGGTTCATAGAGGGGCACAGAGATCCCCTCTGGTCGGACTTGATCAGCTAAATATTTCTTGACTCTCTGACCATTTACAGTGAATTCACTACCATCCTTGTTCAGAAGAGTGATAGCTCCGAATGGCAGAACTTCCTTGACGTCAAAAGGTCCAGACCACCTAGACTTAAGCTTTCCAGGAAATAACTTAAGTTTGGAGTTGAAAAGCAAAACCTGATCCCCAGTCTTGAGCTCCTTGACAACGATTTTCTTGTCATGAAAATTCTTGGTCCTTTCTTTGTAGATCTTTGAGCTCTCATAGGCGTCAAGTCTGATTTCTTCCAACTCATGTAGATCAAGAGTCCTCTTAGCCTGAGCTGCGTCAATATCCAAGTTCAGCAACTTGATAGCCCAAAGTGCCTTATACTCAACCTCTACAGGGAGATGACATGCTTTACCATAGATCAACTGAAAAGGTGTTCGTCCTATTGGCGTCTTGAACGCTGTTCTGTATGCCCAGAGAGTCTCGTCCAGCTTGACAGACCAATCTTTCTTCGAAACTCCAACGATCCTTGACAAGATTCCCTTGATCTGCTTATTCGAAACTTCGACCTGCCCGCTGGTCTGAGGGTGATACGCAGTAGATACCTTGTGCTTGACCCCATACTTTCTCAGCATACTCTCAAACACTTTGTTGATGAAATGAGTTCCGCCATCGCTGATCACTGCTCTAGGTATCCCTGCCTTGGAAAAATTATACTTTTGAACAACTTCAGAACAACCTTGTGATCATTGGTAGGACTGGCAATGGCTTCGACCCACTTAGAAACATAATCAACTGCCACCAGAATATAGACGTTGCCATTCGATGGCAGGTTGAAAGGACCCATGAAGTCGATACCCCAAACATCAAATATCTCAACTTCTAAGATCGGGTTCTGGGGCATCTCGTTCCTCCTTGTGATGTTGCCCATCCTCTGGCAAGCATCACACTTGGTGATGAAACTGTGAGCGTCCTTGAACAAGGTTGGCCACCAGAGACCTGCTTGGAGAACCTTCTGAGCTGTCTTGAATGTGGCGAAGTGACCTCCATAGGTGGAGCCGTGACAGTGCTCAAGCACTCCTTGTACTTCCCCTTCTGCTATGCATCTTCTGAACAGACCGTCAGAACCTCTTTTGTACAAATAGGGTTCATCCCAGAATTAGTGGTTGACTTCTCTGAAAAACTTCTTCTTCACGTAGGGATCCACTTCTCCACAGACCTTTTAATTCACGAAATCAGCATACCATGGCACAGTATCCGAGGTGATCGCCATACAGTTGATTTTTAGGTTCTCAACCCCGGCGTCATGCATTTGCTCACAAACCTGGGCGACCAGAACTTGTTCCTCAGGCATTGAGTCATCTATTGGAACAGCATCTTCAATCCTCATCCTTGACAAGTGGTATGCAACTCCATTTTCTATTCCTTTCTTGTCAACTATCTCCATGTCAAACTCCTGGAGAAGCAGGATCCATCTCAACAGTCTCGGTTTGGTATCCTTCTTCGAGTAGATGTGTCTCAGAGCGGCATGATCGGTATACATAATGACCTTCGAACCCACAAGATAACTCCTGAATTTCTCGAATGCAAACACAACTGCCAGGAGTTCCTTCTCTGTGGTAGCATACCTTCCCTGGGTCTCGTCCAAGGTGCGACTCGCGTAGTAGATGACATGAAGCTTCTTGTCAATACGCTGTCCCAGAACTGCTCCAACTGCGAAGTCTGAAGCATCACACATGATTTCAAAAGGATGATCCCAATTCGGAGCTTGCACTATGGGTGCTGATACCAAGGCTTCCTTGATCTTGCTGAAGGCTTCCAAACATGCTGCATCAAATTCGAACTCAACCTCCTTGCACAGCAACCTTGTCAAAGGTCTTGCAATTTTTGAGAAGTCCTTGATGAATCTCCTGTAAAACCCAGCATGTCCCAGAAAACTCCTGATGTCCTTCACTGTCTTAGGCGGTTGAAGCTGAACCATGACCTCAATCTTTGCCTTGTTGACCTCAATTCCCCTTTCAGAAATCTTGTGTCCCAGAACGATCCCTTCTTCAACCATGAAATGGCACTTCTCCCAGTTCAGCACCAGGTTCGTCTCCTCACATCGCGTCAATACCCTGCACAAATTTAACAAACAGGAGGAGAAAGTGGAACCGTATACAGAGAAGTCGTCCATAAACACTTCCACTGACTCCTCAATTAAATCCGAGAAAATTGAAGTCATGCACCTCTGAAAGGTGGCAGGAGCATTGCACAAACCAAATGGCATGCGTCTGTAGGCAAAAGTGCCATAGGGACAAGTAAATGTTGTCTTTTCCTGGTCATTTGGGTGGATAGGGATTTGGAAGAATCCACTATACCCATCAAGGAAACAATAATAGGGATGACTAGCTAGTCTTTCCAACATTTGATCAATGAAAGGCAAAGGAAAATGATCTTTCCTAGATACAGCATTCAACTTCCTATAATCTATACACATCCTATGTCCTGTGATGGTTCTAGTTGGGATTAACTCATTTTTGTCGTTTTTGATCACAGTTATGCCTCCCTTCTTAGGTACACAGTGCACTGGAGATACCCAAGTACTATCAGAGATAGGATAGATAACTCCAGCATCAAGCAGTTTTAGGATTTCTTTCTTTACTACTTCTTTCAGATTAGGGTTCAATCTTCTTTGGGGTTCAATACTAGCATAAGACTCATTTTCAAGATTGATCCTATGTGTGCAAAGACTAGGTGAGATTCCTTTGATATCATCTAAAGAATAACCTATGGCCTTTCTAAACTTTTTTAGCTCAGTGACTAGCAACCCCAATTCATCATCACTCAACCTAGCATTCACTATGACAGGATAAGTAGAATTGGTTCCCAGAAAAACGTACCTGAGTCCGGAAGGGAGAGTTTTGAGTTCTACCTTCGGAGCTTTCAGTTCCGACCAGTCATCAGCACGGGAGTCTGGAATGATCGCGGTCGAGTGGGAGATATCACGTTCTGAACTCTCTGTCTCAACTGCACGTACCTCCTTTGCGTCAGATATCTGCTCGAATTCCTCTGATCCATCCGTTTCTCTGTGGGAATCTAGCATATTCTTGTAACAAGTTGTCTCCCCATGCAGGAACCCTTCTTCTCCATCCTTGGTTAGAGCAGTTTTGAGATGATCCTCCTCAGCTAGTTCCTCCAACAGCTCATCAGCCAACTTATCCATCTCTTCAATATAGAAGACTTGTCCTCCTATTGTTGGCTTCTTCAAAGTATCCTTGATATCAAACTTCATGATGAAGTCATCGCCCAGATTAAGATCAATCTTGCCATTTCTGACATCAATGATGGCTCCAGCAGTCGCTAGGAACGGTCTTCCTAAAATCAGAGGATCTTTAGGTTCTTCATCCATCTCCAGAACCACGAAGTCAGTTGGTACTTCCACGTCTCTGATCCTGACAGGTAAGTCCTCTAAGATACCATGTGGAAGTCTCACTGATCTATCTGCAAGGATGAGGGAGATGTCGCATCCCTTAAACCTTGTGAAACCCAACCTCTTAGCCACAGAGAATGGCATCAGATTCACTGAAGCGCCAAGATCACATAAGCACCTCTCAAAAGACATAGGTCCAATTGAGCAGGGTAGAGTAAATGATCCAGGATCTTTGAGTTTCTTGGGTACAACCTTCTTCTGGATGATTGCACTGCACTCAAGACTTAGTACAACCATGCCTTGAACTTCTTTTGATCTCTCCATCACCAAGACCTTGAGGAATTTCTGGTAGTGAGGAACAAGTGCGAATGCATCCATCAATGGCATTCTCAACTCAATCTCCTCGACTTGCTTTTCGAACAAGGCTTTGTACTTCTCAGTAAGCTGTTTCTTGAACCTCACTAGAAAAGGTAGAGGAGGCTTGTACGGTGGAGGGATGAACCTTGCAGGTCTGTCTTCAGAAACAACAGGCTCCTTAACTGCTTCATGTTCGGACAGCGTCACTGGTTCAACCGAGTCTTTGACTGCTTCGTCTGGGTTCTCCGTCTGAGCGTCATCCTGACCAAAATCCTCCCCAGCTAATTCCTCACTGTCCTCAGTGACATCTGGAACTCCTTGCCTTGGAGGCAATGTTTTCCCACTTCTCAGTGTGATGGCATTGGCGAACTCCTTGGGGTTCTGAACAGCTTTACCTGGGAATTGGCCAGGCTTTGGGGCAGAAGTAGAAGCCGATTGGCCCTCCATGTACCTTATCTTTGAATTCAGAGTTTCGAATTTGACGTTCAGATCATTGTAGGAACATTCCATCCTCTGACTAAGGTCAGCGAACTTCTTTGCAGTATCCATGGAACCGCTAGCTTGGCCTTGAAGAATTTGTTGCATCATCTGCTTCATTTCTTGATCTGGGGTTGGTGTAGGCTGAACTGGTTGAGGGCGGAATCCTGGC
>NC_025689.1:27861990-27893214 GCF_000633955.1 Camelina sativa
ATGGCATTGGCGAACTCCTTGGGGTTCTGAACAGCTTTACCTGGGAATTGGCCAGGCTTTGGGGCAGAAGTAGAAGCCGATTGGCCCTCCATGTACCTTATCTTTGAATTCAGAGTTTCGAATTTGACGTTCAGATCATTGTAGGAACATTCCATCCTCTGACTAAGGTCAGCGAACTTCTTTGCAGTATCCATGGAACCGCTAGCTTGGCCTTGAAGAATTTGTTGCATCATCTGCTTCATTTCTTGATCTGGGGTTGGTGTAGGCTGAACTGGTTGAGGGCGGAATCCTGGCGGTGGTGCTGTGGGAGGTTGGTAACCGTGCTGGAACTGTTGTTTTGGAATGAATCCCAGATTATAAGGCACAAAAGGTTTTTGTTGCCCTTGCTGTTGTTGTTGCGGCGGGTACACCTGATCTTGTAGATTAGCAACATTGGTACTTCGGTACGACAAATTGGGGTTCGTCTTGTAGGGGTTGTAACCTTTGTTGTATCCACCCTGATTCTGAACATAGCTGATCTCCTCACTCTGCTCACCCTCCCCATCTGGAACTTGGAAAGGGTCGTCCTCAAAGACGAAGTGGACGCTCCTCTGCTGGCTCAGCAAGATACGGTCAAGCTTCTTATTGACATTCTTGAGGTCCTTCTTGTACTTCTCTTCAGATCCAGCGTCGCCGTGAAATGTGCGGTCATAATCCTCGTTGTAGTTGCCGTCGGACTGAGCGAGATTCTCCACCAGTTACCAACCTTCATCGACATCCTTGTTCAGGAAGTTACCATTAGAAGCGGTATCAAGCAGCATACGTATTTTGGGAAGGACACCACGGTAGAGGGTACTCAGTAATGACTCGTTGCTGAAACCATGGTGTGGGCACTGGCTGTGGTAACCCTTGAAACGCTCCCATGCTTCACAGAATGATTCTGAGCTCTTCTGAGTGAAGCTGGAAATCTCATTCCTGAGACGTGCTGTTCTGGAGTTGGAGAAAAACTTGGCCAAGAATGCTTTCTTTCAACCATCCCAGGTGGTGATGGATCCCTTGGGAAGGTTTTTCTCCCATTGATGAGCCTTGTCTCCCAGGGAGAAAGGGAAGAGGCGCAACTTGTAACCATCCTCACTCACGCCGTTGATCTTGGTGAGACCACAAAGACGGTCGAACTCGTCCAAGTGGTCGAGTGGATCCTCCATAGGCAACCCGTGAAACTTGTTTCCTTGGATCATGGTAATCAGACCACTTTTGATCTCGAAGTTGTTGTTCGGCACGGCGGGAGGGACGATTCCAGCACGTTGAGTGTGAGTGTTCGGTGCATCCCCAGCACCAATGTTTCGCGGTCCCTGATGTGGTTCATGCTGTTGTTCCATAGTGACGTGTGCGAGATGCTCAACGGGTTGACGAGCTTGTCGTGGGCGTTGCAACCGGTTGATTTCGTCGATCACAGGAACGAGATTCTGATGCCCTCTTGATCTGGTGTGCATGCAAGGTTGCAATCAACAGGTTCCTGAGATGCAAAACAAACAAGCAAACAACCAAAACAAGTCAGTACTCAGAATGATAAGTGTAACAGAACTTAATCTTGCAAAACTTGAAATCTCAAATGTAACAAAACGAATCCCAAATGGCAACGGCGCCAAATTGATACTAGGATTTTTGTGTGTCTTATCCTAGTAGGTTCAATTAACCTTAAGTGTTGTAGTATTTAAGGTGTCAATCCAAATGGGATGTTGCTAGCAATCAAGATGCAATCAAGGAATCACAAGTCAAGCCAATTCAAAAAGAGTGTTTTTTCTAACAATCCTAGAATGACAAAAATGCAAACGGAAATGTGTTCTGGAACTAGAAACGAGAATGCAAGACAAGAAATGAAAATTAATAAAAACAGAAACGAGTCTAAGCATGAACTAAAAAGCAAGAAGCGAAACAATCTCAGGAATGTAATATCAATCAAAAAGATAAAAGTCCTAAGGATGGGAGTAATTGATGTCGGTGGAGTATCCTAGTCTACAGAGTGTTTAACATGCCACAAGCAATCTATCCCTAAACAATGAACATCACAACTTAGCTAATCCAATCTCTTGGTAAAAGCTACTCAGACTCAACCACTTCCATACCTAGCTCTCGCTAGAGAAACGTGGTCGAGCAGGCATGACAAACAAGTTCATTCACGTCAACAAACATCCTAGACAACTAATCTCTTAGGCTAGGAACGTAAGTCTCTGGCACTAGTTGGTCAGACATTTCATCGAACACCTTTTGGGTGTGGAAATGTCTCGAACCTAGTTCCAATTGATCAGAGAGAAACTAGTAATTCTAACTCTAGTCCAGAAGGGAATCATACAAATCAAGCTTAAACACCCTACATCCTAAGATCCTCCCCCTAATCTATCCCATCCTCAAGAACTAACGCACTACTCAGATCCGGAAATCATCATCAACAATACAAACTCAGAAAACATTGAAACAAGCATTCTTAGATAGGTAAAAATGAGATAAACAAGTTTGTAGAAGAAATCAAATGCAAATACTCAATGTATCAAAAGATATCTGAATACAAAGTCTGGGAACGGTTCTTGGTGGCTAGGGAAACCTTACAAAATAAAAACGAGATAAAAACTAAGATGTTGTCGCGGAGACTTAACAAAACGTATTTATAGTAAAGACATAAAATCCCTAAAACTTAAAACGACAAGATGAAGAGTCGGTTTGGGAATCTCCTGAAGCGTGTAAGATGGAACGTCTTCCTGACATGTGCGAACGAGAAGTGGCTCGAGTGAGTGATGGCGTCGGCTCAAACGGTAGTCGACGATGGAGTGATGGCGCGACTCGAGCGGATGTGTGATGATGGAGTGATGGCGCGACCCGAGCGGATGTGTGATGACGGAGTGATGGCGCGACCCGAGCGGATGTGTGATGACGGAGTGATGGCACGACTCGAGCGGATGTGTGATGACGGAGTGATGGCGCAAATCGAGACAGCCTGGCTCCAAAGTCTCCTAAATACCTAAAATACTCCAAAATGCACGATGTATGCGAAGATAATGCAAGAACTACCTAAATATGAAAAGTGTACAAAAGAGAGTAGAAATTCATGCAAAACAATTAGTTATCCTAACTAGATGCGTGACAAAAACATGCTTAGCAGAGACAAAATATAGACATATCATATGGCTATACTCGAGTTCAAGAAAGGAATGTCTGCAAAGTTCGAGATGACAGACCTTGGTAAACTCACATACTATCTCGGTATTGAAGTGAAGCAAGAGATAGATGGGATCACAATTAAGCAAGAAGGATATGCGAGAAGGCTATTAGTTGAGGCTGGACTAGCAAGCTGCAATCCGACGTTGATACCAATGGAGTTCGGATTGTAGGTGTCGAAAGCACTTGATGAAGCTGAAATTGATTCCACTCGTTATAGGAGATTTGTTGGCTGCTTAAGGTATTTGGTACATACTCGCCCCGACCTTGCGTTTGCTGTTGGAATTATTAGCAGGTATATGCAGAGTCCACGCAAGTCGCATGGTGAAGTCATGAAGCAAATCTTGCGTTATCTGAGAGGAACTGCTTCATACGGACTGAAGTACAAGCGAGGAGGATCAAAGGAGCTTGTAGGATTCACTGACAGTAGTCACAACGTTGATCAGGATGATGGGAGGAGCACAACTGGTCATGTGTTCTTCTTTGGAAGCACCCCTGTTACTTAGTGTTCGTAGAAACAAGACACTGTTGCGATGTCATCATGTGAGGCCGAGTTTATGGCTGCAACAAAGGGAGCTAAGCAAGCGATTTGGCTTCAGGATCTCTTATGTGAAGCTACAGGATGGAGAAGCAAGCAGATCATGTTGTATGTCGACAACAAAGCTGCTATTGGTCTCGCGAGGAACCCTGTATTTCACGGTAAGAGTAAACACATTCACAAGAGATTTCACTTCATTCGTGAATGTGTTGAGAGGGAGCTCATCTATATTGATCACATTCCTGGAGCTGATCAGAAGGCAGACATTTTGACAAAGGCTTTGGCAAGAATTCAGTTTATTGAAATGAGAAGGTTGCTAGGAGTTCAAGATGTTGCGGAAGAATATTCAAAACTTAAGAGGGAGATTGTTGGATAAGCTTTGAACCTTAAGGCCCAAGTTATTCTTACAATGGACTGTTAAGAATAAGAAAGAAGATAAGCTCAAGAAATATTTAGGAGTAATCTAAATATTGGTGTTTTCCTAATAGGTTTAGGATTTGTGTTTTGATATAAAGGCTATGTTGAGTTGTGACATAAGCCATGAGATTAAGAGAGAGCTTTGAGAGTGTTTAGTTTTGAGAGGATATTTTCTAAACACATTAATAAAGATAGTTGTTCTTTATATTTGAAGTTTCTCTTTAATCCTTTTAATCCCAACAATTAAAACTTCCACTGCAGCGTTTATACATCTCATCAGCTGACAAAAAAACAAAAGAAATGGGATCACAAAGAGCATGATCGTTTAGGACAAAGATTTTTTCAGTGACAGAGACATATCTATACTATTAATTGGGGAGCACACTTAAGGATACAAAAAAAATACAAAAAAACATGACATATATCCATGTTGCCAAACATGTTCAATTACTTATATAATTAAAAAAAAATAAACAATATATGGTAAACAAAAACTGTTAGTCAAAAATCTAATACTTATGGAAACAATAATTACAAAATTAATTATAAAATAAAAATTACCCTATATTTTTGGAAGTGGTTTAAAGTTTAAAGTTTGCTTCCATAAAAATCAAAGAATTTAAATAGAAAATTATATATATGTAAAGATATTTGATTTGATTTTAAATTGTGAGTATTTACAGAAATAACAAATCAATTTAATATAATTAGATAGAAACAAATAATCATATAACTATAATATTAATTAGGGAGAACACTTAGGGATACAAAAAACAAAAAAACATGACATATATCCACCATTTAAACAAACAATCATAAAGTTTCATTAAAAATAATTAATTACAAAGTTATATTTTGAATCTGTAATTTTTATGAATGCAACCTTTACAACTTTGAAAAAGTTTTTTTTATTACTTCTACATGATCAAATTGAATTGCATATACTGTTTTGACTCATTATTTTTTATTTTTCTTTTCTTTTTATTAGTTTTTAAATATTTTTAACTGTTGTAAAACACTTGATGGACTCTATCTGACCGGCCCATCTATTAGCCTTAGTAGTTTACAGTCCATTGTACTAAGGCCCATCGGCCATTACTTAAGCCCATTCGGCTATGTCCTTTACTTATGTCGGTTTGTACTTGGTCCCTATGGGAACCTATATATATGTAATCTCGGATTCATTATCAATAATAAGAACAAGAGCTTTAACCTAAACCTCTATTTACAACACGTTATCAGCACGATAGCCTCTAAACCCTAAAAACCCTAAAGGCAGCCGCCGATCTCTTCTTCTTCCCTAAAACCCTAAACCGCCTTCTTCTTCTTCTTCTTCGAGATTCATCTTCTTTATCTCGAAGATCTCTTACTGATCCACGAGCATCCTTAGCTCGTGATCAAGTTTCTATCGATAACTTGATCGAGGTTCGTAGTTCGCGGAATTGGGGGTGAGTTCGAAGTGCGAAGCAAGGAGCAGTTCGTGAGGAGCTGTTCGAGAGAAGCTGATCGAGGGAAGCTGTTCGAGGAAGAGAGGAATTACCGAGGTCTTTAGCTCCCGGTTCATAACCAGTCAGAGATCCAATTCGGTGAAGGTAAACAAAAGTTCTAAACCTTCTTAAAACCCTATGAACGAATTTGGATTTAAGATTTATTAAAACCCTAAAAGAAAAACAAGTAAACAACCAACATAGACTAAGATCTCTAAAGCCTAAAACTTAAAAGTTGAATCATGTTTAGGTTGTTAGATTTCTTGAGAATTAAAACCAATTATCTCTTAAGATTAAAATTTGGTTGATTGCTTGTTGTGATGCATAAGAACCTAGAAATATTTGTTGAATTAAACTGTTCTAGGAAATTAAAAATTGATCATTCATGCATCATAAGGATTCGAGTAGGGTGTTAGAAAACAAATTGAACCATAGATTGTTCTTGTTAGATTCGGCTGCATAAACCCTAAGATCTCGAATTGAAACCCTAAAATCCGAAATAAAATATTAAGCTTTGCTAAGGAATTAAAACTTTAAAATTTCGGAATTAAGACTTGATTAGGATAAGTTCCTAATCTAAAATATAGTAATTATCCTAAAGCCTAAGATATTTCCTAAAACATAAATTTAGTAAATCTTAAACTAAAAGGAAACTTTAAGAAAAAGGAAATACTATCTAGGATTGTTGCATGCATTTGATTTTGTTGTCTTGCATGCATGAGGATTAAACCAAACGAAAATATACATAAAGGCATGGCATGGTCGGTCTCATTACCGCATGACCTAAGGCATGACCGGTCTCATTACCGCATGACCTGAATAAATGTTGCATGGTTCAGTCTCATATACCGCATGCTAACTATCGGTTGTCTATCTTTGCAGATGGCAAACCTCAAAAGCCTTGAATACCCAATCCTGCAAGCTTCTGGAAATAACTACTTGCAATGGGCAAATGACACTGAGATTTATCTCGAGTCAAACGGATTGGAAGAATGCCTTGACGAAACATTGGAGTGCGCTAAAAAGAAAAAGAGTAAGTGCCTCCAGCACATACATCATCACATTGCTGAGCCTCTTAAGAGCCAGTACCTCTTCCTAAAAGATCCTCTTGACCTTTGGACACAGCTTAAACGCCGTTATGGGCACCAAAAGACGGTGCTCCTTCCAAAGGCAGAGTATGATTGGAAACACCTAAGGATCCAGGATTACAAATCCGTGGAAGAGTATAACTCTGAGCTTTTTAGGATTGTCTCACTCCTTAGGCTGTGTGGAAAAGAGGTGACTGAGAAGGAGCTGATTGAGAAGACTTTGTCTACCTTCAGCCCTAATAACCGAGTACTCCAGCAGCAATATCGGCACCAAAAGCTTGCCGATTATGGGGCACTCATTGAGTGTTTACTGCTCGCTGAGCAGAATGATGAATTGCTGATGATGAACAGTGCTATGAGACCTCCTGGTACAGCCCCATTACCGGAGGCAAACAAGGTTGATTTGGGTAAGAAAGTTGCTGCAGAGGTCAAAGAGCCTAAAGAACCTCTA
This sequence comes from Camelina sativa, assembly GCF_000633955.1. Taxonomy (NCBI): domain Eukaryota; kingdom Viridiplantae; phylum Streptophyta; class Magnoliopsida; order Brassicales; family Brassicaceae; genus Camelina; species Camelina sativa. The sequence continues at coordinate 27,869,164 of NC_025689.1, forward strand.
GAGGCCAACTACGTCCACAAAGAAAGACACTACGGCCAAGGCCGTGGTGGCAGAGGACGTGGTGGCCGAGGAGGCCGAGGAGGCCGCGGACGTGGTGGTAGAGGCCGTGGGTCTTTTAAACCACACGCTAAGGCCAAATCGGCCTGTAACCGATGTGGTATGACAAACCACTGGTACAAGAACTGCAGAACTGCCAAACACCTGGTTGAGGCATACCAAGAAATTTTAAAGAAGAAACCCGAGGCTAATCTAGTGCACCTCGATGATGAAGGAGACTTTGATCATGAGAAGGACGACTTGCTAGATTATGAGACTTCCGATTGCCTTAAAGATTTAGATTGAATTTCGTTTTTATTTTGGTTTAATTTCTATGCTTTCTATGATTTAAATTTCTTGTAATGGATAATTGCTTTGATTTATGCAATGGATTTTATTTTATAAAACTTGTCTCGTAAAATACAAATTATTGTCCTCTTAATAGAAATGGCCGAGGACTTGAGTGAACTAGTGGTGGACAGTGGATCCAGCCACACTATACTAAGAGACAAAAGATATTTCATAAACCTTAAAATGAAAAGTGCAAATGTTAGTACAATTGCGGGTATAGCAAACATGATAGAAGGCTACGGCCAGGCTCACATTTTGTTACCTAAGGGTACACATATTGAAATAAGTGATGCCTTATTCTCACCCAGCTCTAAGAGAAACTTATTGAGCTTTAAAGATATAAGACTAAATGGTTTCCATGTTGAAACCAAGGGTGAAGGATCTAAAGAGTTCCTATACATTACAGAAAATGTAAATGGACAAAAGAAGATCCTAGAGACTATACCTGCACTAGCCACTGGTTTATACCATGCTAAGATCAATATGATAGAAGCTAACCTAGCAAAGCACAAAATGTTCAATGAACAATTCACTCTATGGCATGACCGGCTTGGCCACCCGGGTCAGAACATGATGCGTAAATTAATCCAGAGTTCAAAAGGGCACAACCTCAAAGAAAGAACAGTTTTCCCTAAAAATGCAACTTGTGTAGCATGTGCACAAGGGAAACTTATTGTAAGACCCTCACCAGTAAAAGTCACAAGAGAAACTTTAAATTTTCTGGAAAGGATACAAGGTGACATATGTGGACCAATACACCCACCAAGTGGGACTTTTAGATATTTCATGGTGATGATAGATGCATCAACCAGATGGTCTCATGTATGCTTGTTATCCACAAGAAACTTAGCCTTTGCTAAGATGTTGGCTCAAATCATCAGATTAAGAGCACATTTTCCGGACTTTCCACTTAAGACTATACGTCTAGATAATGCTGGTGAATTTACATCCCAAGCGTTTAATGATTACTGTATGTCCATGGGGGTGAGTGTGGAACATCCTGTGGCACATGTCCATACACAAAACGGATTAGCTGAATCCTTCATTAAACGTATACAAATGATAGCTCGACCATTATTAATGCGATCGAAGCTTCCCGTGTCAGCTTGGGGACACGCGGTCTTACATGCAGCAGAACTCATACGCATTAGGCCATCTAGTGAACACAAATATTCACCATCCCAACTATTAACGGGTCAAGAGCCAGACTTGTCCCATCTCAAAACATTTGGTTGTGCCGTATATATACCAATTGCTCCACCACAGAGAACAAAAATGGGACCTCAAAGGAGGATGGGAATATATGTTGGATATGACTCTCCCACAATCATAAGGTATCTCGAGCCACTCACAGGAGATTTATTTAAGGCCAGATACGCGGACTGTCAGTTCATTGAGTCCGAGTTCCCTACATTAGGGGGAGAGTCTAACAAGCTGGTCAAGGAAATCACATGGAATCAAACATCCTTAAATTGGCAAGATCCTCGCACACACGCATGTGATGCAGAAGTACAGAAAATAATTCATTTACAGCAGCTAGCTAATCAATTGCCAGATTCCTTTGCTGACCCAAAGAGAGTAACAAAATCGTACATACCAGCTTGTAATGCACCAGTACGTATTGATGTTCACAAGGAACACAATAACCAAGTTGCTACAGAGTCTAAGCCACGTTTGAAACGGGGTAGACCAGTAGGTTCCAAAGATAAGAATCCTCGGAAGAGTAAAAGAGGTGCAAATCAGACCGAGGCTATAGGGATTATAGAACAACCAGACGTTGTCACAGAAACTCCTAAGGTATCAAATGAGGCTCAGGACGCTGAGACCCAAGAACCTGAAGGAATTGACAACAATGAGATCTCGATAAACTATATTATGTCTGGTATACAATGGAACCGAAAAGATGTCGACATTGATGATATATTTGCATACAAGGTAGCACTTGAAATAAATGAGGATCTAGAACCCACATCTATATTAGAGTGCACTCAAAGTAAAGATTGGCTTAAATGGAAAGAAGCCATTGATGTGGAGTTAAACTCTTTAAAGAAGAGAAGTGTGTTTGGTCCGATCATAAGGACAACACCTAAAATCAAACCAGTTGGACACAAGTGGGTCTTTGTAAGGAAAAGAAATGAGAAGAATGAAATTGTGAGATACAAAGCACGGCTTGTAGCACAAGGATTCTCTCAAAGACCCGGCATAGATTATGAGGAGACATACTCCCCTGTGATGGATGCAACGACTTTTAGGTATCTAATAAGTCTGGCTGTAAGAGAAAAACTGGATTTGCGGTTAATGGATGTTGTAACTGCATACTTGTATGGTCCACTGGATAATGAGATTTATATGAGATTACCAGAGGGTATAGAACACAAGAAAAGTGGTTCTAGAGACCAATACTGCATAAGGCTAGACAAATCGCTTTATGGACTGAAACAGAGTGGTCGAATGTGGTACAATAGACTTAGTGACTATTTGACCAAGGAAGGTTATAAGAATGACCCGATCAGTCCATGTATATTCATAAAGAAGTTTGCAAACAAAGGATTTGTGATAATAGCAGTATATGTGGATGACTTGAACATCCTTGGAACCTCTGGGGAAATCACCCAAACAGTCGAATATCTTAAGAAAGAATTCGAAATGAAAGACCTAGGCAAAACAAAATTCTGTTTGGGGTTACAGCTTGAGTACAGAAATAATGGAATCCTTGTGCATCAAAAGGCATATACAGAAAAGGTACTCAAGAGATTTAATATGGAGCAAGCTCACTCATTGACTAGCCCAATGGTTGTGAGAAGTACAAAAGTGGATAAAGATCCATTTGCTCCTAAGAAGGACAATGAAGAAATTCTTGGTCCTGAAGTGCCTTACCTCAGTGCTATAGGAGCGTTAATGTTCTTGGCTAGTCACACTAGGCCAGATATCAGCTTTGCCGTGAACCTCCTAGCAAGATATAGTTCTTGTCCGACCAAAAGGCACTGGAATGGTATTAAACATGTTCTGCGTTACCTTCAGGGAACGACAGACTTTGGTCTTTACTATACTAACTATAACAAAGATGGTTTAGTTGGTTTTGCTGATGCAGGTTATCTATCCGATCCACACAATGGTAAGTCACAAACAGGTTATGTGTTTACGCACGGCGGTACAGCGATCTCTTGGTGTTCCATGAAGCAGACTTTGGTAGCCACATCCTCAAATCACGCGGAGATCCTTGCCATACATGAAGCCGGCCGTGAGTGTGTTTGGTTGCGGTCTATGACTCAGCATATACGGACGGATAGCGGATTAGAAGACAACAAGGAAGCCACGGTCATCTATGAAGACAATACAGCCTGCATCGCACAACTCAAAGATGGTTACATCAAGGGAGATCGGACGAAGCACATACTGCCAAAGTTCTTTCACACACATGAACTACAAAAGGCCGGAGAAGTTCAAGTGGTACAAGTCCAATCATGCGACAACTCAGCCGATCTCTTCACCAAGGCACTACCGACTACAACTTTCAGGAAGCTCACGCACCAGATTGGAATGCGGAGGCTCAAGGACTTAGAGTGATGCTTGGAACAGGGGGAGCAATGTGTGCTGTACTCTTTTTCCTTCACCAAGGTTTTGTCCCAATGGGTTTTCCTGGTAAGGTTTTAATGAGGCAGCATCCCCTAAGCACATTGCAGCGATCTCATCCTCGCATAGGCACGGTCATCTCGTCCAAGGGGGAGTGTTGTAAAACACTTGATGGACTCTATCTGACCGGCCCATCTATTAGCCTTAGTAGTTTACAGTCCATTGTACTAAGGCCCATCGGCCATTACTTAAGCCCATTCGGCTATGTCCTTTACTTATGTCGGTTTGTACTTGGTCCCTATGGGAACCTATATATATGTAATCTCGGATTCATTATCAATAATAAGAACAAGAGCTTTAACCTAAACCTCTATTTACAACATTAACTTCATTTTTTATTTTATCAATACTTATTATAATGGACTTCTATAATTATGGCTCCTAAAGACTTTGGGTTGAATTAAATTAGACATATTTATGTTTTCTGTCAAAATGTATATATTATAGGTCTTCTCACTATTTTTTATAAATTATCTAATATAAACAATTTAAACAAATTTTTAAAAATTAAAAACCCTGCGCAAAAGTGCGGGTTGGTCCATAGGTTTACTTCACAGAAATTAACCCCAAATAATTTTAGTTTTAATAATACATAACTAATTAAAAAAAACTAATGTAGAGGGAAAATTAGATACGAGACGCGAACGGGTAATTTAAATTAAATTTTATGTGAATCCAAAATTTATGGTGAAGCGGTTATTATTTCAAACGTTTAGAAATTTGATGAAGGTAAACCAATATAAGTTTATGTTATAAATGTTATACCAAAAAAATATATTTACAAATAAAATGTTATGTGGATGTGAATCTTTTACCTACTTTCTTATTTGTTGGACTAAAATATACAATCTCAAATTGATAAAATATTATTAAAACTATGGTAATAAGATTAAAAAAAAAAAGACATAAAGTATATGGGATGGGACGGGTTCCAGAAACACATAAACAGATATACTATCTTTCTCTTACTATTTTTTAATGTACTTAAATCTATTCATCTTCTTTCAAAACCAAACTGAAAATAAATTGGTACAAAGTTAGATTATGAATGGTAATAACATTTTTAACATTCATAATTACAAATGTAACTCCACATAATCCAAACCTAATTACAAACTTAATTCTTTTAAAATTAACCCCGCACGTATGTGCGGGTCCAATCTCTAGTTATTATTAAAATGTTGAACAAGAAAACAATATCTAGCTTATATTTCTATTTTAATATAAGAAAAAAAAATCATGTGTAAAAATGGTGAAAAAACAGAGATGAAGGAAACTCACCACTGGGTTGATATGGTACGCACTTAACTCCTCCTGACGGTGAAGATCCGTTGCAGCAAATTTGTGTGGTACTGTTGAAACCACAGATTCCACGAGTGGATGAACATTCTTGACACGGTACCTCATCGATCACCAGCTTCATCTCAAACCCTTTTCTTAAAACGCTTTCCAAGTGAGTCAAATTTAATTATCTCTCTTCTGGAACGAAACTCATTCGAACGTTAACTGTGAAACTGCCTTTGCAAAAATGCTGGTAATCAAGGCTTTTAGACATTGTAAAAAGACAGAAAGCAGGACATGTATAACTCGATAGGTATGAATGCTTGGGATCACAATGGTATGAAACGGTGAGGTTCTTGTAATTATTTAGGGAAAGCTCAAAGATTTCGGGAGGCAAGGTTATAGTATTGAATGCAGAGGAACAAAATGAACCTAAATGGTCTGATCTCGCTAGGGTAAGAGTTTTAGATCTTTGGTTTACTTGTAGAGCATAGAACTCTTGATCTGAGATGAATAAAGAAGTGATGTTATTGTTGCAGTGAAGCTCCAACAACGGATGACCGCAAGGTTTGTGCCGATTCCCTCCCCAAAAGGGGAATCCAGCAGTGATATTCCCACACTGAAACAGAGTCTCACACCACCCGAGTCCTTGCTGGTTACTTGAAGCACAAGGAAGCTGGTAGAATAAGGAGAAGAGGAAGAACAAGATCAAACTAGTACTGAGGGGATGGTACATGATTTATTAGATTAATGAACAGTGTGTTTTCTTGTTTTGGTTTTTATAAATTAAATAAGAGCAGAGCAAGCAACTTAATTAGTAAGAGAGAAAAAGAGAAGCATAAAGACCAAGTCAAGGTGAAAATAGTGGACATATACATATTGACTGAAACAAGGTTTTTCTTATGGTGGTGAATGATGATGAATGTATGCAATGATGAGATATGAATGAATGGATGGTAAGGTGTTTCAATTCCCCTTATGCAGTTGCAGTATAAGAGGTGTCAATCCTATCTGAGTGTTTGTGAACAATTAAGACATGCATATGAGACTAAGTCAAGCCAAATTATAAAGGATGTTTGTCACTAACAATCCTATGATGGAAATGCAAAGTGCATAAAGTAAAACTACAAGAACTAGATGCTAAATGTAAATGGAACAGAATGATTATGACTAATATGAAGCTAGAACAGAAATAGAAACTACAATAATGAACTAATGCAAGACAATAATGAACAGGACAATAAGTAAATGCAACAGAAATGCAAATAGAATGAGACTAGAGATAAGACAGGACAACTACAAATCATAAACCAAAGTTCTGGGGAAGAACTCGAGCAAGCACTCGATCGAGTGTAGATCGAGTGCAGGGTCGAGCTGGACTAAACGCAAAAACAGAGCAACACAATAAAAACAGAGCAATGCAAAAACGAATCAAACAACAAGCAAGCAACAGGATTAAGACTTAAAAATCAATAAACAAAGAAGGTCCTGAGGAGGGATTCATGGGCTGAACTAATCATTGTGGTTATCTAACTTGGTCAACAAATCTCAAGCAAACTTTGAGCTAATCTCTAGACATATAAATCTAAGACAAGTTTCATCCACTCTCATGGCAAGAAACAATCAAACCTATGCATCTCTAGACTTGTTCTCACATAGTAAAGAGTCTACACAAGCAGGCATTAAGCAATACATCTCAAACCAAACAAGACCTCTAATCTCTTAGCAAGCCTAATGGTAAGCTCTAGATCTAGCCTTATCTATGCTTCTTAAACATTGGTGTGATGCTAAGAAGCTTGAAATCAGATCCTACCCTCTCAGATATAGGATCAGCATTAAGAACATCTAGCCTAGAAGAGATCTACAACAATCAAGCTTGACCAAATCACACAAACCACAAGATCAATCCATCCTAACCCATCCTCAAGATCCTAAGCAAACTACTCACAACAATACATGATGAACAAAGTCAAAAACCCAGAAAATATTGAAACTTGCATTATTAGAAAGATGAAACAAAGATCTTCAATATTGATGAAAGGATCAAACTCAAATTCTCAATATTAAGAAAGTTATGAAACCAACAATATTGAGGAATTTAGTCTTTTTCAAGTACAAGATCTAAGAAAAATAAAAGTGCAAAAAGAATAATTCCCAAAAGGGTAAAAACTAGGTTTAGAGAATATCTAAAAAGCTAGACTCTTTTGGTGGCTGCAGGTACAAGGCTTTATATAGGAGAGGGAGTGGAAGCCCTAAAAGTACTAAAAGACAAAATAGTCAACGGCTCGGTCAACTCGACCTGTGCTCGGTCGAGTGGCAGGTCGAGCTGGCTTCTCTCGTGCATCCTCCACTCGGTCGAGTCCTCCTTAGCACACGGTCGAGTGTGTGGTCGAGTTGGACTCTGGACCTTGGTTTTTCAGCCTTAACTCTCTTGCTTTCCCTTCATGATTGCTTTACTTCTCCTCAGCATTGCTTCCATGCTCCTTAAGCTCCAAAATCACATGATTATGCATGAAAAGATGCAAATTCAATGCAACTAAACTCTAATGCATGATTAGTCCTAAAGCTATGCAATAATGGTGAAAATGGCTAGCAAAAGATGCAAAAGATGTGAATAAACTAAGGGAAAATATGGTAAAATCTATGAACATCAATGACTTCTCTATGTTTATATTCTAAGCTAGAAAACAAAATTAATATAAAGAATCTTGTGTGGGAATGAGAGGGACTTGTTGGTAAACTTGTACCAAGCTTATACCATATTTTCTCCTATATCTGTTTTTCAGTTATTCATCCTTTAGAGTTTAAAGTTGCCATAAAAGCTTCGGAAGATTTGAAAAGTCAAATGTTTAGAATTTTCTCATCACTACGGAGACTGATTTGATAGCGAAGAAGAAAAATGTAACAAGAGAACAAACATTGTTTTCTTTTATTTTCCAGCTTTTAAAAGCTTTCGGCGCATCAACCTCATAATCTATCTACACTTCGAAAGAGAGGAATGAGAGTGATTTGCCGATAAACCTAAACCATAATAACTCTAATGTATTGTGTTTTTGATATCTTTTGTCCTTCATTTAGTATTTGTTTTGAATCATTTGTCCGTTTTTGTGTCATTTTGATATTTTCTTGAATATGTGATTAGGTGTGGAGACGATGTGCTAGATTTGGAGTCTTTTGGTTGGATTCAAACTTAACTAGAATAAAGAAGCCGGAAGTGACTTTTGGACATCTCCAAGTTGAACTGAATCATGAAGTCTGGACAAGTCTAGAGAAGTCTAGTGAAGTCTGTTGACAAGTCTGGGGAAGTGTAAAGAAATCTGGTGAACTTTGTAGACAAGTCTGCTGAAGTCTAGAGAATTTTAGAGCAGTCTGGTGAAGTTTGTAGACAAGTTTGGTGAAGGCTGGTGAAGACTGTAGATAAATCTGCTGAAGTCCGGAGAAGTCTGCCTTTCTGCCTGTGTTCCAGATACTTATTTTCTTTTTCTGAATTTTTCTATTTTAACTTTTATTTTATTTCTTTTATTTTAACAAAGGTATAAATACTCCAAAGACTTAATTAGCAACATATTCTATTTTCTGAGTTTTTGGCTACACTTGAGACTGTTTGTGAGACACATTTTTTTATTCTAAAGATCCATCCTCTTTTACAATTTGGAGAAGATTTAAACCCTTTTCTTGTTTATTTTATTAATCTATTATGTCTTTTTCATCTCTTTGTGTTGTTCAATTCAATATGTGTGAGTAGTCTCTTTATTGGGGTTTAGGGTTTTAAATAGGGGATTCAATGTATTGATGTTTTGATTGTTATTTGGAGTTCTTAATCTTTCATATTCTCTTATTGCTAGAATAAGACTGATCACCTTGTTCTAGATTTTAGGTTTTTCTATGCTTTAAAAGTGTTCGATAGAATGCCTGAACTAATATGAATTGAGCAATGTATTTCTAGCCTGTGAAAGTTGATGTTAGGACGCATTGTGAACTTAATAAACTTGATTGTAATGCAAATTTGGCTAGGAGGTTGCAAATGAAAGTTTAGCAAACTAATAGTCAAATTAGTTTCTAAAGCCTTGAAAGAGGGTTAGTCTATTATTGTGTTCATGTTCTAGAATGGTTCTTAATTATTGAATTCCATATTTTATTTTCTCATTAGTCATTGATCTCTGAAATACCCTATGACCCAATGTTTTAATCTCATAATGACGTTTATTTTATTTGCATTTTTATTTACAAACCTGAAACCAAACAAACATTTGTTCGCTTTATCTATATACAAGACTTGCAAATTTTTAGTGTACCCGTTCTTGTGGAGTCGATCCTGCATATACTGCCTCACGGTTAAGTGTATTGGGTAATTACTAGAGCAATCAAGTTGGTGCCATTGCTGGGGACCAATTGCGTTACCTAGAGATTTAGGATTAGTTTATAGTCTAGAGAATTTTTATTTACAGTTGTTAACTAATACTTTTTTCTTTCTTTTTGGTGTTTTTCAGGTGTATGACCAACAGTGCATGTTCTTCACACGTAGAAGAATATCATGAGGACTTGGGTAAGTTTGAGAGAGAGAATAGGAGAAATAAAAGACTTGCTGAGTACAGCTAGCAAGCGAGAGTGTCCTCACCATGGCTTTGCTCTAGAATCACTCATGAGCACGTTCTACAGAGGAGTTGATGAGAGGTATAAAATGGCTTTGGATACAGCTAGCAATGGAAATTTCATGACCAAAACCAAAGGAGAGGCTCAGATTTTAATCGAGAACCTAGCTGTTAGTAACAGTAATCATTGTGTTGATAGGACAGTGAGAAGCAGTGGAGGAGGAGAATAAAAGCAGATTGCTGAGTGCAAAAGTGGAGCAGCTTTTAGAAAGAGATCAGAGAAGTGTGAATTATTGTGATGATTCAAGAGAGGGTCAAGTTTATTAAGGGGATGCTGGGGACAGTTCTGAGGAGCTCCGAGCTGAGTTGAACTACGTGAACGTTCAAAGTAATTATTAGAACAATGGTTTCAACCAGGACTATAAGAACCACCCCAACCTCTCTTACTGGAGTACTAATGTCCTACAGGATAAGGTATATCCACCACAACAGTTTCAACAAAAGAAGTTTATACCAGGGCATGAAAACTACAATAAGCCATTCGTGCCTCAGGGCCAAGGATAGGGAAATGGGTATGGTCAAGGAGATTTTCAGCAAAACCCTCAGTTTAACAACTTCCAAAGAAGTTATCAAGCACCAGTTCAAGCTCATGTGAGCACCACTTCTATGTCTTCTTCTCGGGACAATGAGATGAAGTTGATGATGTGGCAGATTCTTGAAGGTCATGTAAAGAATACCGCTGACATCAATTTTAAGGTGGATAACATGTATCACAATCTCAATGGGAAGTTAACGATGTTATCTTCACATGTTAAAACTCTTGAAAACCAAGTAGCTCAGATTTCTTCTGTCTCTACGCGACCTGCAGCTGTTTTACCTGGAAAAACTGAACCCAAAAAAGAAGGAGCATTGTTATACTAGCTGTAATGATTCAAGAAGAACCTGAAGAAGTTGCTGACAGATGCTTTAAGAAAGTTGTGAATGCTAACATTATTGTTGAGAGAAAAGTTATAACTGTTGATGTAGCCAAAGATGAAGATGAGCCACCATATGTTACCCCACCACCATATGTTCCTAGGCTCCCATTTCCAGGTCGTCTAAGGGAAGCTTAAAGACATGCTGAAAAGGAGAAAGCTCGCCTTGATGAAATTATGAAAGAGTTTCACATCAAACTTCAATTCCTGGAGTCAATAAAGAATACAAAAACATAAAAGAAATGTTTGAAGGATGTCTTGTCTAACAAGAAGAGCATTGAAGAAGGACTCATGATGATTTCAACTAGGAAGGCATATGTGCATTTTGAGGAGCAGGAAAAATATCAAAAGAACAAGGAGAAAATTCTTGCAATCGCACACTTGAAAGAGGAGACAGAGATGGTTGGTTATGAATGCAATGCCATCATCCCGATTGAGATTCTTAAGAAGTTTGGAGATCTAGGGAGTTTTGTACTACCTTGCCAAATTGGGAGATTCATGTTTGAGAGATGTTTATGTGACTTGGGAGTATCAACTTGATGCCGCTTTCTGTGTCAGAGCGTTTGGGAGTCACCAATTGTAAACCGTCAAGGATCTTCTTATTGCTTGCTGATCGTTCTGTGTGATGGGTTGGTGGAGGATGTGCATGCTAGAGTTGAGAACTTCTACATTTCAACTGACTTCACGGTCATGGAGTTTGATAAAGAACCACATGATATCCTCTCATTCTTGGTCGCCCATTCTTACATACCTTGGGGCTATGATTGATGTCAAAACGCAGCAAATTTACTTGCAGATTGGTGATCATACTCAGGAGTTTGACATGAAAAAGTTGTTGAAAAAACCTACTGTTGGAGGACATGCCTTTTCAATTGAAAGCATTGATGATCCAGAGGATAAGTATCTGAAGACATGCATTGGTTGGAGTGAGGTCAAGGAAGTCCTGGATGGAGACCCTCAAATTCCAATAAAAAAGGTTGGTGCTACATGCAATGTTAAGCCCAAAAGGATCAAGGGATATCTTCATGTAACATTGAAACCCATGAAGTGGGTTGGAGATACCATTAAGTATAAAGTGCAGTGTAAGGGAACCTCGAAATTTTTTTCAAAAGCTAGGGGTATTGTAACTTCAGAATTGAAAGAAAAAGGTCGAAAAGCTGTGAAAAGGTTATGAGTAGAGTTCTGAAGCTGAATATGAATGATTGGGACCTTGTTTTTGGAGCAAGTCCTCTTGCTCATACCCATTAGTTCACAAGAATCTGGTCAAGCTAGTGACATGAAACAAGCGCTTTGTGAGGGCAACCCACCAGGTATTTCTCTCTTTTACGAATTATTTTTCTTTTAAATATCTTTTGAGTCTGTTGGTAATCTTTCCTTGTATTTGTTTCACACCGAGACGGTGTGAAGCGAGTCTGGCTGAGGGTGTCATGTGTCCACTAATCTTCCTTATGTGTTTTTCTTTTGTTGCTATCTTTTGAGTCAGTCAATTTATTTTTTGAAGCAAAAGTGTGTTTTATTGAGTCAAAATAATTTATGAGAACTATGAGATTTTCTTAGGGAATTGAACCATGCTTGGTTCATTGCTTAGGGACCATTTAGCCTTGTTTCAGGATGACTTGGCAGTTTAGAAAAATCATGACTAGATCGCTTTATATAATCCTGTCACTTTGAAATTTGGATGATTTGAGCTTGACCTTGTCTATTTAGACTTAATATAGACTTATTATATCTCTCGTAGTGGATTGGTAATCATGTAATGGATCATACATTCAGAGTTTAATACACATTATTTTTTCCACTCTTTGTAAACTCTGAATGGCTAGACTCATTTTTCATCTAGTACCACACCTTTAACCCTATCCATGCTTCATACCACTTGCATTCTTATATCATCATCATCATGTGCATTCATATGCAAAAACTACAGAGTATACAGACCGACATAGCTTTCCTCTAGTTAAGATTGTGGTTGTAGATTTTTTGGGTAGTTGATATTGAGTTGTGGCTGTATAGTTATGTTCATAAGCATGTATTGAGCTTTCATGATCAGTTCTTTTGATGCAGTCTTTTTAAGACGAGAACCGGTTCCACTCCCCAATTTTAAAAAAAATAAAAATAAAAGAAAGCATAAAATGGGAATGGAGAAAGAACGGAACCGGAAAAGTCAGTGTAGTATTGGTTATAAAAGCATTTAAGACACTTATAATTTGTTAGGGGTTTTGTATTAGTTGGTTTGATCCGAGTTAGAGGGAAGTTGTGTACTTCCCAGTTGGTCTGTGTCTCACTGTGATTTTGCATAATGGCATGCATCTGTTTTTGTTGCTGGAAACCTTTAAACACTTGAGCCACCTTGAAATTTCCCTACGACCTAGACCATAGCGTGTTCGATACCTCCTTTGTGAGAGTGCACGCATTTACTAATGAATGTTAAAAGGTTAAGTTATCTGACTCTGAAAATCTTTGTGTTCTTGGGATCCAATGAAGTTGATATGGTCATGGCGAAGTACGCGTTAGTAGTCTTTTGGTTGGATTCGAACTTAACCAGAATAAAGAAGTAGGAAGTGACTTTTGGACTTCTCCAAGTTGAACTGAATCATGAAGTCTGGACAAGACTAAATAAGTCTAGTGAAGTATGTAGACAAGTCTGGGGAAGTGTAGAGAAGTCTGATGAAGTCTGTAGACAAGTCTGGTGAAGTTTATGGACAAGTCTGCTGAAGTCTAGAGAATTCTAGAGAAGTGTGGTGAAGTCTGTAGACAAATCTGCTGAACTCTGGAGAAGTCTGGTGAAGTCTGCTGTCTTTCTGCCTGTGTTCCAGATACTTATTTTCTTTTTCTGAATTTTTCTATTTTCACTTTTAATTTAATAAACGAATAAATACCCCAAAGACCTAATTAGCAACATATTCTATTTTCTAAGTTTTTGGCTGCAGTTGAGACTGTTTGTGAGACACATTTTAGGAGTTTAGAGATCCATCTTCTTTCACAATTTGGAGAAATTTCTAAACCATTTTCTTGGTTATTTCATTAATCTATTATGTCTTTTTCATCTCTTTCTGTTGTTCAATTCAATATGTGTGAGTAGTCTCTTTATTGAGTTTTAGGGTTTTAATTAGGGGATTCAATATATTGATGTTTTGATTGGTATTTGGAGTTCTTAATCTTTAGGTTCTTGGTTTGATATCTTGTGTTTTTATTAGTTTTTAAAGCTTATTTCCTCATTGTTTTGTGCATATTCATGAGCATTTAGGTTGTTTAGGCTGCATTGTACATCAAGTCAGGTATTTCAGGTGTTGGAGTGGAGATATACGAGGAAAGTGTGCTTTGGAGCCAAATAAGTCAAGAATTTGCAAGGAAATGAAATAAGGACAAGGAGGCCGAACAATCGACCAGCCAATCGACCAAATGGTCGATCACCGCATCACCAGATTCTCGGACTTCAAGCAATCGAGCAACCGATCGACCATTTGGTTGATCAAAACTCTATCGGATCCTTCGGACATGACACAGGACAAAACAATCGACCAATGCATCGACCAAATGGTCGATCGTGACGCGAGCCGAAACTTCGGAGACCAGAACGATCGATCTAGCGATCGACCAAATGGTCGATCGAGACGCATGCGAGACTTCAGACGTCAAGGTGAGAGACTTCGGAGACTTGAGCGATCGACCAACCGATCGACCAAATGGTCGATCACGAAGGAGGACCAATCGACCAAATGGTCGATCATGTGGTCGATCGTGTGCCATTTTGAGACCAAAACCCGGTTTGTTCTGGTTTTCTCTGAATTGTTTAATTTTAATCCGGTTTGTTCCGGTTTAGTTTATGCTTTCCTATAAATACTTTGACCCTAATTGTGGAGACTTATCTCTTATCTCTTATCTTATCATTTATCTCTTGTATTAGTTTTTGTTAAGCAGCCACCTAGGGTTCTTAAGCATTTCCATACTTGGGTTTGTTGAATCTTTGGTAGATTTTCCAGTTTTAATAGCAATTTGTCTTTCTAATCTATTAATCTACAAGCTTTTATTATGATTTCACAAAGACAAACCTCTTTCCTTTGTGTGATCATGATGATTAGTGAGTAGATCTTTTAAGAACTTTGGGCTTGGTAGATTAGGGAGATAGATGGTTGATCTTTGATGTCTAGGGTTTATTTTATGCATTTCCTATCTTGATTAGTGATAATATTGCTAGATAGCCTTGATCAAGCTTAAATCTAGACTTTAGGATTTCCATGCCCACAAGGTGTTTGATGAAATTCCTGAACCAAACTTTTCAAGAGCTTTGCATTCCTAGCCAATGGAAATTGATGATTAGGGTGCTTAGTGGTATTTGAACTTGTTCTTAATGCATGCTTGTCTTATGATTACCTTTGAAAATTGTTGATTATCATTTGACTAGCATAGGATCTCTATCATGGAAGTGCATTGATTTGCATTAGTGTTCTAGCCATAGGATTGTTCTTGATTGTTACTTAGACATATAGGATTGATTAGCTATCTCCCAAGTCAATTACCTTACTCGAGGTTCTCTTGTTAATTCTTAAATTTCAGTATTATTGCTATTTGTGTTTTGTTTGCCTTGAGTTTGCATTTTCTTGTTTGCTATATTTGAGTCATTTTGATAGATAAGTAGTGACATAAGAAC
Source organism: Camelina sativa (assembly GCF_000633955.1). Lineage (NCBI taxonomy): Eukaryota > Viridiplantae > Streptophyta > Magnoliopsida > Brassicales > Brassicaceae > Camelina > Camelina sativa. The sequence continues at coordinate 27,884,682 of NC_025689.1, forward strand.
TTTTACTTGATAAAGAATAGATTAAGCATTTTGTGTATTCTTGGTGTGTTGATTGATTGCAAATTGTGGATTGATAATAATTGATACTAAAAGTTACTACATCAATTTGGCGCCGTTGCCCGTTTGCATTCTTATTGACCATTAGGATTTCATCTTTGCTTGAGACCATTCATTTACTTTACACTGTTTGTTACTTGGGTTGCATTGGTTGTTTTGTTTTCTCTTTTGCAGGGAGAAAGGAGATGTCTTCCTACATGAAAGGTTCAAGAGTTATTGAGACAACACATGTGGAGTCTATCCAAACCAAGCCAACACAATGGATTAAGGAACAAGAAGTAGAATCCTTCCCTCTTTGCGAATTCACGACAAAAGTGGTAAGTCCCAATTATGTTGGAGGAATTTTTGAGGAGAATGTTCAAATCAAGGATGTATTCCTCCAACAAGCCGAAGAGTCTATAAAAGAATTTGAATTACTTCTTGGATGCACGGTTGATGAGAAGCTTGTGGTAAGATATGACGACCAATTTGAACCCATGGAAATCATCATAGGCTATTCAACCAAGAGCAATGAAGATATAATAGGTGTTGTTGGGAAAAAATTTGAAGATCATTGTGATTTGGTTGTTGAATATATGGTCAAACAACATCTTAGTATACTCTCCACCAAAGATGTGAGCTTTGATGAACCGAGGAAGATACTCTTTGGGGAGATTAGGATGAGAGAGTTTAGGGGTTAGTTCTACGATGAGTATGATCCAGGTGATACATGGATTCATCTCACTCATTCCGATACACTCTTTAGGCCTCCTTCATTACTACGGGTATCACTCCTTCCTTATACTTATCATTTCGTTTTTGTTTTGTTGGTCTTTCTATTCCACCTTTCTCACACCGAGACGGTGTGAATTAAGTTTGGGGGAGTGACTAACCATCTAACATTGTGTTCTGTTTTGATTTTCATGTTTTCTGTGATGCATTGTTAATAGCTATGTTTTGAGAAAAATCAAAAAAAATTTGAAAATTTTGAAAAACCAAAAACAAATGCATGTAGCTTTGCATATTCATTCTTGTGTTTAAGATTGAGTCTAGAAGCATTTAGTATGCATTTTCATTTGCATTTGGGATAATAATGAAATTGCCTTGTAAAGGTAGAGTTTTAGGATTGAACCCACAGCCCTCATTTATAGTTTATTGGTGCTTGTTTAATCTTTGGGAAAAAATGAAGAATCTAAGCTTAAAGCATTGTATCACTTGAAAGCATTTTCTTCTAGTGTAAAGCTTGCTTGATAATTGCTACATCTCTATATTATTTGAACTTTAATTTGATCTTTAAATTATCTTGCATATGGACTATGAATGCTAGCTCATGGAACTTTCATTTGGGTTAACTATCTCTATTTGCCACTCTATTTTGTTTAACCCAATCTCTTGCCACACCTTTGAACCCCAGCCTTTTCTTTCAAGCCTTGTATTGATTTGTTGAGTGAGGCCTTTTCTTGATAATGCTATAGGTTGTGAAATCTTGAGAGTATTGAGAATGACAAAGAACTGGCTCTTGTTTTAGCTAGGCTTGGAATCTTTATAGCTAGCTAATAGGACTGGTTTTGAAAGAAATAGGTGGTTAGAATGTTGATTTGGGTTCAAGTTTGGGAACAAGAGAGAATAAGAAGGGAAATAAAGGTTTACTTGGTCAAAAGAAAAGAAAAATCTCTAAGGTTAAGTTAATTATAAGCTCTAAGTCTCAAAGAAAAAGGATAGAAAGTATTGTTATAGTCTCCTAGAATCAAAATGAAAAGAGTAAAGAAGAATCAAACAAGATTGGGAGTATAGCAAAAAAATGAATAAGAAAGAAAATGAGCTAGTGTTTAAAGCAAGAACAGCCTTAGAGATTCAATAAAAATAAAGGTATAAGACCATAAGTAAAGAAGAAAAAGGGGTTGAGTTGAATAAGGTTGAGTTTTTGGGTTTAAAAGGAAGATAAGAAAGATGAGAATAAGGGGTAGAAAAGCTTTTAGGTGGGTAGAACATCAAGAGCTAAGCTTTGTATGCCCAAATTATTCTTGGTCTTAGATAGATTTCATGACTGTCTAGCATTCCTCTTTGTTTGAGAGTTAACCACCCAAAAACACCATTATCCAACCACTTTGTAAACAGCCTTTACCTTAAACCAATTGAGCTTGATTTATTTTCCATTTGCAAGATCACACCAAACACTTTAATGAATGTGAAAGAGATGTTCAATAGGATTGCAAGTCTTTGCCAATAGATAGAAGATGAACTAGAGTGATGCATTGTGTTAAGCATAGAAAAATATTTGTAAGGACTTTGATTGATCTTAGCACCATTGAACTACATCTTAGGACTTTGGTTTGAATCCTTTGTCTCATGCCTTTAGGTTCTGAGTCCCATCTTTAAACCTCTCTCCCTTGTTTTTCACTTGGTTTTTGCTAAAGGACTAGCAAAGTATAAGTTTGGGGGAGTTGATATCTTGTGTTTTTATTAGTTTTTAAAGCTTATTTCCTCATTGTTTTGTGCATATTAATGAGCATTTAGGTTGTTTAGGCTGCATTGTGCATCAAGTCTGGTATTTCAGGTGTTGGAGTGGAGATATGCGAGGAAAGTGTGCTTTGGAGCCAAATAAGTCAAGAATTTGCAAGGAAATGAAATGAGGACAAGGAGGCCGAACAATCGACCAGCCAATCGACCAAATGGTCGATCACCGCATCACCAGATTCTCGGACTTCAAGCAATCGAGCAACCGATCGACCATTTGGTCGATCAAAACTCTATCGGATCCTTCGGACATGACACAGGACAAAACGATCGACAAATGCGATCGACCAAATGGTCGATCGTGACACGAGCCGAAACTTCGGAGACTAGAACGATCGATCGAGATGCATGCGAGACTTCAGACTTCAAGGTGCGAGACTTCGGAGACTTGAGCGATCGACCAACCGATCGACCAAATGGTCGATCACGAAGGAGGACCAATCGACCAAATGGTCGATCATGTGGTCGATCGTGTGCCATTTTGAGACCAAAACCCGGTTTGTTCCGGTTTTCTCTGAATTGTTTAATTTTAATCCGGTTTGTTCCGGTTTAGTTTATGCTTTCCTATAAATACTCCAACCCTAATTGTGGAGACTTATTTCTTATCTCTTATATTATCATTTATCTCTTGTATTAGTTTTTGTTAAGCAGCCACCTAGGGTTCTTAAGCATTTCCATACTTGGTTTTGTTGAATCTTTAGTGGATTTTCCAGTTTTAATAGCAATTTGTCTTTCTAATCTCTTAATCTACAAGCTTTTATTATGATTTCACAAAGACAAACCTCTTTCCTTTGTGTGATCATGATAATTAGTGAGTAGATCTTTTAAGAACTTTGGGCTTGGTAGATTAGGGAGATAGATGGTTGATCTTTGATGTCTAGGGTTTATTTTATGCATTTCCTATCTTGATTAGTGATAATATTGCTAGATAGCCTTGATCAAGCTTAAATCTAGACTTTAGGATTTCCATGCCCACAAGGTGTTTGATGAAATTCCTGAACCAAACTTTTCAAGAGCTTTGCATTCCTAGCCAATGGAAATTGATGATTAGGGTGCTTAGTGGTATTTGAACTTGTTCTTAATACATGCTTGCCTTATGATTACCTTTGAAAATTGTTGATTATCATTTGACTAGTATAGAATCTCTATCATGGAAGTGAATTGATTTGCATTAGTGTTCTAGCCATAGGATTGTTCTTGATTGTTACTTAGACATCTAGGATTGATTAGCTATCTCCCAAGTCAATTACCTTGCTCAAGGTTCTCTTGTTAATTCTTAAATTTCAGTATTATTGCTATTTACAAGTCTTGCAAAATTTTAGTGTACCATTGGTCCTCGTGGAGTCGACCCCGCATATACTATCTCACGGTTAAGTGTGTCGGGTAATTACTTGAGCAATCAAGTTAACGCCGTTGCCGGGGACCAATTGTGTTACCTAGAGATTTAGGATGAGTGCTGAAAAAACACATATAGTAAATTTAGAAATACCATGAAAAAATTAATAGGGAAAACAAAGGTAGTTGTAAACAATCAATAGTATTGCAGGTGTAAAGGAAAGATATTGATTTAGGTTAATTCAATTGTCAACTAAAAACAAAACTCGCAAACTGTGAAGAGCACAAAGATGTGACAAGTAAAGTTTCCAAATATTCTAAAAGCAAAGGTCATGCATGAGTTCAGGGGGGTAAGGAAGTATATATAGGCTTAGTTAATTAATCAACTATTTTACTTAATTTGAAAGGGTTTAATCAAATGTAAACTATTTTTTTTTGGTAGGACCTCAATTTTAACCTGATTTTTTTTTATAACCTGATTTTAATCATTTATAAATTCATTGATCATTGTATTAATTAAGAGGAAAATTATATATAAAAGATATTTTAAAATTCTTTTGTTCATCTATATCATCTCATTATTTGAAAAGTTTGGCCATGTAGGTTTTATAATAATCAAAACCCCAATTATACCCTCAAATTTACATAAAATTAAATCTTAATATTATTAAAAGTGAAATACTTTTTTAAAATCTCAAAATTACACAAGGTATTTACGAATTGCACCACTAAAATATTTATCGTAATTCTCAATTAACGATAATTTGGTCTTAAAACTACTAAACTTTTTGCCAAACATTAGTAATTCGGGAATTCAATATTAGGGACGTGGATCCTTAGTTAGATCTTTTCTAATTAAATCAGAAATTATTATGAAATAGAATTGTGATTAATCCATCACAAGACACATGTTGGGACACTTGTTTTTGTAATATTACACCAATTTCCACTTGTCATTACCACAACTAATAAGTAGTGACTTATGTGTTTTGTAGTACACTATAAATAAGAGGTGTTGTGTAAGAGTGTAAGACATATAAGTTCTTTGATCAAAAGCTTCTCAAAATCTCTCTCTCTCTCGTGGCTCCTCTCTCCCTCTCTCTCTCTTTGTTAGTTTATTGTTCTCTTTACAAAGTGTTACAAAACATAAACCTTATAAGTGTTTTGTAGTCATAGTTCACAACACTTCTCTTCTACTACTCTTTGTTTTTTTTGTCTCATACAATNTTTGAATTTAATTATTTTACATGCATGTTACTATATGTATAATCTATAGAGTAAAAATCTATACATACTTCTTGATCTAATGGTAGGCTCTGCCTCCTTGATCATTTAGATCTACATTCTTGATCATTATGGTAGGCTCTGCCTCCTTGATCATATGTTCAGATCTATATATTTGAATTATATGGAAGGCTATGCCTCCTAAATTGATTGTTTCAATTTATAAATATATTATATAGCTTATAATTTTGTTGTATAGTCTATATTTATTGCTAAAATCAAGATTTTACAAAACTGTTTCATAAAATTTTATATTTAACAAATTGTCTTATTATTTATATAGTAATCATGTCAAACTTGGCAAAGCTCGAATTCGCCGCCCTCGATGTCTCTGGGAAAAATTATATGACATGGGCACTAGATGTAAAATTCTATCTGAAAGAGAATGGGCTTCTCAAAACTTTTGATCCGTCATAAACGGGGTTAGAAGAGGAAAAAGCAAGAACCATGCTGTTCTTGCGTCACCATCTCCACGATGGTTTAAAAAATGAATACATCACGAGAGAAAATCCTGCAGATCTTTGGATCGCGCTCAAGGATAGGTTTGATCACCAAAAGTATGTGATCTTACCAAAAGCCAAACATGAATGGCTAAACCTGAGGTTTCAGGATTACAAAAGTGTAAGTGAGTACAATTCCGCTTTGTTCGGAATCACTTCAAGGATGGCTCTCTGCGGAGAAGAAGTTTCCGATTATGATATGATCGAGAAACCATTCCAAACTTTCCATCCTTCAAATGTACTCCTACAGCAACAATATCGAGAAAGAGGGTATACTCGATATTCTGAATTAAGGCAAATTTTGCATGTTGTTGAACAAAATAATGAGCTCGGGATGATAAACCATCAAACCCGTCCAACTGGATCAGCTCCACTTTCAGAAGTGAATGTTGCTACATCCAGCTATAATAATTCGCAAGGACGAGGACGTGGACGCGGACGCAGTCAAGGCCGTGGTCATGGTCGTGGAGGAGGTCGTGGAGAAGGTCGTGGACAAGAAAGAGGAAGAGGTTTCTTTCCTAATGACTTCAACGCAAGAAAAACCAACAAGCATCTTCAAATCAATAATGTTGGTCGCGTTAAAAAGAAACAAGATGAAAGTACTTGTTACAGATGTGGCATGAAAGGACATTGGTATCATACCTGTCGTATTCCAAAACATTTGGCCGAACTTTATCAAGCATCTCAACAGGCAAAAGAAAGGAATGTTGAGACCAACCTCATCTCTGATGAAGCTGGACCTTCTTACCATGGCCTAAACGATGAATCCCATCTTGATATAGCAGATTTTCTCGTTGATAATGAAAACGGAAAATCATGCGAATAAGGCCTATATGCCATGATATGCTTTGTCATAGTTTTATATGTACTTTATGTTTATAAAATGTCTTTTTGGATAATAGTTTTATTGTAATATATGATAAGCTTTTTTGTAAGATTTTATGTTATTTTATTAATGTTTATTTTATAAATATTTTATCTCAGAAAATGTCAAATTTTGAGATTGAGGATGGAGATATGTGTCTAGCAGACAGTGCTACAACGCACTCAATACTTAAAGAGAAAAAATATTTCTCCTCTCTCAAAATAAAAGACTCCGCTAGAAGCGTGAGCACTATATGTGGTAATGCAAAGATTATTATAGGCTCTGGAAAAGCCAGTTTTTCAATGCCAAGGGGAACAAAATTTGAAATTGATGCATTATATTGCCCCAAGTCTCATAGAAACTTGATTAGTTTCAGAGATATCCGAAGAAATGGATATCATATAGAGACTCTGAATAAGAATGGCATTGAATATCTTTGCATAACATCTGAGGAGAAACATATATTGGAAGAATTACCAATGTTATCTTCTGGATTGTATTGCACAAAAATAAATAATTTCGCATCTTATGTTACAGTAAACTCTAAGTTTACTAGTACATTTAAGATATGGCATGAAAGACTTGGACATCCTGGTTCAGTTATGATGCGAAAAATTGTGCAAAATTCCAATGGTCATCCATTGAAGAACGAAAAGATTTTTAGATCTGATGAGTTTTCATGTGATGCATGTTCTCAAGGAAAACTCATAATTCGGCCATCGCCAGCCAAAATTGGGAATGAATCACCATTATTTCTTAGAGAGAATACATGGTGATATATGTGGACCTATTCACCCTTCATGCGGANCACCCTTCATGCGGGCCGTTTCGTTATTTTATGGTAATGATTGACGCATCTAGTAGATGGTCAAATGTGTGTCTATTGACAACAAGAAACACGGCCTTCGCAAAATTCATTGCCCAAATAATCAGGTTGAAAGTTCAATTCCCTTATTATGCCATAAAGAAAGTCATGCTTGATAACGCCGGTGAATTCACTTCACAAGCTTTCAATGACTATTGTATGTCAATAGGAATCGATGTGGAGCATCCGGTTCCTCATGTTCATACACAAAATGGCATGGCTGAATCTTTGATTAAACGGCTACAACTCATTGCTAGACCGTTAATATTGAGAACAAAAATCCCAATTTCTATATGGGGTCATGCTATATTGCATGTTGCGGCATTGGTCCAAATACGACCAAGCGCATACAATAAATATTCTCCTTTACAATTAGCATATGGCCAAGAGCCAAACATATCCTATCTCCGTATTTTTGGATGTGCGGTTTATGTTCCTATAGCCCCACCGCAAAGAACAAAAATGGGACCACAAAGGAGATTGGGCATATATGTCGGTTATGCATCACCGAGTATAATTCGATATCTTGAACCGCAAACTGGTGATATGTTTGCGGCACGTTTTGCCGATTGCTATTTTAATGAAGATGAATTTCCAGCGTTAGGGGGAGGAATTAAACAAGTACCAAAAGATATTACATGGTATACACCATCTTTGATATATCTTGATCCCCCTACAAATCAACGTGAACTGGAAGTTCAAAAAATTGTACAGTTACAAAGTTTGGCAAATCAATTACCAGATACGTTCATAGATACAAAAAGAGTGACAAAGTCATATATCCCGCTGCAAATGCACCATCAAGAGTTGAAATTCCTAGAGAGGAACTTGATGGAAGCAAAGCTAATGAACCTAAGGTTCAATTGAAAAGGGGGAGGCCAATGGGCTCTAAAGATAAAAATCCCCGAAAGAAAAAGAAAATGGGAGATGAAAAGGTTCAGGAAGAACCAAATAAAGAGAAAAGTCCTCAGGATGATACAGAAAAATATGAGGTTTCTATTAACTATGCCTAAAATGGAATGTTATGGTATAGAGATGAAATCGATGATGATAATGGAATATTCTCTTTTTCTGTATCTAAAGAGATCGATCATGAAAAAGATGATCCAGATCCAAGGTCCGTATCAGAAT
>NC_025689.1:27894249-27919137 GCF_000633955.1 Camelina sativa
GGTTTTTCTCAAAGACCTGGAGTTGATTATGAAGAAACATATTCTCCAGTCATGGATGCAATTACATTCAGGTACTTAATGAGTCTAACGGCTTCTACAAATTTAGAAATGTACCTTATGGATGTAGTGACAGCATATTTATATGGATCATTGGATAATGATATATACATGAAAATTCCATAAGGATTTAAGATTCCTGAGGCATTAGACTCTAAGTCTAATGAAATTTGTGCGATCAAATTACAGCGATCACTTTACGGATTAAAACAATCTGGGCGCATGTGGTATAATCGCTTAAGCGAATATCTATTGAAGAAAGGGTATGTTAATAATGAAATATGCCCATGCGTCTTCATAAAGAAATCTCCATCGGGATTTGTGATCATTGCTGTATATGTTGATGATCTGAATATAATTTGAACTCAAAAGGAGATTGATGATGCGAGAACTCATTTGAAGGAAGAGTTTGAAATGAAAGATCTTGGAAAGACCAAATTCTGTCTCGGGCTTCAAATAGAGCATTTCCAAGATGGAATATTTGTGCATCAATCAAATTATACGAAAAAGATCTTAAGGCGCTTTAATATGGACAAAGCGACTCCTTTGAGTACTCCAATGGTCAATAGATCTCTGAATGTCAATAGTGATCCATTCAGACCTTGTGAAAATAACGAGAAAATACTTGGTCCCGAAGTATCTTATATGAGTGCTATCGGTGGACTCATGTATCTTGCAAATTGCACTAGACCAGATATTGCATTTGCTACCAATCTACTTGCAAGATACAATTCATCCCCTACGCGCAGGCATTGGAATGGGATAAAACATATTCTCCGTTATCTTCAAGGTACGATTGACTTGGGATTATTCTATCCTAGAAACTCTTCAGTTGGTCTTGTTGGTTTTGCAGATGCAGGATATTTATCAGATCCACATAAATCCCGATCCCAAACTGGATATGTTTTCACAATTGGAGGAACTGCAATCTCATGGCGCTCACAGAAACAGACTTTGGTCGCCACTTCCTCAAATCATGCAGAAATAATTGCTCTTCATGAAGCATCGAGGGAATGTGTATGACTCGGATCAATGACTAACCACATACAAGAATCAAGTGGAATAATCACCAAGAAAGAGCCAACAACATTATTCGAAGACAATGCTGCTTGTGTCGCCCAAATCAAAGAAGGTTACATCAAGAGCGATAGAATAAAGCATATACCTCCAAGATTTTTCTCCTACACTCAAGAACTCGAGCAAAAGAAGGAAGTTGATATCCAACATATCCGCTCAAGTGACAATGCAGCAGACCTATTCACAAAGGCGCTTCCGACTACTACATTCAGAAAGCATATTCACAGTATTGGAATGCGTCATCTACGAGATTTATGAAGAAAGATTATACTTATCTTTTCGAGGGGGAGATTACGTTACTATACTCTTTTTCCCTTGTCATGGTTTTTATCCCAATGGGTTTTTCCGTGACAAGGTTTTTAATGAGGTAGTACGTAACTCGTCAATGGTGATGGATAATCAAGGGGGAGTATTATGAAATAGAATTGTGATTAATCCATCACAAGACACATGTTGGGACACTTGTTTTTGTAATATTACACCAACTTCCACTTGTCATTACCACAACTAATAGGTAGTGACTCATGTGTTTTGTAGTATACTATAAATAAGAGGTGTTGTGTAAGAGTGTAAGACACATAAGTTCTTTGATCAAAAGCTTCTCAAAATCTCTCTCTCTCTCTCTCGTGGCTCCTCTCTCCCTCTCTCTCTCTCTTTATTAGTTTTTTGTTCTCTTTACAAAGTGTTACAAAACATAAACCTTATAAGTGTTTTGTAGTCATAGTTCACAACACTTCTCTTCTACAACTCTTTGTTTTCTCTTGTCTCATACACCATTATATAGTGGTTTCTCAACAGAAATATATTAATTGCATTGCGTAATCAATAGTAATCAGATCTGTATCAGATTTGTATACTGGAAATTAGTGATATTCCACTAATTTTGTGATTTTTTTTTTTTGACAACAGCTTACAAGATTGACTCAAACAAGCCAATGCGATAGAAAATTGTTTACATATTTGTGATTTGTTTTTAGCGATCAATTAGTTGTGAAAATTTAGCTATCATTACGCAAACTAATTACATGTTTTTACCTAATTTTCCTACTTTTTTGTATAATCGGTTACACATAGAACTAAGTTTTCAATGACAATTGTTCCTATAGCAAAAATGCTCTCTTCTCTCTCCTAAGTTTCTCCTTCAGATCTAGATCCTCTTTTTCGTTTTTGGCCATATCATCATCGTGAGTTTGGTTTTCAAGTCGCGTGAGGTAAGCTTTCTTCTTTGTCATCGGAGCGGTGTGGTATTTTTCGGCAGGCGTTGCGGCTGTTGTGGCCCTTTCTCGGCAGATGAAAGGCTTTGGTACTTGTTCCTTCTGGTTTGAAGACGCCGTTGGAGATGCAGTGAAGTTTTTCACGGCTCAATCATCTGGTTGGAGGCTGAAGCAGCAGCGGAAGACGCTTGCGGATTGGTCGATTTTCTGGTGAGTGTTTTATTGGTTAACGGTAGATTCTTCGTAGGATCTTAGATGGCTAACAGGGGTTCTGGCTTTTGAGAGGTTGTTGAGCCTCTTCCTTTCTCTAGTCACCGTGTTTTTGTTTCCACTGGACCAGATCTGAAGTTTGATTTACCTCAGGAATTCTTTCCGTTTCACGGCTTCGGAGAGAAAGGGCTTGGAGCTGAGTATGTCGATTTGCAAGAAAGGAGATTCAGCATTCATTGGGTGGTAGAGTGTGGGAGAGTTGATCTATTCCGGAGGGATTTTGGCAAGTTAAATTTGTTGATGGTGATGGTTTAGAGACTGGATCTGAATACTCGAGTCAAAGATCCCATATACGTAGTCACAAAGCTGTCGGCCTTTTATTTGCTGGAACTAGTAGATCTGGCTCTTTTCCTCTGCTTTTTTTTTTGGACAAACATATGTTATCATTCATAACTGAAAGAGTAACATACAGAAGGAGTAGGGTAGTTGATAACAGGATTTTCACCCAGAGTATCAATTCCCTATGGAGTTGTAGTACAAAGGGTTATCAATCCAAATGGTTGTATGCTAGCAGATAGGATGCAATCAGAAGCAAGCAAGTCAAGCCAAGCAATAAAAGGGGTTTTATCTAACAATCTTACAATAATAAAAGAAAGAATATAAACAAGAAACCACACGACCTAAGCACTCGATGCAAGCATTCGAGTACACGATCGGGTGGGGTGATCAAGTAAGCAGAGGAAGTATGAACAGCTCGAAGGCATACTCGAAGCAGGTGATCGTGTACCTGTTCGGGTAAGGGATCGAGTAAAGAATAAAAATGCAAAACAATTAAAATGCGAAAGCTTCTAAGGATGGGGTAATCGACTCCTAAGTGTTCCTGACCAGTATGGATGTCGTACATGCCTCAAGCAAATATTTCTTAGACAATGAATCTCTAAAATCTTGTTAAACACTCTCGTGATAGAAACAATCAACCTTGATCACTTCCCTACCCAACTCTCGTTGGAGAAACATGACCAAGCAGGTAATATAAACCGATTCATTATTGTCAATAAACTCCTTACACATCTAATCTCTTAGGCTAAGTGAGTAAATCTCTAGCATTGATTGATTCAAGTATTTCATCTACACCTCTTGATGGTAAAATACCTTAGATCTAATCTCACCCTCTTGGTTTATTGATAACATTAAGAACACCAATCTAGAGAGGAATTTATAAAATATAAACAATTAAGCTAAGACATCCTAACCGATCAAGAACACAAAATCGTCTACCCCATCCCTAGAAACTTTACTTCACTACTCGGAATTCATTGCAGAAAACATAGAAGCATAGACAAACGAAAATTGCATTGTATTGAAAATAATAGAGAAATAGAAGAGTACAGAGTCGAAATCTAAAAAGGTAGCAAAAAGAAGTAAAATAAATCCTAACAAAAGTGGAAAAGTGTTTATGAGTCGCTCAAGATCTCTCTTAGAAGCTTTCGCTCTCTGGTTTGAGTGTCTGCGGCGTGCAAGGGCGAGAGGAAGAAGAGGGGGGGTTTATATATGGAAACCCCTTTGACCTAGCTTCCCAGTCCTGCCCGAGGGTCTGCTCGATGGGTTGCACGAGGATGAGGTCGGGTTACTCCTCGGGTTGTTCTTCCTTCTCTCGGATCCTCCTCGATCGGGTTGGGGTTCGGACTGTTCTTCCAGCTCGAGAGCTCCTTTGGGTACATGCTCGGATTTGTCCTTTTTCTCCCCGTTTTAGGCTCTAAAGCACCTGTTTTCATCCAAAGTATGCAAATGCAATAATGAAACACCCTAAATGCAAATTCCTACAGTTAATGACCTAAAAATGCTAAGGTAAGGGTATAAACAACGCAAAATATGGACAAAAAAGATGCTTAAAACATGTAAATTAGAGAGTTATCAGACCCCCAAACTTAAATCTTACTAGTCCGCTAGCAAGGAAGTAGGAGGATGAGTTTTAAAAACGGCGACTCATAACCTTTTTGTGCTAAGCGAAGGATTCAAGCTATAGTCCTTAAAGATAGTTTAATGGTGCTAAGATCAATCAACATAATTACAAATATATTTCTATGCTTGTTACCATGTATCGATCTAGTTCAACCTCCAACTAAAAGTAAAGGCTTGCAATTCCAAAGAACATCTCTTTTACATTCATTTAAGTGTTTGGCGAATTCTTGCAGATGGAAGGTGAATCAAGCTCAATCGGTTTCAAGGATAAGGTTTTTTTTTTTTGGTAAGGTGGTTTCAAACAAACTCTTTAGGTGGTTTTCTCTCAAAAGAAGGAATGCTAGACAGTTGTGAAAACTATCTAAGATTGAGAACAATTCGAGCATAGAAAGCTTAACTCTTGATAATCTACCTTTTTCTCATTCATCTCTCTCTTTTTTTTTTATTCAAATCCCCTATAATAAAACTACCCACAACCTTAATTTTAACTCTTTTTTCTTTTATAATCCCTAAGGTTTAAACTTTAAACATCTAGCTCCTTTTTTTTCTTTTTTTTTTCTTTGTTAAACTCCTAATATGTATATATTTTTTCTTTCTTTCTTTCTTTCTAGCAGACTATAGCAAAATCTTTTTTTTTTTAATAGCTACTTGATTCTAACTTTAGGGACTTTTTTTTTTTTTGAAATCTCAACCCAACCCAAAATAAACATGCTAACCACCTATCTTTCAGAACCGATTCTATTAGCTAGTCCAAATGATACTAACTTAGCTAAATCAAGAGCCAGTTCTTTGTCGTTCTCAATACTCTCAAGGTTTCACAACCTATAGCACAATGAAAAGGCCTCACTCAACAATTCACAACAAGGTTTGAAAGAAAGGTTCGGGTTCAAGGGTAGGGAAAAACAGATCGGGTTAAACGAAAAGATTGGCAAAAATGGAGTGCTAACCCGAGTTTAGAGTTACCATGAGCAAGTAATCAAATTCCATAAGCAAGACAATTTAAGTTTAGGTTAAGTCCAATAATATAGAGATGATTCAATGTTCAAGAAAGTGGAGGAAGCATTCAAAAGACACAAGGTTCTAAACAAAGATTTTTCATTTTTTCCAAAGATTGATCTAGCAACAATGAACTGTGTATAAGGGCTATAACTTCAATCCTAAGGTTTAACTTTAAACAAGGTGGTTTTAATCATTGTCCCCTAAAATGCATATGCAACAATCCTATATGAAGCAAACTAGACTCAATCCTAATATGTAAATGCAACTACATGAACACTCTTCTTTTTTTTTTTTTTAAGATTTTTCAACTTTTTTGGATTTTTTATATGCAAATAGATGCAGACTCAAATGATTAAAACTAGCATGCAAAAATTTGAAATAAGAAAATAAATAAAAAAACACAATGTTAAATACATTCTAGGACCCTTCTTCAAACTTAAATTACACAGTCCCTGTGTAAATAAAAGTCTGAAAAAAAATCCAAGAATCACACAAAATGAAATAAAACTAAATGCAATGTTATTTACAAATGTTGGATGAATGTAGTACCTCATGGGTTGGTGAAGAAGGAGGTTGTAGTAGCCTCCATGCTCGCCAACGTGTAGCCAGGATCGTCACTGGCTTCAGCAGGTGCCGGGATTCGCTCATTAGAGAGCTTGGTTATATGCACGGTCGACATGCTCAAACCAGCATCCGAGGGGTTGATCAGGTATGGCATCGCAAAGCTCATCGGATAGGGCATTGGGTAGTATGATGGGTATGGCGGAAGAGGTCCAGAATGATCACCCGTATAGCCACTCGCAGGGTGCATCGACATTGGATACGACATTTGATATGTCGGTGAGAATGGTCCCGAGTACTCACCCGAATGTGTGTTCGATGGGTGCATCGGATAAGGCATCGTGTACCCCATCGGGTTAGGCGTCAGATAGGCATCTGAGTGGCTTCTCTGCGATCTGTTGGGTCTGGTGACACCCTCCTCTGGTTGGGGCTCGTAAGATGATGCTCTGTGAGGCTCTGGAGGTGTCAATCCTGTATTCCTCCTAGCGGTCCGCTCCTCCCCATCCATGTTGGTGCATATGCCGAGGTGGGAGCTGAGGCACAGCTTGCCTTGTCTTGCGGCTCCTTTATCTGACCTGCCATTACCTTCACTGATCCGGTAAGGTTCTTCACTTTCCTAGCTAGGAACATGTTCATCCTCTTCAGCCATCCGATCCTCTTGTGAGCTTCCTTCACCCCAACTGGTTGCTTTTGAGAGCAAACATACTCCTCAAAATCGTAATCGTCTGAGTTGTCTCCCTGTCCTTACCCAGTCGGCTCTCTCTCTTCTGCCTCAGAATCCTCTTCCGGGTTGTACAGCTCCTCCAAAGGTGGTGTGAAGTCTATGTTGTCTCCTAGCCGGATTTTGGTGCACACGACTTTAGGCAGGATCAGTTGGGTGGCTCCGGCAGCTGGATGGACAAACTTGAAGAGCAACATGTTGTTTGGCCTCTTATAGGCCAAGAATCTCGCCAGTGTTAGGTACTCTATGTCCAGCCATCTCGGGTCATGTACCACTCCCTTCAAAGGCACATCGCAAGCCACCAAAATTGGTGTAACCAGTCCTCCTATGGAGATCTCTCCAGCTCCCTCTCTTCTCTCAGTTTTCATTGCCCATGACTTGAGGTAAAGGAACTGATCGAGTATCACAAAGAACATACTAGTGTCTGCAGCATCTCCAACTAGCGGTGTACCATCCCTAGCATTGTCTAACACTCCACACAAGGCAATGTCTAGCAGCTGGAGCTCATGGTCATTCACATTCCCAGTCTCCTTTCTAGCGAACAAGGTGTAAGCTAGGGACTTGTGGAAAATACCTCAAAACATGGCTCCTTATTTGAGCAGACTTGAAGCTTGTAGACTTGTAAGGGAGCTTGTCGCCTATTATCAGCCATAGGGACTTAATCTCCTCCTTGCTCACCTCCATGCCTTCTCCACTCCCAGCCTTGAAACCATATAACTTGTCCATCTCTTTGAAGGTAAGCCGGTACTCCTTGTTTCGCACGGGGAATGTGATGAACCCGATCGGGTAGTAGGGTCGGGTGGTCTTCGAAATAATGTAACCACAGCGATGAGAGGAAGGGAACCGTCTCCTCCTCATAAGCCTGGAGGTTGGCTCGCATCATCTGGCCCAGGTGGCACATGTCGAACAGGAACTCGACATCTCTAGCGATGCCCAACTGCTTCATCGTTTCTCGGTGAGGGTAGCGGGTACCAACAAATTTCATCATGCAGAAGACCTTGAAGAGCTTGGCCGGAGTCTCCACCTCTTTCTGCTTCAGCCTCCACGAAGCCTCGCGTGTGCGTTCTCTCTGCTCCTCCTCTAGGTCACGGCTCTCCTCCTCTGTGTCTCGATCTTCTTCCTCAGCTGCTCTCTCGGCCACCTTCTCAGCCCTTTCAGAGGCTTGTCTCTTCCCTCTTGCAACCACAGCTCTGCTCCTTAACCGCGAGGTTTGGATCTCCTCTAGTTTTCCTCCACCGGCATCAGAATCGATCTCCATAGGATCAGTAACAGTTCTCTCGGATGTAGACAGGTCCATACGTCGAGGAGATCGGCAAACAGCACTCGCCATCGGGCTTGGTGAGCGAAGTCGGAGGTCTGCACGATCGGTTGCTCGAGCACCGGATCGGGTTGAGCATCCGGTTGGAGATGCGAAACGTCCAGCCAACGGTTGGGAATGCGGAACGTCTCCTCTTCCTTGGGATTCGTGAGGATCGACGGCATCACCTCCGGTTCTAGCAGCAGCGGAGGTTGATCTGCTCCCCTTCTTTTGGTAGGTCTTCATCTTTGGTGCCATTGATAAAATCTTTAAAAAGAAAGAAAAGTTAAACTCGAGATCAATAGGGTTAGTTCCCGAAAATCTTAGAACACTCGAGTTTGAGAGAGAAGAGATAAGAAGACAAAGAGTTTTAGGGTTTAGAGAGAACTTATGGAGTTGTGAGGGTTAGGCTCCTTAAAGAGAGAGGGTTGGCTTCTTGGGCTTCTTCGAGAGTGGGCTAGGGTTTGTGGAATTCGGACTCCACTCGCCACCCGAGTAGGAACACGATCAGGCGCGTCGGGTATGGATTCGGGTAAAGCCTCGGGTTCCCCAAAATTTCCTTTTTCACTTTTTCTCCTTTTTTTTATAAATGTAAATATGCAAAAATAGAAAACAAAATAAAATAAATTAAAATAAAATAAAGGATACTTTTAGGACTTCCTCCCAAGTGAGTTTGTTTTAAGTCACTAAGCTTGACTCTTCATGCTCTTTAAGCATGGGATTAGGAGGGAGAAGTTCTGGAATCCTCTCCACTGGAATAGACTGGCTCAACCAATCTTCCTGGTCTTGTCTTGGTTCCACAGCAAATGTAGTGTTGACTTCTTTAAGATGCTTGACTCTTCTTTGCTTTGTCTTGGTGGAAAAAACTTGACCAACAATAGTTGGCCTTTTAATTCCTTTCTTGATGCCAAACTCCATCTTGAAATGCTCCCCATGCTCAATTCTGATCTTGCCTTGTTTCACATCGATCACTGCTCCTACTGTTGCCAAGAATAGTCTCCCTAGGATCAGTGGATCGTCCGGCTCCTTATCCATATCAAGGATCATAAAATCAGTAGGAACTTCCACTCTTCCAATCCTGAGAGGCAAATTTTCCAGGATACCAATCGGATGTCTGATTGTTCTATCAGCTAGAACCAAATACAGACTACTCGGTTTAAAACTGCTGAAACCCATCTTGTTGGCAACTGACAGTGGCATGATGCTGACTGAAGCTCCCATATCGCACAAGCAATTGTTGAAAATCCTAAGACCTATTGAACACGTCAGAGTAAAAGAGCCGGGATCCTCCAATTTCTCCTCGATTCGCAGCTCAGGATCTAAGAACACTCGACTCCTCAATATTGCATTCCCAATTTCCTTGACAGCTTCCTTAACCTCAATCTCCAGTTGAGCTGCTTCCTTGGTGATTTCCTCTTGAAGTTCGTGTGGTGGCAAGAGCTTAGGAGGTGGAGCTTTTCGCTTGGCCATACGCTCTGCAAGCGCTTCTAATTGGATGTCAAGAGCAGCATTGAAAATTTCTTCTAGTTCCCCTTCTGCTGCTACAGGCAGTTGAGGGTGATCTGTCATCTGAACATCTACTCGATGTATCATCCGATCACCATCGGGTGAGTCATCGGGTTCTGCCTTGGGTGGTTCTTTGATTTGTGATTCTCGAACTATTGCTCGATCATCAACTCGATCAGTCTCCTCGGGTGAAGGCTCGGGTTCATACTCGGATATGTAGTACTAGGACTCATTCATCCCATAATGTTCCATGTCCTCCCCCTCTTGAACATCACTGTCCTCAGTGAGGTAGTCCTCATAATCATCATCAAGGAAGATGGCTTGGACAGTGGCATAATCCTTTGGGTTCTCAACAGCTTTACATGGAAGCTGGTTGATCTTTGGAGGTGGTTGGTTGTTGTGGTGGCCCTCTAGGTACCTCAGCTTAGTGTTGAGTGAATCATACTCTGCAGTCAAGTCATTATATCGAGAATTGATCTTGTTACTAATCTCCGCAAACTGTTTTGCATTGTCCATAGCAGCTGATGCCTGATTTTGAATCATCTGCTGAATTAAGCCGCGTAGGTCAGCTTCTTGTGATTGGTTCTGTGGGCCTTGTTGTTGTTGGAATCCAGGTGGTGCAATGGGTTGGTGGTAATTGCCAGAGTACTGCTGCTTAGGAGCATAGCCTTGATTGTATTGGACAAAAGGCTTTTGCTGGACCTGGTTCCCTTGAACTGTTGATGGGTAGAGTTGGCAACATTCGGGTTACGGTAAGACAGAATCGGATTCGGCTTGTAGTTGTTGTACCATTTGTTGTAACCTCCTTGGTTGTTGATGTAGTTCACATCCTCTAGCTGAGCATTCTCCCCATCTTGTTGCAAAAACTGCTCTTCCTCTGAGATTGCATGAACATGCTGCTGCTGGTTGAGGAGCTTATCTAGCTTGTCATTGAGGGCTTTCATGTCCCTCTTGTACTTGGCATCTTCATCTCCAGTAGATCGTACATTGCGATCGTATTCTTCATTGTAATGCCCATCAGATTGAGCCAAGTTCTCCACTAGATCCCAATCTTCATCAACATTGAGGAAGTTGCCATTGCTTGCGGTGTCCAGCAACATCCGTATCTTAGGGACTACTCCTCTGTATAGTGTACTTAGTAATGAAGCATTGTTGAAGCCATGATGAGGGCATCTGGTAGTGCAGCCTTGCGGTTCTGGAGTTGGAAAAGAATTTGGCTAGAAACACCTTCTTGCACGCTTCCCAAGTGGTGATGGACTCCTTGGGGAGTGATTTCTCCCAGATGTGTGCTTTGTCTCTCAAAGAGAATGGGAAAAGCCGGAGTTTGAATCCATCCTCACTAACTCCATTTATCTTGGTGGGGCTACAGAGCCTATCAAACTCATCCAGATGGTCCAATGGGTCCTTCATTGGCAAACCATGAAACTTGTTGCTTTGTATCATCTGGATGAGACTACTCTTTATCTCAAAGTTGTTGTTCTGAACAGCAAGTGGCACAATGTCATGTCTTTGAGTGTGAGTAGATGGGGCATCTCCTGCTCCTATGTTGGTCCTCTCTTGAGGAGCTGGTGGACCATTCTGATTGTTCATTGTCTCCTCAATTGTTGGTGGTTGTGGTTGCTGAACTTGTTGTTGTCGGAGTAACCTTGGTCTGTCGATGTTGTCGATGAAAGGACACAAGTGTTGGCTATCCTTGGATCGTGTTTGCATGCACAAACAAGTGACCTGGGTACACTAAGGTCAATCCGAACCAGGGGATCGAGTAACGGGTCGGGTGGGTGCTCGGGTTGTACCTGAAATGCAAAACAAAAAAACATGAAAGTAAACAAGTCAGTATTGAACCAAAGTGTATAATAGAACTTGATCTAACTAGTTCTGAAATCCTAAACGTAGCAATTAAATTCAACCAAATGGCAACGGCGCCAAATTGATAACAGGATTTTCACCCAGGGTATCAATTCCCTATGCAGTTGTAGTACAAAGGGTTAACAATCCAAATGGTTGTTATGTTAGCAGATAGGATGCAATCAGAAGCAAGCAAGTCAAGCCAAGCAATAATAGGGGTTTTATCTAACAATCCTAGAATAATAAAAGAAATAATATAAACAAGAAACCACACGACCTAAGCACTCGATGCAAGCTTTCGAGTACAGGATCGGGTGGGGTGATCGAGTAAGCAGAGGAAGTATGAACAGATCAAAGGCATACTCGAATCAGGTGATTGTGTATCTGTTCGGGTAAGGGATCGAGTATAGAATAAAAATGCAAACAATTAAAATGTGAAAGCTTCTAAGGATGGGGTAATCGACTCCTAAGTGTTCCTGACAAGTATGGATGTCCTACATGCCTCAAGCAAATATTCCTTAGACAATGAATCTCTAAAGTCTTGTTAAAACACTCTCGTGATAGAAACAATCAACCTAGATCACTTCCCTACCCAAATCTCGTTGGAGAAACATGACCAAGCAGGCAATACAAACCAATTCATTATTGTCAATAAACTCCTTACACATCTAATCTCTTAGGCTAAGTGAGTAAATCTCTAGCATTGATTGATTCAAACATTTCACCTACACCTCTCGATGGTAAAACACCTTAGATCTAATCTCACCCTCTCGGTTTATTGATAGCATTAAGAACACCAATCTAGAAAGGAATTTATAAAACATAAACAATCAAGCTAAGATATCCTAACCGATCAAGAACACAAAATCGTCTATCCCATCCCTAGAAACTTTACTTCATTACTCGGAATTCATTGCAGAAAACATAGAAGCATAGACAAACGAAAATTGCATTGTATTGAAAATAATAGAGAAATAAAATAGTACAGAGTCGAAATCTAAAAAGGTAGCATAAAGAAGTGAAATAAATCCTAATAAAAGTAAAAAAGTGTTTGAGTCGCTCAAGATCTCTCTCAGAAGCTCTCGCTCTCTGGTTTGAGTGTCTACGGCGTGCTAGGGCGTGAGGAAGAAGAGAGTGGGTTTATATATGGAAACCCCTTTGACCTAGCTTCCCGGTCCTGCCCGAGGGTCTGCTCGATGGGTTGCACGAGGATGAGGTCGGGTTACTCCTTGGGTTGTTCTTCCTTCTCTCGGATACTCCTTGATCGGGTTGGGGTTCGGACTGTTCTTCCAGCTTGATAGCTCCTTCGGGTACATGCTCGGATTTGTCTTTTTTTCGCCCCATTTTAGGCTCTAAAGCACCTGTTTTCATCCAAAGTATGCAAATGCAATAATGCAACACTTTAAAAGGCCTAAATGCAAATTCCTACAGTTAATGACCTGAAAATGCTAAGGTAAGAGTATAAACAATGCAAAATATGGACAAAAAAAGATGTTTAAAACATGTAAATTAGAGAGTTATGAGTAGCTTAAAAGACAACATAGGAGGATAAACCCCAGACTTTAACACAACAAAGCAACAAAGAGAGATAGACGCACATGATATTAGGGGCTTGAGAGCTATGGACCACAAGCTAGATGGCTTTTGGGAACCTGTGAGATCAAGACATATCAGAGCTACTTCCAAGAGAAAGCCAATGGAAAGGAAGGTGGCCACTTTCTTCATTCGAAGATTGGGAGGCAAAAGGACGGACAAAGCTGGCGTTCTCATCGGGGTGGGAAGGACTACTCTAGGTAGAGCTTTGTCAGGGGTTCGAGCAAGGTTTAGAATGCTCAGGAAACCGGTCACTGCTAGATTGGTGGCGGTTCTGAGGATAGGGTATAGGTGCTTGAAGAGATTGCGATAACTTGTACTTCTTTGAGTAGAGGTCATAATGCCACGAATCTTCAGGCTGGACTGAGTGGACTTCAAGAAGTTGATGAATTGCAGATTGGAGAGCATAATCAATAGGCAAGGTAGGGGGAGGAGGCAGATAAAACAGAGGTAATCCTCACCCCGTGGTGTTGGGATCATAATGCCAATTTTCATCAAAATATCTCCTTACAAAAGTTCAACCCTAAGTGTTGCTGGTAACCTGGTTTTTAGAGGACTCTTAAGCCAATCTACCAACAAAAACGACTTAAGATTCACTAGCAGTCTTCGAACTAATGGAAGCCTTAAGCTAAGTAGCTGTTGACCAGAATGGGGAAGAGTGGAATGCAGACCAGACCTAGTTACACTTTGACACTAAGGTAGTCGAATTGTTGGTGATAGGTAGGTTAAGGTGCAAGGGATGCAGGCAATAACATAAGTCCGGCTAGCGGTTCAGGAATACTAATAGAGAGCAGCCAAACAATCCTCCAAACCAAACCAAACAACTGGCCTTGACACAAGAATTATTTCAAGACAATTAGGTGCATTAATTGTTCTGCTACCGAGGGATACTCAACTTGACCAAGCAGGGTAAATTGATACTAAACTACTTCAGCTTGGTATGAAGTTATACTTGGGTCTAAGGGAAATCCAAGACAGATGTGAATCATAGTTTATCCAAAGGAAACTAACTTCCAGGGTTCCAAGATAAGAGCGAGAAATAAACCTAGGCCAAAGGGATAATAAGAGAGCAAAGGAGGATGTCGAGGATAAAGGTTGCTTTACCAAAATCTTCGTCGTTTCCGGATTCAAAACAGAGCTCCCGTCCAACTGCAGCCAAGTAAACGCCTTGGTGAGGGGATCAAAATCCAAGGAGCAGTGAGATGTTGCGGTTGACAGCGAGATAAGACGGTAAGAAAGATAGAAACCGAGGATAATGGGGCAATCATAGCTCTCAGAGACAGAGACAGGTGGCTGGGATCTCGATGGAGCAAGCTCACCGAGGAGAGACACCGGATGTGGAGGAGAGGGAGGGGGTTGAATCTGGGGCATGGTCGGAGATGAGATCTGGAATCTCAAGGGGTCTCCGATGAAGCCAAACGAGGACTAAACAGACTAAAGAGAACAAGGGAGCAACAGAGATGAATAAACGATGACCCAGCGACGCTGATCGGACTTTACGCCGCAGGGAGAGGATGCCTCGGTGGTTGTGCCAGAGAGAGGGTGGCTAGGACAAACTCCTATATACTCGTAGATACATTATCGATTAGGTACGTTTTTACTCTTCCGATTTCAACTTTGCTTTCTATTTCAGTTTGCCTGAAAAGTTTGTTTTCCATTTTGTAACTATTGTCGATTTGTTTCCCAGGCCTCAAGCCCGTTAGGGATGAAGGCCTAGTTAATAAAATAGTTTTTATAAAAACAAAAAAAAACTACATTAACAGTTTCTTAAACAGTTCTTGTGCGCTTGTTGTAAACACAAAACATTGTATTGTTCCCAGAATATCCCATAAACAGACCTTCGTCACTCTTTGAATCAAACTTTCCCAAGTGATCTTTGTCGTTCAGAATGTAGCAGACGCATCCAAAGACATGAAAATAACCAACTAAAGGGGTTTTTCCTTTTCACATTTCATAAGGTGTCTTAGTCATGCCAGGATGAACATACACTCGATTGATGACATAGCACGTTGTGTTGACAGCTTCATCCAAAAAATGTTGTGAGATCTGGTTGCCATGTAGCATTGCTGGAGCCATCTCCTGCAAAGTTATGTTCTTACATTCAACAACACCATTCTGCTCAGGTGTCCATGGGGCCGAGAACTAATGAACAATGCCCTGAGTTGCATAGAGCTGGTCAAACAAATCATTTTGTAATTCATCTCCGTGATCAGTGCGAATTGTCTTGATGACCAATTTCTCACCCTCGATCTGTAGTGCAAGTATCCTGAAACATTCAAGCATATCAGAATTCTCTCGAAGAAACCTTACCTATGTGTAGCGAGTATAGTCATCCTCCATAACAAAGATGAAGCGCTTTCCAGTCAGACTTTGAAAAAAATGGGACCCATCAGATCCATATGGACCGACTGCAATGCATGACTCATTCAAACATCTGAAACAAGATTTTGTGAAATCTTAACTTGTTTCCCTTTGTTGCATGGTCCACACACAAAGTGAGGATCAACCTTTAGCTTTGGTATTCCTCGAAAAACATCCGGATGAGCCAATTTAAGCATTGTGCGAACATGCAGGTGCCCTAACTTCTGGTGCAACAGTTTTGTGTCCATTTCCGTATACACATGTAGACATTGACTTGTTGCCTTCCACATCTAGAAATTATTACCAGATAATTTTTGTTCAAGTC
Source organism: Camelina sativa (assembly GCF_000633955.1). NCBI lineage: Eukaryota > Viridiplantae > Streptophyta > Magnoliopsida > Brassicales > Brassicaceae > Camelina > Camelina sativa. Next base: position 27,909,978 of record NC_025689.1, read on the forward strand.
TTACAAACCCTTATCGATCCACTGCATTGCAATCACGTTTAGTGAATGTAACATGCATACCTTCATCACACAGCTGGCTGACACTGATGAGATTAGCCATCAACCCATCAACAAGAAATACATCTTTCTGACTAGGCTCTGTTTCCCCACCAGTAACACCTTTACCTCTGACCTTACCTTTCGCTTCATCTCTAAAAGTAATTATTTCTGCTGTGACATCATCAAAATCAGATAGATTCATCTGAGCACCAGACATGTGTCTTGAGCAACCACTGTCGAAGTACCATTTCTTCTGTTCAGGACTATACTTCTCATTAGTATACGCCACATTGCAGTAAAAGTTATCCTTCTTGATATACACACGATTGGCCTGTCTTATGTCAGTATGATACATCTCATGCTGGATGAGCCTAGACACTTGGTTGAGATAGCCATAACACTGAGCCTTGTAGTGATTAATATTACCGCAGTACCAACATCCGGTTTTCCTAGTACGTTGTACATTGAATACAGGCCCATAAGCATATTGTGATGAATGAGGGTTACCGGCTGAACCATATGCAGCATGTGATTGGTTATGAGGGGTGACACCATACCAAGCTTTGTATGATGACTGAGACCAGTTTCGAGGATATACACCTTTGATCATCCTATTGTTAGCCCTAGAGATCACAAGTGCTTGTTTCCTTTATGACTGTCTTTTTATTTGAGCAGCTCTGTCCTCTGATGTTGTGCTTTTGAAAAACTTAGTAGACTCAGCCTCTTTCTTGATTGCCAAGACCCCACGATCTTCCATTGCTCAGAATTGTGTCAAGATCCTTTATTCCTTTACTTAGCATCTTGATGTTCTTCAGCTGATCTTCCAATTGCTTCTCAAGTCCTAGAGACTTAGTTCTTTCATCTTCGAGCTCTGTTGTTAGTACTAAAATCTTCATTAGAAGAGTTTCTTTTTCAGCTACAAGATCAGAGAATTGATTCTTTTGGATCAAACTTCTGATGAGTAAGGCGACTTGATCTTCAGCAGACAAATCTGCTTCATCGTCTGATGATTCAGACTAGCAGTCTGTTTTACTTCCTTTGTTGCTTCAAGATCATCTTTTTCTTCATCTTCTTTGATAACACCTAGTAGAGCAACAAAATTATTTAGTATTTCACCGTTTGATTCTTCATCATCTGACTCACTATCACTCCTGATTACAAACGACTTGGGTTTATTCTCTCTTGTAGGACACTCATATTTGGTTTTTCTGTAACCCTTGCAACCATAACATTGTAGTGATCCCCTGTGTTTATGTTAGGACATTTCGCCCTAAGATGTCTGAAACCTTCATACTCAATACATTGTCGCTCTTGCTTATCACCTTTTTTGTAGTCCTTCTCTGAGTCCGGTCTAGAAAATGATGATGCTCCTCTTTGCTGACTTTGTTCCATTTTTCGAAAGAATTTTCGAACTAGCAGCCTTACTTTTTCTTCATCTGTAGCAATTTGTGACTCTGCAACCTTCTGAGTCTCAACAGCTTTCAAAGCAAATGACCTTTCAGTTGTCTGTTCTTTCTTTTTCATTTGCAGCTCATACGCCTGCATCATCCCAACCACCTGATCAAACTTAAGCTCATCTGAATTTAATGAGACATCAATAGCAGACCTCTGCGGCTGAAACTTGTCTAGCAAACTCATGAGAAATCTCCTCACTAATTTCTTGTCTTTGTAACGTTTTCCTAGTACGATAGCTTCTTGTGCAATAGCACTCAGACGACTAACAACTGACTCACTTTCCCCCATGGATAGGTTCTCAAAATTTGAGGCCAGATTGTCATGTCTCGTTCGCTTAACATTGCGTGTTCCTTCGTAAGTAAGTTGAAGGATATCCCATGCCTCTTTTGCTAACACACATCCTTGTACTCTGTTGAACTGAGTCATTGTTAGGGCATTGAAGATAACAGACAAAGCTTGTGAATTATTGAAAGGACTGACCTTTTTTAATAATTAATAATAAATAATAATATACATAAATAAACTACAACTAGTGGTCCCATATCCACTAGCCACCTAACCACATTCACAATCAACAGCGGAATAACAATACCAATAACAATATCCAATAATATCCTATAATAAAACCAATACTATAGCATAAGCAATATTCAATAACAAGATAACCAATAATCCAATAACCAATCACCAGAAAACATGAAACCAGCAACCTAACAATGTTTCTAATGACTCAACTCTAGCAACCTAACAATGCCAGACAACATCCAATCGAGTCCCTAGAACATCCTTCTTCATCCCGACCCAGTGATAGTACCTCTTGAGATCACGGTACATCTTAGTCTCTCCTGGATGAATAGAAAACCTGCTCTTATGAGCCTCTCTCAGAATCTCCTGTCTCAACTCCTCATTCTTGGGCACACAAACCCGACCGTGCACCAAGATAGTACCATTATCTGAGACCTGATACTCTGAATCCACATCCTTAGAGACATTCACCAGCCCCAAATCCTTCTCCTGAGCCAACCGCACCCTACTCAGAAGATCTGCTCTATCTACTGCTTCCAAACCCAACGGTTCCTGTGAAACAGCACACAAGCTCAAAGCACTGATCTCCCCTACCAGAGACTCCATCTCCTGCTCCTGAGCCGAAGCTACCCTCTTCCGACTCAGAGCATCTGCAACCGTGTTAGCCTTACCAGGATGATAGGCTATCTCCAAATCATAATCTGCCACAAGCTCCATCCACCGCCTCTGTCTCAAATTCAGCTCAGGCTGAGTGAATATATACTTCAGGCTCTTATGATCTGTAAACACCTGTACCTTTGCACCATAAAGATAAGACCTCCAAATCTTCAGGGCAAAAACTACAGCACCCATCTCCAAATCATGAGTAGGATAGTTGCCTTCATGCACCCGCAACTGCCGCGAAGCATAGGCAATCACCTTCCCATGCTGCATCAGAACACACCCCAAACCAACTCTAGATGCATCTGTATAAACCACATAGGGTTCTCCCTGCTCAGGCAAAGCCAACACTGGCGCAGTAGTCAACATCTCCTTCAGGCTTGCAAAGCCTTCCTCACACTCTTCTGACCAGACAAAAGGAACATCCTTCCCTGTCAACTTAGTCATAGGACGTGCTCTGCTTGCAAACCCCTGCACAAATCTCCTGTAGTAACCTGCCAATCCAAGGAAACTCCTGATCTCTGTGGCATTCTGCGGTCTAGGCCAATCTCTGATAGCCTGAATCTTCTCTGGATCTACAGAAACCCCCTCTGCAGAAACAATGTGACCCAGAAAACCCATCTCACGCTGCCAAAAACTACACTTGCTCAACTTGGCAAACAACTTCTGCTCCCGCAGCTTCTCCATAACTGCCCTCAAATGCACTGCATGCTCCTCAGGACTCTTAGAATAAACCAGGATATCGTCGATGAAAATGATGACAGATACATCCAGAAACTCCTGAAACACACTGTTCATCAATCTCATAAACGCTGCTGGCGCGTTAGTCAATCCGAAGGGCATCACCACAAACTCATAGTGCCCATATCTCGTCCTGAAAGCAGTCTTCCTCACATCTGCCTCATCTATCGGTATCTGATGATAACCCGACGCCAGATCTACCTTGGAGAACCAAGTAGCACCCCTCAACTGATCCAACAACTCATCGATCCTAGGAAGAGGATACTTGTTCTTCACAGTGACCCGGTTCAAACCCCGATAATCAATACACAACCTGAAACTCCCATCCTTCTTCTTCACAAACAACACCGGCGCTCCCCACGGTGATACACTAGGACGGATGAATCCCTTACTCAACAAATCTTCTAGCTGCTTCTTCAGCTCTGCCATCTCTGCTGGAGCCATTCTGTAAGGAGCCTTGGATAACGGTGTCGTCCCCGGTTCCAGTTCAATGGTAAAAGGATCCGACCGAGATGGTGGTAATCCCTGCAAAGACTGAAACACATCCTCAAACTCTTCCACTACTGGAATACCGCTAACCGTAGACTTCCCCACTGACTCTGGCATAGATATAGTAACCAGATAAGCCTCACGGCCCTTCTCGATCATCTTCCCAGCCTGAATGGCTGAGATCACGAGACTCCCCGAAGTCGGTCTAATACCCTGAAAAACCAACTTCCCTCCTGAACGCTCAAACTCCACTCTACCCCGATGGCAATCCAAATGCACCCTATGCCGATGCAACCAATCCATCCCGAGAATAACATCATACAGCTCCACTGGACTGATAAGCAAATCTGCTGGCCACGACTCTCCTGCGATCTGAATATCAATTCCTCTAGCTCGTCCAATCACTCTCAGGAACTCGCCTCCCGCAACCCTGACAACTCCTGCACGCTCTCCAGGATCCCCGCTGATCCCCGCACACTCTGCACACTCTGGAGTAATGAAGCTATGCGAAGCTCCAGAATCAAACATAACATGGGACTTAAACCCGCCCACCAACAAGGTCCCTACACAAACCTCATGTGTTGAGAACCTAACACTTTATCACAGGAAACATATACAATCTGAACCTACTAAAATTCACAAAGTTTAAGTACCAGAAAATATACCTGTGATCGCCCCGGCACTGGTTCCACCAGTCTCAGCTGTCGTGTAAACCCGAGGCCCCTGCTCAATCCGTGCCACCTGCTGACCACCAGGCTGCACCTGCTGCAACGCTGCCACGGCTGCCGGCTGCAACTTGGGACAAAAAGGCCTGATGTGCCCTGTCTCCCTACAGTGATAACATACCCGAGGTCCTGTCGACGGAACACTCCTCTTGGGACAACTAGCAACCCTGTGATCTCTGCTCCCACAACCGAAGCAACCTGCACCACTCGGCTTCTGCGTAGCCTCCCACTTCCTCTTGGTTCCCTGAGCATGCCTACCGCCCCTGCTAGAACCACCCTGCTGCTGAGCCTTACTAGGCTGAACTGCTGGAGTAACCGACACTGACTGTGCCCGGATATCCTCCTCAATCTCTGCTGCAGTCTCAACCAGCTCTGCACGCGTAGCATAGTACCTCCCTCTACAATGAACTCTCAAATCATCCCGTAGAGCTCTCATGAACCTCCTGACCTGAGCCTCCTCAGACTCCATGGCCCGACCCCCATAACATAGAAGTCGACTGAACTCCAAGTCCAGCTCCCGCACTGACCGCGTCCCCTGAGATATCTGAAGGAACTGCACCTCCAACCGGTCCAATGCCTCCCTAGGAAAGTACTTGCGGTTGAACTCCAAGACGAAGTCAGCCCAAGACATCTCCCTCTACACTCTCCTGGCTGCCACAGAACTCCACCACAACTGAGCATCACCAATCAAATGTTGGACCCCAATATCCACCCAAAACTCCTCTGGACATCTCAGAGTATGGAAGTTACGTTCCACACTCGTCATCCACGCCTCCGCGGCGGTAGGATCAGTACCTCCCGAAAACTACTCGGTACAAATACGGCCCATCTCTGTCCGCATGCTGATATAACGAGAATGGACTCCAACATCCGCAGCCACTGGCTGTCGCTCCTCCGCCACCATTGGTGGCACTACCTGAGCCGGCGCCGATACCACTGGTGGTAACCGCACCAACAACTGTGCTAGCATAGCCGCAAAGTCAGTCCCAGGGACTCCACCCGCTGGGACCCTAGCATCACCGGCCACTGGAGCATCAACACCACCCCCTCCTGTCGCACTCACGGAATCCCCCGGAACATCCTGCGACTTGCCAACACCCTCAGCTGTCACACTTTGGTCCTCGGTCTCACTAACCACTGGGACTCTGCCCCTACCACGACCAGGTCCGCGTCCACGACCACGTCCGCGTCCACGACTACGACCAGCCACAGCATCACCTCTAGCCATATGCACTACCATGAACAGAAGACTAAGCAAACAATTACTATTTAAACACAGAAACACAAACTCACCGTGGAATCACTTAAGAGGATGTTCTAGGACTCCATACCACACACAATTGACTAACTCACATAATCAATCAAAGCATGCAAATCCCAAACATCTACAGCACAAAGCCTAGTGAACCCAAACCTAGAACCGTAAGGGCTCTGATACCAAAATGAAAGGACTGACCTTTTTTTTTTAATAATAAATAATAAATAATAATATACATAAATAAACTACAGCTAGTGGTCACATACCCACTAGCCACCTAACCACATTTACAATCAACAGCGGAATAACAATACCAATAACAATATCCAATAATATCCAATAATAAAACCAATACTATAGCATAAGCAATATCCAATGACAAGATAACCAATAATCCAATAACCAATCATCATAAAACATGAAACCAGCAACCTAACAATGTTTCTAATGACTCAACTCTAGCAACCTAACAATGCCAGACAACATCCAATTGAGTCCCTATAACATCCTCCTCTTTATCNTTGTTTCCCTTTGTTGCATGGTCCACACACAAAGTGAGGATCAACCTTTAGCTTTGGTATTCCTCGAAAAACATCCGGATGAGCCAATTTAAGCATTGTGCGAACATGCAGGTGCCCTAACTTCTGGTGCAACAGTTTTGTGTCCATTTCCGTATACACATGTAGACATTGACTTGTTGCCTTCCACATCTAGAAATTATTACCAGATAATTTTTGTTCAAGTCTTACAAACCCTTATCGATCCACTGCATTGCAATCACGTTTAGTGAATGTAACATGCATACCTTCATCACACAGCTGGCTGACACTGATGAGATTAGCCATCAACCCATCAACAAGAAATACATCTTTCTGACTAGGCTCTGTTTCCCCACCAGTAACACCTTTACCTCTGACCTTACCTTTCGCTTCATCTCTAAAAGTAATTATTTCTGCTGTGACATCATCAAAATCAGATAGATTCATCTGAGCACCAGACATGTGTCTTGAGCAACCACTGTCGAAGTACCATTTCTTCTGTTCAGGACTATACTTCTCATTAGTATACGCCACATTGCAGTAAAAGTTATCCTTCTTGATATACACACGATTGGCCTGTCTTATGTCAGTATGATACATCTCATGCTGGATGAGCCTAGACACTTGGTTGAGATAGCCATAACACTGAGCCTTGTAGTGATTAATATTACCGCAGTACCAACATCCGGTTTTCCTAGTACGTTGTACATTGAATACAGGCCCATAAGCATATTGTGATGAATGAGGGTTACCGGCTGAACCATATGCAGCATGTGATTGGTTATGAGGGGTGACACCATACCAAGCTTTGTATGATGACTGAGACCAGTTTCGAGGATATACACCTTTGATCATCCTATTGTTAGCCCTAGAGATCACAAGTGCTTGTTTCCTTTATGACTGTCTTTTTATTTGAGCAGCTCTGTCCTCTGATGTTGTGCTTTTGAAAAACTTAGTAGACTCAGCCTCTTTCTTGATTGCCAAGACCCCACGATCTTCCATTGCTCAGAATTGTGTCAAGATCCTTTATTCCTTTACTTAGCATCTTGATGTTCTTCAGCTGATCTTCCAATTGCTTCTCAAGTCCTAGAGACTTAGTTCTTTCATCTTCGAGCTCTGTTGTTAGTACTAAAATCTTCATTAGAAGAGTTTCTTTTTCAGCTACAAGATCAGAGAATTGATTCTTTTGGATCAAACTTCTGATGAGTAAGGCGACTTGATCTTCAGCAGACAAATCTGCTTCATCGTCTGATGATTCAGACTAGCAGTCTGTTTTACTTCCTTTGTTGCTTCAAGATCATCTTTTTCTTCATCTTCTTTGATAACACCTAGTAGAGCAACAAAATTATTTAGTATTTCACCGTTTGATTCTTCATCATCTGACTCACTATCACTCCTGATTACAAACGACTTGGGTTTATTCTCTCTTGTAGGACACTCATATTTGGTTTTTCTGTAACCCTTGCAACCATAACATTGTAGTGATCCCCTGTGTTTATGTTAGGACATTTCGCCCTAAGATGTCTGAAACCTTCATACTCAATACATTGTCGCTCTTGCTTATCACCTTTTTTGTAGTCCTTCTCTGAGTCCGGTCTAGAAAATGATGATGCTCCTCTTTGCTGACTTTGTTCCATTTTTCGAAAGAATTTTCGAACTAGCAGCCTTACTTTTTCTTCATCTGTAGCAATTTGTGACTCTGCAACCTTCTGAGTCTCAACAGCTTTCAAAGCAAATGACCTTTCAGTTGTCTGTTCTTTCTTTTTCATTTGCAGCTCATACGCCTGCATCATCCCAACCACCTGATCAAACTTAAGCTCATCTGAATTTAATGAGACATCAATAGCAGACCTCTGCGGCTGAAACTTGTCTAGCAAACTCATGAGAAATCTCCTCACTAATTTCTTGTCTTTGTAACGTTTTCCTAGTACGATAGCTTCTTGTGCAATAGCACTCAGACGACTAACAACTGACTCACTTTCCCCCATGGATAGGTTCTCAAAATTTGAGGCCAGATTGTCATGTCTCGTTCGCTTAACATTGCGTGTTCCTTCGTAAGTAAGTTGAAGGATATCCCATGCCTCTTTTGCTAACACACATCCTTGTACTCTGTTGAACTGAGTCATTGTTAGGGCATTGAAGATAACAGACAAAGCTTGTGAATTATTGAAAGGACTGACCTTTTTTAATAATTAATAATAAATAATAATATACATAAATAAACTACAACTAGTGGTCCCATATCCACTAGCCACCTAACCACATTCACAATCAACAGCGGAATAACAATACCAATAACAATATCCAATAATATCCTATAATAAAACCAATACTATAGCATAAGCAATATTCAATAACAAGATAACCAATAATCCAATAACCAATCACCAGAAAACATGAAACCAGCAACCTAACAATGTTTCTAATGACTCAACTCTAGCAACCTAACAATGCCAGACAACATCCAATCGAGTCCCTAGAACATCCTTCTTCATCCCGACCCAGTGATAGTACCTCTTGAGATCACGGTACATCTTAGTCTCTCCTGGATGAATAGAAAACCTGCTCTTATGAGCCTCTCTCAGAATCTCCTGTCTCAACTCCTCATTCTTGGGCACACAAACCCGACCGTGCACCAAGATAGTACCATTATCTGAGACCTGATACTCTGAATCCACATCCTTAGAGACATTCACCAGCCCCAAATCCTTCTCCTGAGCCAACCGCAC